>NC_090326.1:155897970-156200971 GCF_035084215.1 Heptranchias perlo
TTTATTTTCCTGAAAAACTGTAAAGTCACAGCAATTTGTTAGCTTGCCTTGGTAATCGATCAACACCTCACACCACATCTTTCTGGTTCCAGGTGCTTGGCAGACCTTCCCTTCCAGCTTTGATCAGAGGAAGATTAAAGCAAATACAAAGACAGGGAGAAAGGCAGGACAACGAGGGCTGAGAGAAGGTTAGAATGCAGGAGAGTAGTTAGGAATTATTTTGTTTAAGTCAAGCAAGTCGACCCACTGATATGGGCAAGTGTGGAGTGTTCAATATTTTGTATTATTAGGCAAAGACAAATTGCACTGATTGAACTAAGTGAATCTGACCATAACTGTCGTTCTTTTTTTAAATTCATTCATGGGATGTGGGCGTCGCTGGCAAGGCCAGCATTTATTGCCCATCCCTAATTGCCCTTCAGAAGGTGGTGGTGAGCCGCCTTCTTGAACCACTGCAGTCCATGTGGTGAAGGTTCTCCCACAGTGCTGCCAGGTAGGGAGTTTCAGGATTTTGACCCAGTGACGCTGAAGGAACGGCGATATATTTCCAAGTCGGGATGGTGTGTAACTTGGAGGGGAACGTGCAGGTGGTGTTGTTCCAATGTGCCTGCTGCTCTTGTCCTTCTAGGTGGTAGAGGTCGCGGGTTTGGAAGGTGCTGTCGAAGACGCCTTGGCGATTTGCTGCAGTGCATCCTATGGATGGTACACACTGCAGCCACGGTGCGCCAGTGGTGAAGGGAGTGAATGTTTAGGCTGGTGGATGGGGTACCAATCAAGTGGGCTGCTTTGTCCTGGATGGTGTCAAGCTTCTTGAGTGTTGTTGGAGCTGCACTCATCCAGGCAATTCTATATGTTCACTCGCTGTAAAATAAAACAGCTTTATGATTCGTAGCTGGCCTCATCTCACCAATGTTTGCTAAATCTGTCTTTGTTGAGATTGAAGCACATGTGTGAAGAGATGAATACCCAGTTCAGATCAGATCACTTCCTTTCTTTCTTCCTTTATTTCTTTCTCTTTCTTTCTTCCTTTCTTGTTATAGTTAGCTATTGGGCAGTGCAGGCCCACCCTTAAAAGATGTTCAGACCGCTACGGGAGTGGCTAACACAGCTGTACCTGAGAGAATATTTAAGGCAGACTCAAAACTTGTAACAGTGGTATATGTGCATCTTTGTTTTCTTTCAGTCCATTAAAGAGAGGTGTGGGTGATACAACAACAATAACTTGCATTTATATAGCGCCTTTAACGTAGTAAAACGTCCCAAGGCGCCTTACAGAAGCGTTATCAAACTAAATTTGACACCGAGTCACCCTTCGAACGACAATGCTCTATGTTTGTTTTTAATTACTGAGTCATTTTTTTTCCTGTTTCCCTGAAAATATCACCAACCAAAAAGGGAGAGAGACAAAAATAGTAATTCGGAAAATGCATGCTATCGGAGAAAATGACCTGTTCTAAAGAAAATACCTCTTAAAGGGGCAGGTGACTCTTACAACAATAAAATACAGGCACATTAATGACATCGCCGGTCAGCACTGTGGATCAGCAGATGTCAGCAGGTTATTTGACGAGTTCCGAATCTAAGGACACGAGCATCAAGTGCACCGTTGCTAGCATTCCTGATACTCTTAACAATTTATAAATTTTGCACTATTGCTTAATAGACATGATTCATTGGGGCAAAAAAAAGCGCAAATTTCCCCCCCCCCCCTCCACCCTTCTGATCCCATGAATCATGTGCATTTAAACAATTGTACAAATGCAATAGATAATTAACAAAATTGCACAAGTGCTGACAATGGTGCAAGTGAGATTAAATAGCAGAAAAAATCTCATGGGGCAGGTGCAACAGACTCACAACAAAAATAGTTGATACTGCGTTGTTTGATTTTTTTTTCCAAAATAAATGGGTCTGGTTGGGGTAGAGGGCGGTGTCTGTGGCGAGAAGCACTCTGGAATAGAAATAGTAGAGATGAGATGGAATCTCTTTTGTTCATCTTTGACCATCGGTGGTGACAAATTGAGAAGATCCTTCAGGAGATTAAACAGGTGGGGTAGTATCCACAATAGGGTACAGTGGACATGGTCTACAGAAGCAAGCCAGATCGATCAAATGGCCTTTTTTTCATCCATGCTTTCTTGCTTATATTTCATGAGCTGCAGGAATCGGGAGGAGGAGGAGTAGGAGGTGTATCACAGGCATGATTTGAAGGGGGAAAGGTACATACATTAAAAGAAACAGGAAGGAAAGCTGCACTGACTTGATTACTGTGTTTTCACTGTTGAGGGACTGAAAGTGTTAAGCCTGTTTACTAAATTGAATAAATCCCCAACTAACATTGCGGTCAAAAGTGTCATATTTGCTGTTGGCTGCAAATGCCAATCCCATTGTGTTTGTGCCAGTGATGGTGGTTTCACTAGTTAAGGTTAAAAAAAAACTTAGTAAAATTAGTTTAAAAAAGCCTGGTCATTCGCTTCAAGAAAAGTGGCTTGCATTTATTTTCCTTGAAGCTGGAATGAATGTAGATTGTAAATGTGGTTTTTTTTGTACAAGAAACGATTAATAACCGCAGGAGATTTTACAAAATATATTTCCTGTGATACTGATGTTATGGTTGATAATTGTATGTTTCCTGAGCTACAGTGCTTTGCTGTTGAAAGGAGATAAGAGATTTACAGTATTAGATGAACCCCTTGGGCCTTATTAATGTCTCTCACATACAGGATGTCACTGCCAAAAAACTACTGAACCAGTACAAACCATGACATCATTCACTCAAAAATTTAAAAGCAGCAGCTTTCAAATTATTAATTTCATTTATCTCTCTTTCCCCCCTCACTTTGTCTGGGGCAGAACATCTTTAAGGTCTTTATGGTCTCAGGGAATTAACCGTTTCAACTGTGTCCTTAATTTATTATCTGTGCCAATGCCATAGTCCCTACTGGGAGATTCTGCCAATCTCAATTCTCCCTAATAGCCATGTTTAATCCTTTTGTCTTCTCTCGATAGTCATTACTAAGAAAGTTATTGTTACAAATTGAAACACCATGTGCCAATTACGATTTGAGAGATTTAGCTCGGCTGTGATTTAGAACGGCTTCTGCCCAAATACCTCCTCCGTGAAAAACGAGCTTAATGTGCTTCACTTATCTAGTGCCAATTTTTTGAACCCGTCTCCTCTCCTGAAGGCCCTTACTCTTGCTGGGGTACGGGGTACAGGGGCAGCCCATCTGGAACCTCGCATAAGTACCCGTTCTTCATGCATCAGTCCAGACAGTGAGTGTTGACAGAATAAAGAAGGATGGATCGGGGGGAGGAGGTAGAAAGATAAATAGGGAAAGATGAGGAAATGGATGCAGAAGCATGGAGGTGGAGGTTAGCAGAGGTGACTCACAGCCTGGTCAACAAGATGGGCCTTAAGACAGTTTTTAGAAGGTTTTTGAGAGGAGGGGAGAAACAGGAGTTGAGGGAGGGAGTTCTAGAGAGCAGGGCAGTGGCAGCTGAAGGCTCTGGCACCAATAGTGGGGCAAAGGGAGGTGGGGGGGGATGCACAAAAGTTCAGAGCCTTGCTTGCATATGCGCACGACATACACTTTCCAGTGATTGTTTACGGAGAGTTTTAAAAATATATTTTTAATAGAGCCTTTCTAAATGAAAGCTAATAAAAAAGACACATTGTGGTTGAATGATACATAAGTTAATTTAATAATAAAGTGCAGTCATTCATTGTAAATCATAATAAAAAGGTACAGATTTTATATTTTTGAATGTCCCAGCGCCGCAAAAAAAGGCTGTTTCAGTACAAAGCCGAGCACATCATGCTGTTAAAAGGCAGTGTCTTTAAAGAACAATGGTTGGCAAGCCCTCACTCTCTGTTGGCCAGACACTGCATCGTAGCAGGGCAATTCACGTCGAAACGTGTCCCTGTGCCACAAAAAAAATTACCTTGTGACTTTCATTTGACGCAGTTGTAATGAGAATAATTCAGCACAACTCTCCTTCTCAGTGATACAGATGGTGAGTCTTTAATTACACAGTAATCCAGCATTCCCACCAGCCGATACTAAAGTGGCCATTTGGAGTCTTGTGCCTTAAGGGAACAGACAAACAGAAGACATATGAGGAGGCAAATTCCCATTGTTTTCTTTAGGAACATACAGCAATGTAGGACCAGAAAAGGCCTTTCGCAGTCCTTCCGGCCGGTCACAAAATTTTTTGGATGATTAAAATGGACTCTTGTCCCTGTGGAGGTAAGAGGACTTTTGGTGAAAGAACGAACCAAATGAATTTCAGCAGTGTAGTGAGAAGCCAGCGTCACCGTTTAATTAAGACGTGATGACGTTTCTGCAAATATTATTTATAGCAGCCTAAAAAAAACAATCTAAGGGTCGGATCTTGCTGTAAAAATAACGGCATGTTAACGACGCACACCATTATTAATACGCAAATCGGCCAGCAAATTCAGGGGATTAAGAGAAACGCTGTGAGTTGTGAATCACCAGAACTTGCTGCTCGATTTACG
Organism: Heptranchias perlo; assembly: GCF_035084215.1. Taxonomy (NCBI): domain Eukaryota; kingdom Metazoa; phylum Chordata; class Chondrichthyes; order Hexanchiformes; family Hexanchidae; genus Heptranchias; species Heptranchias perlo. Next base: position 155,902,493 of record NC_090326.1, read on the forward strand.
TCGCTCCACCGTTTGCTTCGCACAAACAGCACCTCGCCCTTAGCCTCCCTGTTATTTATAAGAACTTGCTGGGTTTGCACATGAATTGCCCATTAAACTCGCTGCAGAAAGTTAAGTCTGGTTATTAATGGCGTAAATACCCTTTTAACAATGTGATAATTGTTAATGACTACCAATCAACCTCTCCGGCCCAGAAATTGAACAATTTAAACTATAGAGTCACATTCTTGCATGTAATAAATTGTTGTTAGAGATTTTTAAAATGTCAAATTTTAAATTCTACATTTTTTTTCTTACTTTTCCTTTCAGTCTCATTTTTCTCTCTCTCTTAATCCAATCTTTCTTTCCCTCTCTTTATTTCTCTTTCTGTATCGGATTTGACTCTAATTCACCCTCCTCCTCAGTCGATACTCTGCTTCTTTCTCAATCCTTAAATCTCACTGGTTAAGGAGACAGGCCACTGGTCCCGCCGTTCACTAAGGTCCCAGATGCCCTGTTACCCTTGCTGCGCCGTTATCAGCTCGCACTTCCAGCAAGCTACGACGCAAAACATTTTTGAGCTGAAAGGTGCAGCAAAACGTCTAGCCAACGGGGCACAACGTGAGATGCCCCATTCCAGCAAGATCTGGCTCTACATTTCCTACAAAAGCACTGACATACATTTCAGTCATGCTGCAATGAAATACCTTGTATGATTCAGGATCTGGTATAAAATCTCATTTTTGTGCTAGTGAAAATATATATACCAATTGAAGACCCAATGATTTCTGTATCAGAAGCTCCATGGATAGACTCATCTGTATAGTTTCACATCTGTCCCGATCATGCAGCTGATGTATAGGCCAATGGCATGAACCCTACCTGGATATGGTTGAGGACAGTCCACCCACCTTCTCAATACTTTAGGAGGGTGAGGTTAGGGAGTACCACAGAAATATACCCCTCCCTATCTCTGTAACGTCCTCCAGCCCTACAACCTCCGAGATTTCTGCACTCCTCCAATTCTGGCCTCTTGTGCACCCCCGATTTTAATCGCTCCACCATTAGCGGCCGTGCCTTCTGCTGCCTAGGCCCTAAGCTCTGGAATTCCCTCCCTCAACCTCTCCGCCTCTCTACCTCTCTCTCCTCCTTTAAGACTCTCCTTAAAATCTGCCTCTTTGACCAGGCTTTTGGTCACTTGACCTAATATTTCCTTATGTGGCTCAGTGTCAAATTTTGTTTGATAACGCTCCTGGGACGTTTTACTACGTTAAAAGCACTATATAAATGCAAGTTATTGTTGTTGTTTGCTGTATATCGGCATGTGTTCAGCCTGTAGTCACATTGGTACCTGCGATGACGAGCTACCAAAAATGATCAAGTTTAGCAGAGAATGTACCACTAAAAGCAGCTCAGTTACCCTGCAAGGCCCCTCCCCATATAGTCAGGACCCTCGATATCCCTCTGGCCCAGCACCCTGCGGACTTGTCATTAAATTTACTTGCCCAAAACCATGCGCCGTTTCTACCCATATCAACAACTCCAATGCACCAATCTTTTCTCCTGCAAGTGTTATGTAACAAAACTGTGGAGTAATTTCACAAAACATCCATTCTTAAAAGATTTTTTTTAATTTTAAAAAGGGACTGGAGAAATATCTGGTTAAGAATGGGATTGAGGATTATAAGGATCAGTCCTGTTGTAGATAACTCAGTACTCTATGAAACACAGTAGTTCCTTTCCCATCGGGACAGTGGGAATGGCATCTACGGAATTTAACTAGTCAAGGCTGAATATTTTGTTGCTAAGGTTTGATTGGTGTCTCAGCTTTTCCTCCGATTACCTTTGGGCTTTGGAGAAATTTCACGGAGTTACGTGGTATATATTTGTCAAATATTTCAACTGAGTACACAGCACTTAATTATACTAAATTTACTATGTACGACATTATTTGAGCATCACCATTCTGTGGCATGCAGTCAACGGCACATTCCTACCATTAGATGGAGCTTCACAAGCTCCAGATCCTCATACCTACACCTACAGCATCACTAATACACTCTTGAGGGGAATTCTCTTTGCCCTGACGGTCCATGGGCCAAGCCACAACTAGTGTTGCTCACAAGATGGTTGGTCCAAACCTGACTTTATTTGCAGCCAAATAATTTGTATTCAATCAAACAACTGCACCATGGAACTGCAGATTATACAGGTAATACATAAGTTTTATTTGTTTGGAGGTTTTAGATGTTGGTTAGTCAACTCAAGGAATTAGTTACTTAGAAGAATAAATGGAGGAACCCCGGAGAGTCCACCAACCTGCAAATTGTACAATAAGTTGGAATCTTTGGGCCAAATGCCTGATGTCTCTAACACAGCATTCACTGGGTGAACAAGGCAATTTGTTTATCTTCTCAGCCTCTTTACTCAGGTAAAGCCCTAACCTAATTTGCTGGAGAGGGCAGGGGGCGAGGTCACGACTTAAAAGGGCCTCATCTATTACCACGACAGAGCAGATAAGTTATAAGACTGTGCTGGAAATATGAGTCCGCCACCATCTTTACTGCTATAATGTATTTGCAATATTACAAATGCTATAAATCCCAGCTCAAGTGTAAGTCATGGACTGCAAGGAATGCTTTTTTTGTGTGGGTGTTCCCTGTCATCCAACTTACTCTATTAAAGAAAGAACTTGCATTTATCCTATCTCTCAGAAATGTCTCAAAGTACCTCTATGTAATTTCTCTATGTAAAGTGCTGTTGCGTAGGCAAACGTGGCAGCCATTTTGCGCACAGCAAGGTCCCACAAACAGCAATCAATTGAATGATAAGTTTATCTGCTCTTGTTAGTTGAGGAAGGAACATTGGCTCGGACCCCGGGAGAATTTTCTGCTTGTCTTCAAGCAATGTCACCGGATCCTTAATGTCGACCTGAACCACCGGAACAGGCAGATTGGCCCTCAATTTAACATCTCATCTAAAGAACAGCAGCTGCGACAGTGCGCACTCCCTCAGTACCAAACACAAACGTCAACCTAGATTATGCGCTCAAGTCCGATGATCAGAAAATGTGGGGATACGTCAATAGGAACATGGGAACAAGAGTAGGCCATTCAGCCCCTCGAGCCTGTTCCGCCATTCGATTAGATCATGGCTGATCTGTACCTCAACTCCATTTACTTGCCTTTGACCCATATGCTTGAATACCCTTACCTAATAAAAATCTATCAATCTCAGTGTGAAAATTTCAGTTGACCTCTAACATCACAGCCTTTTGAGGGAGAGCGTTCCAGATTTCCACTTCTGTTTGTGTGAAAAAGTGTCAATGAAAAGCTACAATTTTAAAATGTTTCTTCCGATAAGCAGGTAAGTAGAAGGAGGAGTACAGACGCTAAGTCAAGCTATTATTTAAATAAAAGTAAAATTTGATTACAAGGAAGCACAAGGAGTGGGGGCACAGTGACACTAGTGCTCGGTGCAACACAACAGGATGGCTACAGGTTCAAGTCCTCCAGCAACCCCTCAAAATGAAAATACTCATCCTTGTTTTCAAATCCCTCCATGGCCTCGCCCATCCCTATCTCTGTAACCTCATACAGCCCTACAACCCTCCGCAATCTCTACGTTCCTCCAATTCTTGCCTCTTGCGCATCCCTGATTTTCATTGCTCCACCACTGACTTCAGCCGTCTAAGCTCTGGAATTTGCTTCCTAAGCCTCTCCGTCTTTCTACCTCGCTCTTGTCCTTTAAGACGCTCCTTAAAACTTACCTCTTTGACCAAGCTTTTGTTCACCTGTCTTAGTGGCTCTTTATGTGGCACGGTGTCAAATTTGGACTGATTACGCTCCTGTGAAGCGCCTTGGGCCTTTTTACTAAGTTAAAGGCACTATATAAATGCAAGTTGTTGTAGTTGTTGCTTGGTTTCTAATCTGAGCTGTCTCAATCAGGTAGGCATTGAGCGGAGATTCCAAGTCTCCCCACGGGAGTAAGGGGAAGTCAGAGGAGACATTCGCGCCTTAGTGAACTGTAGGACCTCCTGACAGCTGGGTAAAGGGGCATATGGGGCTGCCTGTCAAGAAAGTAGATTTAAAAATGGAAGGGCAGGGGGTGAACTCACTCAAGTGCCCCCACCCTCGTTAAAAAAAAGTTTAAAAAGGCAGAACAAGGGAGAAAATAAGGCATTCCCTGTCTACAGACACAAACATTTCTGCCAACATGAAAAAATGTCACAATACTCACACGTCCATGCTGAACACGTTAATTTAGGCATTTACAGCACTTGGAGTGACGCTTGTGTCCATGTGCTACGGCATAATCCCACCATGATTGCAAATGCGTAGAACAAGCCCCTCCCGTTCCTCCCCTGGGTATTAATTGGTTCTCCAGTGTCATACTGCTACATATTTAGAATAAGTATTTCATGAGTGAAACTGCCCTAATACAAATGATTGATCAGCACCCATCCACCACCTCAAGCATGCATTCCCTCCACCATCGGCGTACCATGGCTGATTGTATACTATCTACAGGATGCACTGCAGCAACTCGTCAAGGCTTCTTTGACAGTACCTCCCAAACCCGGGACCTCCAACGGCTAGAAGGTCAAGGGCAGCAGGCACATGGGAACAGCACCACCCCCACGTTCCCCTCCAAATCACACACCATCCTGACTTGGGAATATATCGCTGTACCTTCATCATCACTGGGTCAAAATGCTGGAACTCCCTACCTAGCAGCACTGTGGGAGTACCTTCACCACATGGACTGCAGCGGTTCAAGAAGGCGGTTCACCGCCACCAGTGTAAACTAGCAAGAAATATATAAACAGATTGTAAGATCTTCTACAAGTATATAAAAAGGAAGAGAGTAGCAAAAGTAAATGTTGGTCTGAGACAGGAGAAATTATGGGGAATAAGGAAAAGGCAGAGACATTAAACAAATATTTTGCACCTGTCTTCACAGTAGAAGAGACAAAAGAATACCAAAAATGTGGGGAACCTAGGGGCTAATGAGAGTGAGGAACTTAAAGCAATTAATATCAGTAGACAAAAAGTAATAGAGAAATAAATAGGACTAAAAGTCAATAAATCCCCTGGACCTCATGGCCTACATCCGAGGGTTCTAAAAGAGGTGGCTGCAGAGATAGTGGATGCATTGGTTGTGATCTTCCAAAATGCCCTAGATTCTAGAACGGTCCCAGCAGATTGGAAGGTAGCAAATGTAACCCTGCTATTCAAGAAAGAAGGGAGAGAGAAAACAGGGAACTACAGGCCAGTTAGCCTGACATCAGTCGTCGGGAAAATACTGGAATCCATTATTAAGGAAGTGGTAACAAGGCACTTAGAAAATCATAATATGATTAGGCAGAGTCAACATGGTTTTTTGAAAGGGAAATTGTGTTCAACAAATTTATTAGAATTCTTTGAGGATGTAACTAGCAGGGTAGATAAAGGGGAACCAGTGGCTGTAGTACATTTGGATTTCCAAAAAGCATTCGATAAGGTGCCACACAAAAGGTTGTTACGCAAGATAAGGGCTCATGGGGTTGAGGGTAATATATTACCATGGATATAGGATTGGTTAACGGACAGGAAACAGAGAGTAGGGATAAACAGGTCATTTTCAGGTTGGCAGGCTGCAACTAGTGGAGTGCCTCAGGGATCAGTGCTTGGGCCTCAGCTATTTACAATCTATATTAATAACCTGGATAAAGGGACCGAGCATAACGTATCCAAGTTTGCTGACGATACAAAGCTAGGCGGGAAAGTAAGCTGTAAGGAGGATACAAGGAGTCTGCAAAGAGATATAGACAGGTTAAGTGAGTGGGCAAGAAGGGGGCAGATGGAGTATAATGTGGGGAAATGTGACGTTATTCATTTTGGTAGGAAGAATAGAAAAACAGAATATTTTTTAAACGGTGAGAAACTATTAAATGTGGGTGTTCAGACAGATGTGTGTGTCCTCGTACACGAAACACAAAAAGTTAGCATGCAGGAACAGGCAAGCAATTAGGAAGGCAAATGGCACATTGGCTTTTATTGCAAGGGGGTTGGAGTACAAGAGTAAGGAAGTTATAGGAATATAAGAAATAGGAGCAGGATTAGGCCATATGGCCCCTCGAGTCTTTTTTTTTATTCGTTCATGGGATGTGGGCGTCGCTGGCGAGGCCAGCATTTATTGCCCATCCCTAATTGCCCTAGAGAAGGTGGTGGTGAGCCGCCTTCTTGAACCGCTGCAGTCCGTGTGGTGACGGTTCTCCCACAGTGCTGTTAGGAAGGAAGTTCCAGGATTTTGACCCAGCGACAATGAAGGAACGGCGATATATTTCCAAGTCGGGATGGTGTGTGACTTGGAGGGGAACGTGCAGGTGGTGTTGTTCCCATGTGCCTGCGGCTCTTGTCCTTCTAGATGGTAGAGGTCGCGGGTTTGGGAGGTGCTGTCGAAGAAGCCTTGGTGAGTTGCTGCAGTGCATCCTCTGGATGGTACACACTGCAGCCACAGTGCGCCGGTGGTGAAGGGAGTGAATGTTTAGGGTGGTGGATGGGGTGCCAATCAAGCGGGCTGCTTTATCTTGGATGGTGTCGAGCTTCTTGAGTGTTGCTGGAGCTGCACTCATCCAAGCAAGTGGAGAGTATTCCATCACACTCCTGACTTGTGCCTTGTAGATGGTGGAAAGGCTTTGGGGAGTCAGGAGGTGAGTCACTCGCCGCAGAATACCCAGCCTCTGACCTGCTCTCGTAGCCACAGTATTTATATGGCTGGTCCAGTTAAGTTTCTGGTCAATGGTGACCCCCAGGATGTTGATGGTGGGGGATTCGGCGATGGTAATGCCGTTGAATGTCATGGGGAGGTGGTTAGACTCTCTCATGTTGGAGATGGTCATTGCCTGGCACTTGTCTGGCGTGAAAGTTTCCTTCTGGCAGAAAGCAGAGACTAGTAAGTACGTAGATAACCTGCAATTTGTGTTTGAGGTATGTATCAAGTTGAAAATAATACAAATTAATGAGGTTAGCCAGCCACGAATTAGCCGTTTGACCTTTGTAAATGAGTCAAATGGTATTTCAGCTAGTGGAGAATTTTGGCTAATCCTAACCCTAACTCTAACTCTAATCCTAATGCAGAGGGGCAAGTGGCAGGCAAAAATAAAAAGAGTAGCAGCCACACAAACTTTGTTTCAGAGAATCAGAATTTCAACCGCTTGGGATGGGGAGGGAGAGGATCAGGAGAACACATCCCATGAGCAAAGAGGCTCCTTTGCAGAAGTTTGCCCCAATTGTTAATACTGTCTCAATGATTAAAAAAAAAGAGTTGGAGACAACTGTGGGAAAATGTCTGAGTGGCTTTAAAAGCATCTTCCTTCAACCAGCAACCTACAATTGTCACCGGAGGCGTCGTTGCATGCCAGAGATCACTGACCACCTGTGCACGAGATGGCAGAGAAGCCCTCTTTCTTGGAAGGGGCATCGGGTGGACAACACAACACAACACAACTCCAGCGAAGCTGAAGAATCTGCTAAGTCTTTCTATTTCAAAAATATTTTCTACATGCAATTTAATAACCGTTTAGGAAAACACCAATTAGCTCAACTGTTAAGGGGCGGATCTCTGTTGGAACATGCCAGCTGCCGTTTTTCTTCCATTATTGAGTATGCAATACTAGTAGCAGTCAAAGCAGAGTTATTACCACCCACAGAGTTACACTAATACTTTGTCAGAAACATCCTGCTTATTTATGCTAGATATGAATTTCCTCTGAGTCACGCTCACTATGGTGCAGTCATTGAATAGCTGTCAGATTTAGTGGGAACGTACGGGATGTAAAAGATACCCACTATGACTGCATTATATGAAGGCACTGTCTTAAAGGGACAGCAACTCTGAATTAATGACTGCATCAATTACCCGGCGCGAGCTGAGTCACCTGCCACGTGCATGTAGTCAGCAAATGAGTGACCAGGAGGTAAATCTGTGCCACATACATGTGTGCAAGACCACTCCAAAAAAGGAAAGTGCAGAACACATAGAATTTAAAGCACAGAAACAGGCCATTCGGCCCAACTGATCTGTGCCGGTGTTTATGCTCCATAAGAGCGTCCTCCCAACCTACATCATCTAACCCTATCGGCATATCCTTCTATTCCTTTCTCCCTCATGTATTTATCTAGTTTCCCCTCAAAAGCATCTATGTTATTCGTCTGAACTCCTCCTTGAGTTAGCGAGTTCCACATTCTAACCACTCTGGTATAGAAGTTTCTCCTGAATCCCCTATTAGATTTATTAGTGACTACCTTATATTTATGGCCCCTAGTTTTGTACCCCACCCCACATCTTCTCTACGTCTATTCGTAATCTCTCTCTATTGAATCTCTTCACAATTTTAAAGACCTCTATCGGGTCACCCCTCAGCCTCCTTTCTTCTAGAGAAAAGAGCCCCAGCCTGTTCAATCTTTCCTGATAGGTATAACCTCTCAGTTCTGGTATAATCCACGTAAATCTTTTTTATACCTTCTCCAGTGCCCCTATATCTTTGTTGTAATATGCAGACCAGAATTGTTCACAGTACTCCAAGTGAGGTCTAACAAAGGTTCTATACAAGTTGAACATAACTTCTCTGCTTTTCAATTCCTCCCAGCATCAGTTCCTCCTTTTTCATTTTATTCTTACTTTTAAGGACGCCAAGGTGATGGAGAGGATGCAGAGGAGATTTATATAAGGACATAAGAAAGAGGAGGAGTAGGCCATGTGGCCCTTCGAGACTGCTCCGCCATTCATTAAGATCATGGCTGATCTTCGACCTCAACTCCACTTTCCTGCCCGATCCCCATATCCTTTGATTCCCTTAGAGTCCAGAAATCTATCAATCTCAGCCTTGAATATATTCAATGACTCAACATCCATAGCCCTCTGGGGTAGAGAATTCCAAAGATTCACAACCCTCTGAGTTTTTTTTATTCATTCATGGGATGTGGGCGTCGCTGGCATTTATTGCCCATCCCTAATTGTCCTCGAGAAGGTGGTGGTGAGTCGCCTTCTTGAACCACTGCAGTCCGTGTTGTGAAGATTCTCTCACAGTGCTGTTAGGAAGGGAGTTCCAGAATTTTGACCCAGCGACGATGAAGGAACAGCGATATATTTCCAAGTCTGGACGGTGTGTGACTTGGAGGGGAACGTGCAGGTGGTGTTGTTCCCATGTGCCTGCTGTTCTTGTCCTTCTAGGTGGTAGAGGTCGTGGGTTTGGGAGGTGCTGTCGAAGAAGCCTTGGTGAGTTGCTGCAGTGCATCCTCTGGATGGTACACACTGCAGCCACAGTGCGCCGGTGGTGAAGGGAGTGAATGTTTAGGGTGGTGGATGGGGTGCCAATCAAGCGGGCTGCTTTGTCCTGGATGGTGTCGAGCTTCTTGAGTGTTATTGGAGCTGCACTCATCCAGGCAAGTGAAGAGTATTCCATTACACTCCTGACTTGTGCCTTGTAGATGATGGAAAGGCTTTGTGGAGCCAGGAGGTGAGTCATTCGCCGCAGAATACCCAGCCTCTGACCTGCTCTTGTAGCCACAGTATTTATATGGCAGATCCAGTTAAGTTTCTGGTCAATGGTGATCCCAGGATTCGGCGATGGTAATGCCATTGAATGTCAAGGGGAGGCGGTTAGACTCTCTCTTGTTGGAGATGGTCACTGCCTGGCACTTGTCTGGCGCGAATGTAACTTGCCACTTGTCAGCCCAAGCCTGGATGTTGTCCAGGTCTTGCTGCATGCGGGCACGGACCGCTTCATTATCTGGGGAGTTGCGAATGGAACTGAACACTGTGCAATCATCAGCGAACATCCCCATTTCTGACCTTATGATGGAGGGAAGGTCATTAATGAAGCAGCTGAAGATGGTTGGGTGAGTGAAGAAATTCCTCCTCATCTCAGTCTTAAATGGCCGACCCCTTATCCTGCGGCTATGCCCCCTAGTTCTAGACCCTCCAGCCAGGGGAAACAACCTCTCAGCATCTACCCTGTCAAGCCCCCTCATAATTTTATATGTTTCAATTAGATCACCTCTCTTTCTTCTAAACTCCAGAGAGTATAGGTCCATATAGGCCTATTTACTAGAATGGTACCAGGGATGAGGGACTTCAGTTATGTGGAGAGGCTGGAGAAGCTGGGGTTGTTCTTCTTAGAGCAGAGATGGTTAAGGGGAGATTTAATAGAAGCGTTCAAAATTATATGGGGTTTTTTACAGAGTAGATAGGGAGAAACTGTTTCCACTGGCAGGAGGGTCGGTAACCAGAAGACACAGACTTAAGGTACTTGGCAAAAGAACCAGAGGGGAGATGAGAATTTTTTTACAATGCGAGTTGTAATGATCTGGAATGTGTTGCCTGAAATGTTGGTGAAAACAGATTCGATAGTAACTTTCAAAAGAGAATTGGCTGTATACTTGAAGAGGAAAAAATTGCAAGACTATGGGAAATAAGCAGGGGAATGGGACTAAATTGATAGCTCCTTCACAGAGCCAGCACAGGCATGATGGGCTGAATGGCCTCCTTCTGTGCTCTATGATTCTATGAAATGGCAACTTGTTTCTTGGATTGAAGGAAAGGATTGGATGCAAAAGGGATGGAAAATGTTTCATTTAGCAAGCTATTTTTAAATGAAAAAATCTGCCCCCTTTTACTGTTATTACCAAAAAGTAGCTCATCTCACAATCAGTTTATAGATGAAGGCATTACTCTGATATGGTAGACTCTTCGAATAACACAGTGGATAAATATACCACCTGATGTGGTTCTGTGCCATACACACTGGGAAGGTTACTGGTCGGAACTGGCCTGCAAGAGTCTGTACCACACCAGCTACTGTAACTTCACTTGCTTGAATTTAGGGTTTGGATGCAATGATATGTCCCAAAGTACTTCACAAAAAAAGGCTGAGGGGAGAACAAGAGGAGGTCGGAGAGGAGCCGGGGAAGGTGTCAAATGCACGGTTGAAGAGACAGGTTTTGAAGAGGCTATTAAAGGTGGGGAGGGACGTAAGAGGTAGGAAGAGAAGTGCATGGCCATGTTTGTTGATGGCTCTGCCACAAAATGGAGGAGGGAGGGATGCCAGGAAACTCAGTAGGTCAGAGTTGGAAGAGTGGAGCGTATGAACAGGGACAGAGGGCTGTCGGAAGTTGGGGCAAAATGATTAAGGGGTTTGTAAATGAGGTAAAGGATAAATCAATGTATTAGGGGAAGGGAAGAGGACAGTGGAGGTTGGTGAGGACTGGGTAAAGGAGGTGTGGGGCCAGATGCAGATGACAAAGTTTTGGATGAGTTAGATTTTGTGTGAGATGGAACTCAGGACGCCAGTGAAGAGAGCACTGGAGAAATCAAATCTGCAGGCGACAAAGGTATAAATTGGAATTCCAGCACCAGTGGGGTGAGCATAAGAACATAAGAAATACGAGCAGGTGTAGCCGTACGGCCCCTCGAGCCTGCTCCGCCATTCAATAAGATCATGGCTGATCTTTGACCTCAATTCCACTTTCCCACACGATCCCCATATCCCTTGATTCCACTTAAGAGTCCAAAAATCTATTGATCTCAGTCTTAAATACACTCAACGACTGAGCATCCACAGCCCTCTGGGGTAGAGAATTCCAAAGATTCACAACCCTCTGAGTGAAGAAACTCCTCCTCATCTCAGTCCTAAATAAGCGCACCCTTATCCTGAGACTATGCTCCCTAGTTCTAGACTCTCCAGCCAGGGGAAACAGCCTCTCAGTATCTACCCTGTTTCAACGAGATCACCTATCATTCTTCTAAACTCGAGAGTATAGGCCGATTCTACTCAATCTCTCCTCATAGGACAACCATCTCGTCCCAGGAATCAATCTAGTGAACCTTTGATGCACCGCCTCTAAAACAAGTATATCCTTCCTTAGGTAAGCAGACCAAAACTGTACTTAGTACTTCAGGTGTGGTGTCACTAAAGCCCTGTACAATTGCAGCAAGACTTCCTTACTCTTGTACTCCAACCCCCTTGCAATGAAAGCCAACATACCATTTCCCTGTCTAATTGCTTGCTGTACCTGCATGTTAACTTTCTGCATTTCGTGTACAAGGACACACAAATCCCTCTGAACACCAACATTTAATAGCTTCTCATCATTTAAAAAATATTCTGTTTTTTTATTCTTCCTGCCAAAGTGAATAACCTCACATTTCCTCACATTATACTCCATCTTCCACCTTCTTGCCCACTCACTTAACCTGTCTATATCCCTTTACAGACACTTTGCAAGTTGCTCACAGTTTACTTTCCTACCTAGCTTTGTATCGTCAGCAAACTTGGATACATTACACTCGGTCCCTTCATCTAAGTCATTAATATAGATTGTAAATAGCTGAGGCCCAAGCACTGATCCTTACGGCCCCCACTAGTTACAGCCTGCCAACCTGAAAATGACCCGTTTATCCCTACTCTCTGTTTTCTCTCCGTTAACCAATCCTCAATCCAGGCTAATATAATACCCCCAACCCCATGAGCCCTTATCTTGTATAACAACCTTTTGAGTGGGTGAGGTAGAGATGGAGACAGGCAGTATTACAGAGGTGGTAATTGGTGATATGGGTGATATTGCATTATGGGGTTTGAAGCCCAGTGCAGAGTCAAAAAGAAAACAAATTAAGCACAGTTTATGTAACACTGCTTCCTACTCTTGGATCTATGCTGTTATGCAGTTCTGCTGTAGAAGCCAAAACAAACACAAAATACTGTGGATGCTGTCAATCTGAAATAAAAACAGAAAATGCTGTAAACACTCAGCGGGTCAGGCAGCATCTGTGGAGAGAGAAACAAGAGTTAACGTTTCAGGTCGATGACCTTCTGTTCCGATGAACGGCCATCGACCCGAAACGTTAACTTGGTTTCTCTCTCCATTGATGCTGCCTGATCTACTGAGTGTTTTCCAACATTTTCTGTTTTTATTTCTGCTTTAGAAGCCATTTGATTGGGATATTTTTAGCGAGCAGTTATATAGTTCTCCGGCGTTAAGTTCAACTTCAAATTAGTCTAAAAAAAACAGAATTACTTAACACTAGCACTTGTCATGGGAATTGACACTACTTTTTATAGCTCCCTTAATTATGTCTTTAATGGCCCTTAATCATTCTAGCATTGAGCGTAGCTACTAGTGTACTGCGTCAGAGTTTCAAAATGGTGGTAAATACAACTGAGCAGAGTTTCCGCTTTGGGCACAATCAGGAAATTATGCCCGAAATTGCGCTGGTTAGTTTACACTTCAAGTTTCCGATAAAAGGCATTTGCATAATCACAAACGTAAAATCTTCCATGAACCAGGGCAATTAGCACCAGAAAATAATAAACCCCACACAACCGCTCCAGCCAATCAGAATACCTCGTCTCTATTTTCCTAGTTACAGTATGGAATTGGACAACACATGACATTTTAAATATAGCATTCATTCATACCTGTAATAAGAAAATTAGACTGTTAATGAGCACGACAACATAACCCATACAATTATCTTTCACACTGACTGGTGAACCAAAATACAATGAATTGATGAACTGAGACTCTATGAACTGCTTTAATTTGCATCTGACTGAACTATTCCTGGATGTTGTGGCTGGCATTTCGTTCCCCAGGACTAAGATCGTTTAACTTGATAAGCCAAAAAATGAAATAAAATAAATATAATATTCCCTAGTGATCCTTTTTTCTGTACACACATCTGGAACCCCATCATCAGTGGGATGGGACAGCAGGGGCATGATTTTGACCCCGAGCCGGGAAGGGGGCGAGGGGGTCAAATTGCGGATGGGAAACCTCGAAGAACGCATTTCCCGGACGTCCTTACAATTTTGACGTAAGGACATCTTTGTTTTTGTCGGTTTGCCGTCCGACTGACCGCCTGATTGACAGGCTGGTCTCAGTCGGACAGGAGAGCAGCCAGGGAGAGAGGACGTCTTCAGGTAAGTCTTTGCTTGCATGGATTGCGGGTGGGGCGGGGCATGGGGGTACGGTGGGCACAGGGGCATGGGTGGGAACGGCAGCACCGGTGGGCATGGGGGCACGATGAGCATGGGGGTCACAGGGGGGAGTCAGTCATGGGAAAGGGATCGGGGGTCAGTCACGGTGGGGGGCTGGTGTCGGGATCGGGGGTCATAGAAACATAGAAAATAGGAGCAAGAGTAGGCCATTCAGCCCTTCGGGCCTGTTTGGCCATTCGATATGATCATGGCTGATTGTCTAATTCAGTACCCTGTTCCCGCTTTTTCCCCATATCCCTTGATCCCTTTAGCATTAAGTAACGGGTCATCGCGGGGTCTGCGATCATTGGGTGGGCAGGACTGGGGGTCACACGGGGGTCCACAATCGTTGGAGGAGGGATCGGGAGTCATCGCAGGGGTCAGTGATTGTTGGAGGGGGGGAACGGGGATCAATGCGGGGGTCCGCGATCGTTGCGGGGGGGCTGAGATCTGAGGGGAGGGGTCCACGATCTTTGGGGAGTCGATGCAGGTCGGCTTGTTGGGCCTGGGGGAAGCACTTCTGCTCCTCTGGGCCCAGAAGCAGTGCCAGAAAGGCACTTACCTGCAGTTTCGGGCCTTCTCGCCTCCTTTCACATGGAGTGAAGGAGAAGGCCCAGGAATCCCGGCCCCCAGGGGTTGAAATTGCAAAATCTGCAAAAATGGAGGCCCACAGGCTGCTTGAAAGGTTTTAGTCACCAACCCGCCTCCTGGGAGCAGGTTGATTGCCCGCACCCCGTCCTGCCCCGGTGAAAAACGGAAATGGGCGGGTTGGGGGCAGATTGGGACGGGTCTGAAATAATTGTGATTTCGAATGCCCCCCCACCCCCAACCCACTCGTCTTTCAATGTTAAAATCGTGGCCCAGGCATTTCTTTTAAATGGTTAAACCTTTTGTATCCAACCTCTGTATTGCCACCAGGGGCAGATGGCCTCCTCTTCCTTGACTTTAGTGCAGCATTGAGGGTACATTGCACTGTTGGAGCTACCATCTTTCAGTTGAGATATTAAACCAATGGCCCATCGGGCTGTTCAGGTGGAGATAAAAGATCCTCTGACAGTTCTGAAGAGGGGAATTCTCCAAGTATCCTGGCCAATATTCCTCCGCTGTACCCTTTTCATGACTTTACTATCGTTCCTATAATGGGGCGACCAGAATTAGCACGTAAAATTCCAACTGCGGCCGAACGAATATCTTATACAAATTCAACAGGCTCCTGTTCCTATGTTCAAAAATGTTTCTAAACAAATATAGCATTCCAAATACAATGCATTGTAGAAAGGTACCGTTTTTCAATACAGGATTAAACCTATTGACTCAGTTGTACATCGCTAGGGCTCCAATTTTGTAAGATTAATTGATAAATGCAGTCCTGCCACATCTAGTCATGAATGGTGGTGGGCAATTAAACAACTAACGAGAGGAGGAGGCAGCTCTGTGAACATCCCCATCCTCAATGATGGCAGAGCCCCAGCTCGTGAGTGCACAAGACAAGGCTGAAGCGTTTGCAACCATCTTCAGCCAGAAGTGCTGAGCGGATGATCCATCTCGGCCTCCTCCCAATATCCCCACCATCATAGAAGTCAGTCTTTAGCCAATTCAATTCACGCCACGTGATATCAAGAAACGGCTGAGTGCACTGGATACAACAAAGGCTATGGGCCCCAACAACATCCCGGCTGTAGTGCTGAAGACTTATACTCCAGAACTAGCCATGCCACTAGCCAAGCTGTTCCAGTACAGCTACAACACTGGCATCTACCCGACAAAGTGGAAAATTGGCCAGGTATGTCCTGTCCATAAAAAGCAGGACAAATCCAATCCGGCCAATTACCACCCCATCAGTACTCTCAATCATCAGCAAAGTAATGGAAGGTGTCGTCCACAGTACTATCAAGCAGTACTTACTCACCAATAACCTGCTCACCGATGCTCAGTTTGGGTTCCGCCAGGACCACTCGGCTCCAGACCTCATTACAGTCTTGGTCCAAACATGGACAAAGGAGCTGAATTCCAGAGGTGAGGTGAGAGTGACTGCCCTTGACATCAAGGCAGCATTTGAGCGGGTGTGGCACCAAGGAGTCTTAGTAAAATTGAAGGAAGATGGTAGTGGATGTTGGAGGCCAATCATCTCAGCCCCAAGGCATTGCTGCAGGAGTTCCTCAGGGCAGTGTCCTAGGCCCAACCATCTTCAGCTGCTTATCAATGACCTTCTCTCTATCATAAGGTCAGAAGTGGGGATGTTCGCTGATGATTGCACAGTGTTCAGTTTCATTCGCAACCACTTAGGTAATGAAGCAGTCCATGCCCGCATGCAATGAGACCTGGATAGCATCCAGGCTTGGGCATATAAGTGGCATGTAACATTCGCGCCATACAAGTGCCAGGCAATGACCATCTCCAACAAGAGAGAGTCTAACCACCTCCCCTTGAAATTCAATGGCATTACCATCGCCAAATCCCCCACCATCAACATCCTGGGGTCACCAGTGACCAGAAACTTAACTGGACCAACCGCATAAATATTGTGGCTACAAGAGCAGGTCAGAGGCTGGGTATTCTGCGGCGAGTGACTCACCTCCTGACTCCCCAAAGCCTTTCCACCATCTACAAGGCACAAGTCAGGAGTGTGATGGAATACTCTCCATTTGCCTGGATGAGTGCAGCTCCAACAACACTCAAGAAGCTCGACACCATCCAGGACAAAGCAGCCCGCTTGATTGGCACCCCATCTACCACCCTAAACATTCACTCCCTTCACCACTGGCACACCATGGCTGCAGTGTGTACCATCTATGGGATGCACTGCAGCAACTCGCCAAGGCTTCTTCAACAGCACCTCCCAAACTGTGACCTCTACCACCTAGAAGGACAAGGGCACCACGCACATGGGAACAACACCACCTGCACATTCCCCTCCAAGTCACACACCATCCCGACTTGGAAATATATCGCCGTTCCTTCATCGTCACTGGGTCAAAATCCTGGAACTCCCTACCTAACAGCACTGTGGGAGAACCTTCATCACACGGACTGCAGTGGTTCAAGAAGGCAGCTCACCACCTCCTTCTCAAGGGCAATTAGGGATGGGCAATAAATGCTGGCCTTGCCAGCGACGCCCACATCCCATGAATGAATTTTAAAAAATTGTCTGAATTATTATTGCACTGGTTGCATTATTCTGAAAAGGTCTGTGCAGAATGTGCCTGTAAAAATGTAATCTTATGATAAATGGATCTCCGTTTGTACAGTGACACAATCTGCGACACATGCCACATTGATATTTAAATGTAGGCTGGACCCTCAGGCTATAAGAGGGCCACATGGGACAAATGATTGCAAAAGCACTTTGCCAGCCACATGTTAGCTTGCTCTGCCAAATTGGGGCTCAGTGTGCAAGTTATGCCGGAAATGTGACTGAAAGCCCATCACAGCCAAGAAAAAGGCACAATGTGCTCATGAAAAAAAACATAAAAATGGACAATACAAATTGTCACTGCCATAAACTGAACCCGGAATGGTATATAAAAGGCACTTTTCTGAGTTGATACCAATTAAAAGTTACATGAAGTTCCATTCACTGCAATTTGTACATAATAAATATGGATATAATACAAAGTAAAGCAACTTGCATTAGTGCACTATTAGCTAAGACATGGGAGGGGGGGGGGGGAGGTGAAATTCCTCTTGGATAATAACGTGAAACAGGAGATAGTGCATCGGCAGCCCATTTTACACTCTGCCAAATCTTCTTTCCCAGATTCAATAGTAATTTCCATAAGGGAATTGGATATATACTTGAAAAAGGAAAAATTTGCAGGGCTCTAGGGAAAGAGTAGGGGAGTGGAACTAATTGGATAGCTCTTTCAAAGAGCCAGCACAGGCACGATGGGCCAACTAGCCTCCTTCTGTGCTGTAAGATTCAATGATTCTACAAAACACAGAGGGAAAAAGTATTCAGTGAGACTTAAAGGTATATGCTGAGAAGGTGTGATTGCCATAAAACAATGCTGTGTTCATTTCTCCAATCAAGTTGTGTGTATGTAAAAACCGTACAAAGTAAATGCATTGTCAACTTTTACACATCAAGTCACTGTTTTTTTAAATCATCTAATCAAGATGTAATTAAGTCTGCAACATCCCCAGTACAGGAATATTGCATTGTCAGTGTCTTATTATCTCTTGTGTAGAATTTTACTCAAGCCCCCAATGTGAGTCGCAGGATGGTGTCGGTTACGAGTCCCCGCCCCCAATGTGAGTTGCAGGATGGTGTCGGTTATGAGTCCCTGCCCCCAATGTGAGTCGCAGGATGATGTCGGTTACGAGTCCCTGCCCCCAATGTGAGTCGCAGGTTGGTGTCGGTTACGAGTCCCCGCCCCCAATGTGAGTCGCAGGATGGTGTCGGTTACGAGTCCCCGCCCCCAATGTGAGTCGCAGGATGGTGTCGGTTACGAGTCCCCGCCCCCAATGTGAGTCGCAGGATGGTGTCGGTTACGAGTCCCTGGCCCCAATGTGAGTCGCAGGATGGTGTCGGTTACGAGTCCCCGCCCCCAATGTGAGTCGCAGGATGGTGTCGGTTACGAGTTCCCGCCCCCAATGTGAGTCGCAGGATGGTGTCGGTTACGAGTCCCCAGCCCCAATGTGAGTCGCAGGTTGGTGTCGGTTACGAGTCCCCGGCCCCAATGTGAGTCGCAGGATGGTGTCGGTTACGAGTCCCCGCCCCCAATGTGAGTCGCAGGATGGTGTCGGTTACGAGTCCCCGGCCCCAGTGTGAGTCGCAGGATGGTGTCGGTTACGAGTCCCCGGCCCCAATGTGAGTCGCAGGTTGGTGTCGGTTACGAGTCCCCGGCCCCAATGTGAGTCGCAGGATGGTGTCGGTTACGAGTCCCCGCCCCCAATGTGAGTTGCAGGATGGTGTCGGTTACGAGTCCCCGCCCCCAATGTGAGTCGCAGGATGGTGTCGGTTACGAGTCCCCGGCCCCAATGTGAGTCGCAGGTTGGTGTCGGTTACGAGTCCCCGCCCCCAATGTGAGTCGCAGGATGGTGTCGGTTACGAGTCCCCGGCCCCAATGTGAGTCGCAGGATGGTGTCGGTTACGAGTCCCCGGCCCCAATGTGAATTGCAGGATGGTGTCGGTTACGAGTCCCCGGCCCCAATGTGAGTCGCAGGATGGTGTCGGTTACGAGTCCCCGCCCCCAATGTGAGTCGCAGGATGGTGTCGGTTACGAGTCCCCGGCCCCAATGTGAGTCGCAGGATGGTGTCGGTTACGAGTCCCCGCCCCCAATGTGAGTCACAGGATGGTGTCGGTTACGAGTCCCCGCCCCCAATGTGAGTCGCAGGATGGTGTCGGTTACGAGTCCCCGGCCCCAATGTGAGTCGCAGGATGGTGTCGGTTACGAGTCCCCGGCCCCAATGTGAATTGCAGGATGGTGTCGGTTACGAGTCCCCGCCCCCAATGTGAGTCGCAGGATGGTGTCGGTTACGAGTCCCCGGCCCCAATGTGAGTCGCAGGATGGTGTCGGTTACGAGTCCCCGGCCCCAATGTGAGTCGCAGGATGGTGTCGGTTACGAGTCCCTGCCCCCAATGTGAGTCGCAGGTTGGTGTCGGTTACGAGTCCCCGGCCCCAATGTGAGTCGCAGGATGGTGTCGGTTACGAGTCCCCGCCCCCAATGTGAGTCGCAGGATGGTGTCGGTTACGAGTCCCCGCCCCCAATGTGAGTCGCAGGATGGTGTCGGTTACGAGTCCCCAGCCCCAATGTGAGTCGCAGGATGGTGTCGGTTACGAGTCCCCGGCCCCAATGTGAGTCGCAGGATGGTGTCGGTTACGAGTCCCCGCCCCCAATGTGAGTCGCAGGATGGTGTCGGTTACGAGTCCCCGCCCCCAATGTGAGTCGCAGGATGGTGTCGGTTACGAGTCCCCGGCCCCAATGTGAGTCGCAGGATGGTGTCGGTTACGAGTCCCCGGCCCCAATGTGAATTGCAGGATGGTGTCGGTTACGAGTCCCCGCCCCCAATGTGAGTCGCAGGATGGTGTCGGTTACGAGTCCCCGGCCCCAATGTGAATTGCAGGATGGTGTCGGTTACGAGTCCCCGGCCCCAATGTGAGTCGCAGGATGGTGTCGGTTACGAGTCCCCGCCCCCAATGTGAGTCGCAGGATGGTGTCGGTTACGAGTCCCCGGCCCCAATGTGAGTCGCAGGATGGTGTCGGTTACGAGTCCCCGCCCCCAATGTGAGTCGCAGGATGGTGTCGGTTACGAGTCCCCGGCCCCAATGTGAATTGCAGGATGGTGTCGGTTACGAGTCCCCGGCCCCAATGTGAATTGCAGGATGGTGTCGGTTACGAGTCCCCGCCCCCAATGTGAATTGCAGGATGTTATGAGCCCCACGATTTCCAGCTGAAATAGCCGGTGGTGTCCAATCCGTTAAAAAGGATCTCCAATCATTCAGATAGTTTGAGCACATAAAATGCTTCCATCTCTGTAGAAGAGAGGATGTTGTGAAATATTGTATATTAAGGTCACCAGCCCTGGACTGTTACCTACACCAGTGACTCAATCTGTTCTCACTTGTTAAAGGAGTGAGCTGTTATTAACTCATTTCCAGCAATAATTTAACACTCGACCGAATTGTGCTTTCATGCTTATTTCATTTCATGCTTAGAATATCGTGCATTTATAATAAATGAAGTGCCCATATTTGGGCAGGAGTATTCAAATTAAGCATTAAAGATGGGAAACCATCATTCAATGGATTTCCCATCATTAATGTCTTAGCACCACTGGGAGTCAGGAAAGTTGGTGCAGACAGACAGAAGAAGAGGGTTTAAGATTTAAAGAGGCACCATGCCTAAAAAATAATCTTTAGCTGGCACTGCCAGCCATGCTACACTACAGCAGAGAACTGCAGCCATTTTCCTCTCTGACAAGTAATACCGAGCGCACTCCACAATTATGAGAGTGATCCTGATAGATCTTCCAGGGTCAGTGCTCACCAGGATGGGCACAATCAAAACCTGACCTGCTACCAGGATTGGAAAATCCACTCCCAATGTCCAAAATAAGATTTTAAACAAATTAAGAATGACAACAACAACAAAAAATCACATATTTTACCCATTGAATTGTTTTTTGTATCTTTTAATATCAAGCTCTCAGCCTTTCTCAAACTTTGACTGGATATCCATTCCAAAGAACAGTTAAAGGGAATTGCCAATCAGATCTATGTGTTTTAGCATGTGCAGTTTGCAGAATTGACTGCTGTATATGTGAATTGCAGCAAAGCCCCTCCCCTCTTCATTTTGACTCAAAATTTGAATCATTTTTGGGGCTTAAAATATTTTTTTGTATAAAAACTGGGAAACTGCATCAGCAATAGAATTTAGAGTATTTTATGGACTCATTTTTGTTTGTTTAAGGAAATTTATGTTTAGTAAGGAGTCTATAAGTTGCCTAACACGCTAATGGTGAATTAAGATCTTTAAGTTGAGAACGTAAAGGCAGGAACCAGCTGACAATGTGGAAAGCAGTAGAAAGGGGAGTCTGACAGCCCAAAAAGGGCCAAAGATGGGTAGAGGTGAGATTAACAGGCTAGGTTAGTTTCAACACAATTTTCCTAGTTCCCCTCCCCTTTCTTTAAGCCTGCAAGACCCTGGCCTCCCAATGCTCCTAGACCTTCTTTTCCACCCCACTCCTCCTAAATCCCAGGATCTCCCTCTACAGGACCTATCACCACTGGACCACTCTCCCAGACTCTGGGTCCCTTCTCCGAGCGATCCTAGAATTCCTAGCACCTTCAAATCTCAAGCCCCACCCCCTCAAATTAGTAAGACCTTGAGACCCCCATCCCAGCACTAACAGATCCGGGGCCCCTTTTCAATGCTCCCAGATCCCACAGCCTCCCACAGTGTTGATAAATCAGCGTCCTTGATACTATTACTTGGGATATCGATCAATTACAGAACAAGCAACTCACCATGAGCAACACCATGGGATATCATCTAACATATAGAAAAATTAAATATATGCACCTAAGCCTCATTAGTTCTTGGCCAGACTTCTTGCTGTAGCCTGATAAAGAAATTAGATATTTGATATTGAAGACGTTAAAACTAACCACCATTCACTTCGCTTTGTCTTTTCCCCCTCCCCTCCGGGTTCTTTCCGAGGTGCAGCTCGACACGTGGCAGTAGCTATCTGATCTCCATCTATGAATTTAGGCGGTGAATATTGTCAGGCTAGTTGACAATTCTGGGGTTCATTTCTAGAGGGATAGAATTGAAAAGCAGAGAAGTTACTTGTATAGAACCTTGGTTAGACCACACTTGGAGTACTGTGCACAGTTCTGGTCTCCATATTATAAAAATGATATAGAGGCAATGGAGAAGGTGTAAAAAAGACTTACAAAGATGATACCAGAACTGAGACCTATCAGGAAATACTGAGCAGGTAAGGGGTCTTTTCTCCAGAAAAGAGAAGACTGAGGGGTGACCTGAAAGAGGTCTTTAAGATTATGAAAGGGTTTGATAGGATAGACATAGAGAAAATGTTTCCACTTGTAGGAGAGCCCAAAACTAGGCACCATAAATGTAAAATAGTCACCAATAAATCCATTGGAGAAACTTCTTTATCCAGAGAGTGGTTAGAATGTGGAACTCGCTACCACAGGGAGTAGTTGAGGCGACTAGCATGGATGCATTTAAGGGGAAGTTAGATAAACACATGAGAGAGAAAGGAATGGAAGGGTATACTGATAGGGGTAGATGAAGTAAGGAGGAGGCTTGTGTGGAGCATAAACACCGGCATGGACCAGTTGGGCCAAACGGCCTGTTTCTGTGCTGTAAACTGTTTGTAATTCGATGTAACACAACTGAGTCCTCACCCAATATGTGCACTCTCCAGCAGGGGTCACTGCATAACATTCAAGAGCAGAAACACTGACTGACCTTTCCCCTCTCTAACCTAGGGGGCTACACCACTGGCCCAACCGAGATCAGCTAACGCAACACCGACCACCGAACTGAACCCAACGGCTTTCTGGTTTAAGGCTCAGCACCAGAACATGCATTACATTTGCCCACCGCCATCATGTGGCGAATCTTGCTTTCTTTAATTACACCATGTTGGTTGCTGAGAACAAAGTGGCACTAACAAAGGCCATGGGGATACCCTGCAGCTAAGACCATCATAAGAACATAAGAAATAGGAGCAGGAAAGTCTAAAAATCCATCCATCTCCTATTTTGCCGCTATAGAATGTGCAACGGTGGTCAACTTGCAAGGGAGAAAATGGGCGCGTACTGAGGTAGTGAAGAGAAAGAGAATTTTTTAAAAAAAATCAAATTACAACTATATGTTGTCGTTTTGGTTTGTATATATCCATCTATCCTTAACCTTTTCTGTGTTCATTTCTAACTATAGATGGAGTCAGATACAGAAAATACCCATTGAACTGGCAGTCATTCAAGATTGTGCTAACGAAGTGTTTATAGCATGAATAATGATCTGCAATGATGCTGTACGTGTTTTTATTTTACCTTTTCCTCCCCCCCTCCCCCACCCCCACCACCAACAAAAAGGCCACTTGGCACGTCAGACGGGAGACTTTTTGGCCTAGGTACAAGCACTAGTCACCTCATTTAGAGAAAGGCAATATACTGACTGTGAACCTGGCAACATTTCTTCACACTGTAACTATAGCAGAACAAACGCAAAGTGTTTTCAATAAGAGAGAGAGAGAGAGAAATTCATGTTATTGTTTGCCTATTGGCAGTCCTCCAGGACAGCACCAGCCAGAACTACGCATACTTTACAAGTACAGTTAAGCTGCTATCTGATAAAGCTTCATTTCAATTTGTGAACGAGTGATAGCATAAAGTGGCTTAGAAAAGCCAGTTCTGACTGGAGGTGTACAAAAGCCTGACCTTGGTAACAGTGTCACTCACTGCTACTTGGATTGCTTTGGAAAGGCCGGAAAATTCTAAAGGCAACGTGCAGAACAACCACCGTTCAGTCTAAGGGAATATTTTAGCAATGACGTGACACTCTTTGCACTGAGAAAAGATCACTTAGCAGATTATCTCTTTGACTACAAGCTGGAAAGCGGGAGAGGAACAAAGACTTGAAGGTTCTATTTGGGAAGAAGAGGCTGGGGGAGGGTGGGGTTCCACTTCGGGTAGTGGGGTGGGGTTGATTCCATCTTCAGAAGAGGTCTGAATGATTCCAAATGAAGAAAGGGTATGGAAGGCCTGGTGGCTCTACATCAGGAAAGGGTAAGGGAGGCTTGGGTGGATCTATGTTGGGTGAATGGGGAGTCTGGCTAGTTCAACGCCAGAGGCAGGGAAGGTTGGGTGGTTCCACATCAGAGATTGAAAAGAGAGAGACTGAGTGGTTTAGGTTAGGGATGAGTAGGGAAAGCTGAATGTTTTCATATTGGATGAAACAAGAAACTTGAGGGGTCCAGTACTAGACGAAAGAGAGCGGAAAGTGTCTATTGAAACCACTGTGTCAGCCAACAAGTTGAAGGTAGGGTGGGTCTTACAGCAGGACCATAGCAAACAGTCTATTTTACAGCAAAGTCTATTTACTCAGCAAAAAGAGTCTTTTAAACAGCGCACTACAGCAAACAGTCTACAGAGTCTATTTAAAAAGAGCCTCTATGAACTACAGCAAACAGAACTCATGACCAAAACTGCAGCAACGTCTCCCAATGAAAGAAGGATTATTTCTCCAGCAAAATGCAGTGAGTGGAGGATAGTTACATAATACAAATTATGTGCGTAAAATCAATCCCAGTCACTTACAGCAGTGCATTCTCCAAGCATGATTGACGGGGGAATTACCCAATCATCTCCATTCTGGCCGGGGATAGTGGTGTCACTATATGCTGAAGAATGTGGTGAAATACCCACTCAATCTAATACACAGCCTGAAAGAGGAGGCTGGGGCGCTCCATGGTCTATATTATCCCCAAAAGAAAGCATTCAAGTGACCAACTCTCAGTTTCTCAGCACTGTTATACAACAGGTTGTGATTTAGACTGATTATAAAGAAAGAGAGATTTGCATTTATATAGCGCCTTTCATGACCTCAGGACATCCCTAAGCATTTTATAGCCAATGAAGTACTTTTGAAGTGTACTCACTGTTGTACTGTAGGAAACATGGCAGCCAATTTGCACACAAGGTCCCACAAACAGCAATGAGATAGTGACCAGATCATCTGTTTTAGTGATGTTGGTTGAGGGATAAATATTGACCAGGACACTGGAGAGAACTCGCCTGCTCTTCTTCGAAAAGTGCCATAGGATCTTTTACATCCACCTGACAGGGCGGTTTAACGACTCATCCAAAAGACAGCACCTCCAACAATGCAGCACTCCCTAAGTACTGTGCTGAGGTGTCATCTTAGACTACGTGCTCAAGTCTCTGGAGTGGGACTATGAACCCACAACCTTCTCACTCAGCGGCAAGAGTGCTATCAACTGAACCACATACTTTGAAGCAGTGAGGCAGCAGAATGCAGTTATAATGCCTCCTCTAGTTAGGCAAAGGGTAACTCTGTGCATCCATACTCACCACTGCCATGGCATTGCCCGTTAAATATTTAATGTTAGCAAAGAGCTAGCTAGACAGTTCCACTGCAGCTGGTGCAGAGCCGAAGAAGGGTAAAACCAAGTCCCTGACATAATCTCATGCTACTTTCCAGAATGCAGTCTGCTGTCAGTTCAGCAATTTAAGCTTTTTTTAAAAAATAGATTTGACACAAAAACCAGGCTGAACTGATATAAAAACTGTTACCCTTATCCTAACTCGCACCAAGTCCCTTGCACCCATCACCCCTGTGCTCACTGACCTACATTGGCTCCCGGTCCGGTAACGCCTCGATTTTAAAATTCTCATCCTTTTTTTCAAATCCCTCCATGGTCTCGCCCCTCCCTATCTCTGTAACCTGCTCCAGCCCTACAACCCTCAGAGATCTCTGGGCTCATCCAATCCTGACCTCTTGCGCATCCTCCATTTTAATCGCTCCACCATTGGCGGCCGCACCTTCAACTGCCTAGGCCCTAAGCTCTGGAATTCCCTCCCTAAACCTCTCCGCCTCTCTACCTCTCTCTCCTCCTTTAAGATGTTCCTTAAAACTTACCTCTTTGACTAAGCTTTTGGTCACCTGTCCTCATATCTCTTTACGTGGCTCAGTGTCAAATTTTTTCTGGTAACGCTCTTGTGAAGCGCCTTGGGACATTTTACTACATTAAAGGCACTATATAAATGCAAGTTGTTATTGTTGCAATCAGTCACTTTGGAGTGTGTGAGGGAAGTCCATGGTGACTTACTTTTTGATGTTCCATTCATCCCTGTGGGAAATACGTCTCCTTCTTTTACCATTTCCCCTGGATAGCGTGGTTGAGAATGTGACTCCCTGATCTCTTTTCCAGCTTTGTTTTAAGGCCACCATCACTGGGGCCTCATGGTTGCCCAGCACCACTTACCTTTCTGCTGGACAGGAGAATAGGTCTTTAATAAAAGTTTGCATGTTTATATCGTTAATTGTTTTAATTAGGAGCCAGGTTTTCAAGGAAGGCAGGATATTTAATTCATCTCCAATTTCAGATGTTCATGAAAGATTTGAATAATGAGATGCTTTCTTTTGAGTTTATCACCTGACTAAAATGTTACAGCAGGACACAATTCTTAGATGGAAGAGTGACATGTTGTCAAGGTAATTGTAGGGAGAGCTGTGCATTGCCTCCAATCTGTACCACTTGATTTGACAGTGCTTGTAGCTGTGGAAATTGGAAAAAAAAACACTGCTACATTTTTGTTGCACTGCAAATTCTTCCTTTCAACTCAAATATATATTCCAAAAAAACACTTGAAGGATCAATAATCCTTAACACAATTTTGTTTTAAAAAAGCTCATCCTTGACAAAACATGATGCAAAAACTGTATTTGATAAATAATAGCTGTAAATATTTATACATAATATTTTAATAAATAATGATTCAAGGAAGCCAATAAATCAGAAGAAAGACGCTTTTTCCTCATGCTATAATAGCTAAGCTTTTGGACAACAGCAAAACATTCCTCTTTGTATAATCTTGGAACCTGTACAAAAGCCATTAAGCTGTGGAGCAGCACAGTGTGGGCAATTCCCCTGATTCACAGTTGGCACTTGGAGAAATTCCAGTTATCCAGGTTTCATTTGCATGGCAGGTGAAAAGCAGTCACTTGTGCTCCTTAAAGGCTGAACACATTCAAAACTGTAGGTGGCTTCAGAGCTCCTGTGCCTTCGGGCTTTACAAACTATGTACAATCGTCTACGATAGTGGGTATGTGGAACAAAACCCACACAGAACGGAGTTGGTTTAGGATCAACGGATGCCTTTAAAAAGGTTGCGAAGGGGGATTAAGGGTTAAGGAAACAGCAACAACACTGCTTCATTCGTTTTTCAGATGAGATTGGAAGGGAAATTAGTGTCACTAAAGTAAGGGGGGGTTCAACAGATGGTGTGGGCAGGACATCCATGATGGACCCTGGATGATGCCAGCTGCATGAACTGAATGGCCTTTGCTCACTGGATTGCTTTTATTTTCTAATCTCATATACTGGAGGTTAGAAATTTAGGAATAATAAAGAGAAGTCAGGTGATTTTTTTTTCACCTGAATAAATTACCAGAGAAAACCACTGAAGCAGCCATGGGTTCAAGGGAAAATCAGATCCACTTCTGGAGAGAAGGGTTTGAGAGTTAGGGGAGAGCTAAGATTTCCTCTGGTCACAAATTGTAGCAAGATCAAAATCAATAATTGATCAAAAATCTATTTTTGTCTCTTTCCACTCGTGAAGCGTCTTGGGACGTTTTCCTACGTTAAAGGCGCTAAATAAATGCAAGTTGTTGTTGTCATTTGTGAAAACTTCATCTGTTTATTATTTTTAGCCAAATCATAAACACGCTCTTAAAACAAACTGGTAGAAATACTGAACGAAGAAAATCCTTCCATAGGCATTTCTGACATCGCTACACGTAGCGACCAGGGTAGTTCTCACCGCACCATGAGAAGGCAGGCGAATCGAGTTTTAATAAGGCTGCACGGGCCAAGAAAAGATACCGCATTACCACTTTTTTGAAATTTCTTTTCTGAATTTTCGAAACTTCCGCCAATGACGACGACTTTCTTACACTTATATTTTGATTGAACTCACAAGAGACAGCTCCTTGCATGAGATGCAACTGAAATAGGTATACCTGTATCCAAATATTCAATAGATTTTTAAAATGTGACCCAGCAGCATAACTCAGGAGCTCAGTAGTTGCAACAGCTGTAAATGCAAATCCTCTATAAATCACTGGTTAGGCCCAGCTGGAGTATTGTGCCCAATTCTGGGCACCACACTTTAAGAAGGATGTCAAGGCCTTAGAGAGGGTGCAGAGGAGATTTACTAGAATGGCACCAGAGATGAGGGACTTCAGTTACATGGAGAGACTGGAGAAGCTGGGGTTGTTCTCCTTAGAGCAGAGAAGGCTAAGGGGAGATTTAATAGAGGTGTTCAAAATCATGAAAGATTTTGAAAGAGTAAATAGGGGGAAACTGTTTCCAGTGGCAGAAGGGTCAGTAACCAGAGGACACAGATTTAAGGTAATTGGCAAAAGAGCCAGAGAGGAGATGAAGAGAATTTTTTTTTGCAGTGAGTTGTTATGATCTGGAATGCACCATTTGAAAGGGGAGTGGAAGCAGATTCAATAATAACTTTCAAAAGGGAATTGGATAAATACTTGAAGGGGAAAAATTTGTAGGTCTATGAGGAAAGAGCAAGGAAGTGGGACTAATGGGATAGCTCGACTAAAGAGCTGGCACAGGCATGATGGGCTGAATGGCCTCCTTCTGTGCTGTATCATTCTATGATTCTATAGACAAATAGGCCTATAACCTGCTTAGAGATAATGGCAGACATACATCCAATTGCAAATCGACTCATTCAAATTACTGCTGGTATTAAAACTACCCTCTTTACATCACAACATAACAGCACAATCGCTTTACTCAAGGTATGTAGCCGGAAGGGAGCACTTCAGTCTGGTGGTGGCCATGTCTATTGCCACTCCATGGGTAGAGTACCGGCTCCTCTTCCCTTTACACTGTATGGCCTCCTTCTGTGCTGTATCATTCTATGATTCTATAGACAAATAGGCCTATAACCTGCTTAGAGATAATGGCAGACATACAAGCAATGAAAGCCAAGAGGAGGTTAAAAGAGGTTTCTAACAATATGAATGGTTTTTAATATTGCGAATATTGCGAACAGGGAGAGTTTATTTCGGCTGGTTGGGAAGTCAGTATGTCTGCACTGTAGGCACTGGAGGTGTAGCACCACTGCTTTTATACTACAGGCATAGCAGCGTTTAATAGGCAGCAAATAAATTGGGGCATGTGCTCCCTGAAGTGCTCCAGGGATTGAAGGTTATATATACATTGAGTGTGTTGATGTACATGGTATAGAGTTCGGCAAACTGGACTATAAACAACTTCAGGAGAATTTAACACGAGTTAACACAATGGATAGACAGGTAGCAGAAGCAATTTAACTTGCAGAAGAGTGAGGTAATGCATTTATGAGAAAAAATAAAGAATGGAAGTATGCATTCAATGCAGACACTGGAGCATGTGAATGAATACTGACCTAGAGGTTCAAATACATAATTCCCAGAAAGTGCGAGTGCAGGTAGATAAGGCCATCAAAAAGGCACACATTTGAGATTTTATAAATAGGGGCATAGAGTGCAAAAGCAATGAAGTAAAGATAATTTGCATATGGCCATAATTCAAGTAGTGTTTGCAATTTTGGGTGCCATACTATAGAAGTAACTTAAAGCCATATAGAGTGTTCAGTGTAGAGTCATGATGATGATGACAGGGTTGGAAAACTATAGTTATGAGGTGAGATACTGGGACTATTTCCACTGAAGCAATGAAAGCCAAGAGGAGGTTAAAAGAGGTTTCTAACAATATGAATGGTTTTTAATATTGCGAATATTGCGAACAGGGAGAGTTTATTTCGGCTGGTTGGGAAGTCAGTGCTGAGGGGGTCATTCATTAACATGCAGGGGTATATTTTCCATACTGCATAGGCGGCAGTGACGATGCAGAACGGGCGTGCAGAGGAAATCTGGGTGGCAATCCATACTGCTGGATTGCTGCAGTTTGCTGCAAGCAGGTCAGCTTAAAGTGCTCTCTGACACAAGATGGGTCAGAGCTTCACTTAAATAATTGTACAACAATGTGAGACTGCGGTGAAACTGATTTGACCGTTGGGCAACAAGGGGCAACGGTGGGCAATGATGCACAACGATGGACAACGGTGGGCAACGATGGACTATGATGTACAACGATGGACTACAATGTACAATGAGCACAGGCGACATTCCCAATTTTATAGTGGGGCAATGCATCATGCACTCAGTTTGCCCAATGTGTAAGGGCAACGAGTGCAAGGCCAGTTCTGGGCTGACAGCTTTACATAGAATTTACAGCACAGTAACAGGCCATTCGGCCCAACTGGTCTATGTCAGTGTTTATGCTCCACACGAGCCTCCTCCCACCTTATATCATCTAACCCTATTAGCATAACCTTCTATTCCTTTCTCCCTCTTGTACTTATTTAGCTTCCCCTTAAAGGCATCTATGCTATTCGCCTCAACCACTCCATGTGGTAGGAAGTTCCACATTCTAATCACTCTCCTGAATGCTTTACTGCATTTATTAGTGACTATTTTATATTTATGACCCCTAGTTTTGGACTCCCTCGCAGGTGGAAACATCAAAGGGCTCTCGTCCGCCAGCTGCGTCATAGACAGACTCAGCGTAATATTTGTGGCCTCGAAGAGCCTTGGGCTCAGTTGATGTGCAGGCTCCTGGCATGCAAGGCATTTCCTGCCCGAATATTCCTGCAGTCATTATTTGGCTGTGGAGTGGCCTCCTTGGACAATATGGATCCACAGCTATTGTCCTGTGGGCACCATTGGTTGCATTACTGGCCCCACTGAGTCTGTGCTTAGCACTTCTGCTCCTGAAGTTCCTCTGTGGATGCCCTGGGGTTTGCCACATTCTCCACAGTGGAGTCCAGAAACACTTTCCTGCACTACAGTCCCCACCGCTTATTGTGGGCGCAATCGTGCGAACGCCATTTGCCTGCTATACACGATGGCTGGTGTAACATAAGAACATAAGAAATAGGAGCAGGAGTAGGCTATACGGCCCCTCGAGCCTGCTCTGCCATTCAACAAGATAGAATCATAGAAAGGTAACAGCACGGAAGGAGGCCATTCAGCCCATCGAGTCCGCGCCGGCTCTATGCAAGAGCAATCCAGTTAGTCCCACTCCCCCGCCCTTTCCTTGAGCCATGCAAATTTTTTCCTTTCAAATACTTATCCAGTTCCCTTTTGAAGGCCATGATTGAATCTGCCTCCACCATCCTCTCGGGCAGTGCATTCCAGATCCTAACTACTGATCATGGCTGATCTTCTACCTCAACTCCACTTTCCCGCCCGATCCCCATATCCCTTGACTCCCTTACGGGAGCCTGACGGCAGAGATGCGGCAGGACCATGCTATCTACTGACACTTGTCATTGCGGCGATGGTGCGTTTTCTGGTAAAGGATACATTGAACTCGGTAGAATATTTGGTTACCTGCAGGTTATGCTTTGCTTTATGACTCTAAATTTGTTTCATAACCAAATATCTGCTGCGCTTCTCTCTCAAGTCGCTCATTAATTGTAGCTACTCTTGGTGAGAGTTTTCTCTGCATATCTACTACTCCGAGTGGGGCTAGTGGAAAGCATTATACTAAAGAAGTTCTGAAGTTTGGGGCTCAATTACGCAACGGTCTAATCAGTTTCAACTCTGGTCAGTTTCACCACGACAGCAGGTCAATGTTTGTGAGCAACAACAACAACAACTTACATTTATATAGCGCCTTTAACATAGTAAAATGTCCCAAGGCGCTTCACAGGACAAACAAAATTTGACACTGAGCCACATAAGGAGGTATTAGGACAGGTGACCAAAACCTTGGTCTAAGAGGTAGGTTTTAAGGAAGGTCTCAAAGGAGGAGAGAGAGGTAGAGAGTCGGAGAGGTTTAGGGAGGGAATTCCAGAGTTTAGGGCCTAGGCAGCTGAAGGCACGGACACCAATTGTGGAGCAATTAAAATCGAGGATGCGCAAGAGGCAAGAATTGGAGGAGCGCAGAGATCTCGGAGGGTTGTAGAGCTGGGGGAGGTTACAGAGATAGGGGTGAGGTCATGGAGGGATTTGAAAATAAGGATGAGAATTTTAAAATCCCGGACCAGGAGCCAATGTAGGTCAGCGAGCACAGGATGATGGGAGAACAGAACTTGGTGCGAGTTACAATGTGGACCGCAGAGTTTTGGATGAGCTGAAGTCTATGGAGGGTGGAAGATGGAAGGCCAGTCAGGAGAGCATTGGAATAGTCCAGTCTGGAGGTAATAAAGGCATGGATGAGGGTTTTAGCAGTAGATGAGCTGAGGCAGGGGCGGAGATGAGCGATGTTACAGAGGTGGAAGTAGGCGGTCTTGGTGATGCAGCAATCACAGGACTTCTACAGGCCACAGGGGGTAACTGAAGGCGGCGGGGCTGCCTGGAAGGACTTACTGACAGGTCGTCGCACTTTAACAAGGTGCGAACAACTGCTTGAACTGCCCAAAATAGACAGCGCTCTTAATACGGTTTAAGTGGCACCTTTGTAATTGACTCCTACGGTAATGGCAAACGCTATTTGCCCAATATAGGCGGCTGTCTGAGATAAGCAGGGACGGTGTACTGTACTACATAGAAGTTGTTCCTTACTCATAGCCATACCGTAGGGCTGGAAATTACTTAAAAAAAGAACGGTGAGCTCAGCAGTGTTCACCATTCTTAGTGGCCAAATCAATGAGCAAGTTCCGGTGTTTGCACGTGTGCAGGAAAACGTGGAAATCTGGAACTTGCTCTTCCTGGTTCGCCGGCAATCTGTCAGCTTCGCCTTAAAGGGATATCGCCGGCTGAAAACAACAGACCAGTGCCAACTTGCTCTTCTGCCCAGCTGGAAAGTAACTAATATCGCCACAAAACAGGTTCGCTTAAATCTACCAGATCTAAACTAAGTTTTAACAGCACGGCAAGTCTTAATCACTGCCAAACAACTAAAAATGAACTTTTAAAAATGTGGAGTCTCATAGCTCCTTATTTTAATAGTTTTTGGTCATTAAAAAAAATTTTAAATATAAATTTTTTATTTATCTTTTCCCTTCTGTCTCTTTTATTTAATTCGATTATTTCTTACCCTCTCTTTTTGCTGTCTATAATTGTTTTCACAAATGATTTTATTATTGCAACTTTCACGTCCTGGTTTTTACGTGGCAGTTGGTTTTGACTCTTCGCGGCTGTTCAAGGATGCTCCAATCCGAGAGATCGACCCTCTCGCTTCTCCCACGGGTCCTAGCTTTGCTGGAGTTAACATTGGACTCTTCTCTATTCGAGGAAGTGCCCGCAGTAAGTTAGTGGGTTAGTATAAATCTATGGAGTGGTGAGCACTGCTTGTTCGCCGCTCTGAGCAATTTCCGGCCTTATGTGTCTTGGAATGTCTCATTGACTCCAGTGGACGGTTCTGCTCAGAGAGCAATTTCCTTTTAGAAGTGGGCCCTGTGAGACCTGAATCTCTAGGTTCTACAGCTCTTCAGCCAGCAGGGCCTTGCTCTTCCTTAGCTCATGCCTAGTGATTTACTGATGCTGTTTCCCCTAGCTCCTATATCTCCTAGAGTAGATGCACCTCCGACGGTGCTTTGGACTGGTTGCTGTGACGTATTGGCCTCCAAAGGGCCAGAAGCTGAAAATCGTCTACTGGAATTTTGCACAAAGGCTAGTAGAAACCTCCCCCAAAAGGCTGTGGATGCTGGAACAATTAAAGCTTTCAAGGCCCAGGTGGATGGATTTTTGATGGTAAGGGTATCAGGCGATATGGAGCTAAGGCGGGTAAATGGAGAAGAAGTACTGATTAGCCATGATCTAATTGAATGGCGGAGCAGGCCCGGGGGGCTGAATGGTCTACTCCTGTTCCTATGTTCCTAAAATGTGTTAGTTGCAGGACATGAAAATGTGTTAACATTGCAATATTCTGTGGGCCGCTTTGTTGTGCTTGAATGTATGCCTGAGAGAGAGAGAGAGAGAGAGAGACTGAGTGAAAGAATGCCTGAGAGAGAGAGAGAGAGAGAGAAAGAATGCCTGATAGAGAGAGAGTGAAAGAATGCCAGAGAGAGAGAGTGAGTGAAAGAATGCCTGAGAGAGAGAGAGAGAGAGAGAGAGAGAAAGAATGCCTGAGAGAGAGAGTGAAAGAATGCCTGAGAAAGAGTGTGAGTAAAAGAATGCCTGAGAGAGAGAGAGAGTGAAAGAAGGTCTGGGAGAGAGTGAGTGAAAGAAGGTCTGGGAGAGAGTGAGTGAAAGAACGTCTGAGAGAGAGTGAGTGAAAGAATGCCTGAGAGAGAGAGAGAGTGAAAGAAGGTCTGGGAGAGAGTGAGTGAAAGAACGTCTGAGAGAGAGTGAGTGAAAGAATGCCTGAGAGAGAGAGTGAGTGAAAGAAGGTCTGGGAGAGAGTGAGTGAAAGAACATCTGAGAAAGAGTGAGTGAAAGAATGCCTGAGAGAGAGAGAGAGAGAGAGAGAGAGAGTGTGAAAGAAGGTCTGGGAGAGAGTGAGTGACAGAAAGTCTGGGAGAGAGTGAGTGAAAGAATGTCTGGGAGAGAGTGAGTGAAAGAACGTCTGAGAGAGAGTGAGGGAAAGAACGTCTGAGAGAGAGTGAGTGAAAGAATGCCTGAGAGAGAGAGAGAGAGAGTGAAAGAAGGTCTGGGAGAGAGTGAGTGAAAGAACATCTGAGAGAGAGTGAGTGAAAGAATGCCTGAGAGAGAGAGAGAGAGAGAGTGAAAGAAGGTCTGGGAGAGAGTGAGTGAAAGAACGTCTGAGAGAGAGTGAGTGAAAGAATGCCTGAGAGAGAGAGAGAGAGAGAGAGAGAGAGTGAAAGAAGGTCTGGGAGAGAGTGAGTGAAAGAACGTCTGAGAGAGAGTGAGTGAAAGAATGCCTGAGAGAGAGAGAGTGAGTGAAAGAAGGTCTGGGAGAGAGTGAGTGAAAGAACGTCTGAGAGAGAGTGAGTGAAAGAACATCTGAGAGAGAGTGAGTGAAAGAATGCCTGAGAGAGAGAGAGAGAGAGAGAGTGAAAGAAGGTCTGGGAGAGAGTGAGTGAAAGAACGTCTGAGAGAGAGTGAGTGAAAGAATGCCTGAGAGAGAGAGAGAGAGAGAGAGTGAAAGAAGGTCTGAGAGAGAGAGTGAAAGAACGTCTGGGAGAGAGTGAGTGAAAGAACGTCTGAGGGAGAGTGAGTGAAAGAATGCCTGAGAGAGAGAGTGAAAGAACGTCTGGGAGAGAGTGAGTGAAAGAACGTCTGAGGGAGAGTGAAAGAACGTCTGGGAGAGAGTGAGTGAATGAACGTCTGAGGGAGAGTGAAAGAACGTCTGGGAGAGAGTGAGTGAATGAACGTCTGAGAGAGTGTGAGTGAAAGAACGTCTGAGAGAGAGTGAGTGAAAGAACATCTGAGAGAGAGTGAGTGGGGGGGGAGAAGAAGTACCAGGAATAAAAACAGAAAATGCTGGAAAACACTCAGCGGGTCAGGAGAAACATTGAGTTACATCGAGTTACATCGAGACTACAGCACAGGATCAGGCCATTCGGCCCAACTGGTCTATGCCGACGCCCATATAAGCCTCCTCCCTCCATACTTCAACAAACCCTATCAGTATATTCTTAGAACATAAGAACATAAGAAATAGGAGCAGGAGTAGGCCAATTGGCCCCTCGAGCCTGCTCCGCCATTCAATAAGATCATGGCTGATCTGATCCTAACCTCAAATCTAAATTCATGTCCAATTTCCTGCCCGCTCCCCGTAACCCTTAATTCCCTTTACTTCTAGGAAACTGTCTATTTCTGTTTTAAATTTATTTAATGATGTAGCTTCCACAGCTTCCTGGGACAGCTCTTCTATTCCTTTCTCCCTCATGTGTTTATCTAGCTTCCCCTTAAATGTATCTATGTTATTGACTTCAACTATTCCTTGTGGTAGTGAGTTTCACATTCTAACCACTCTCTGGGTAAAGAAGAATCTTCTGAATTCCCTATTGAATTTATTATTGGACTACTTTATATTTATGACCTCTAGTTTTGGACTCCCCCACAAGTGGAAACATTTTCTCTACATCTACCCTATCCAACCCTTTCATCATCTCACAGACCTCGAACAGAGTTAACGTTTTAGGTCGATAACCTTTTGTCAGAACTATTTTCTGTTTTTATTTCAGATTTCCAGCATCAACAGTATTTTGCTTTTGAAGAAGTAACAGAAGGTTTATCCTTGCCTCGACTTGTGGGAGCTCTCTGACTTTACCTTGCCCCACTCTCTCTACGGTCTTCATTCCTATGATTTGCATGGAGCCTCCTTCAATAGGGTCAACGGCCTGAAGCTTCCATGGCTGCTAAACTTAGGTTATGAGCCACCTTGTCCCGTAAGCAGCAAAGTAACGTTGAGATGTTGGAAGTTCCAAGAATCCATAGAGTGACACTGAAGTACTTGTCCTGCATCCCAGCATGTGTGTGAGCAAATACTCTCCACTTGCCTGGATGAGTGCAGCTCCAACAACACTCAAGAAGCTCGATACCATCCAGGACAAAGCAGCCCGCTTGATTGGCACCCCATCCACCACCCTAAACATTCACTCCCTTCACCACCGGCGCACTGTGGCTGCAGTGTGGACCATCCACAGGATGCACTGCAGCAACTCGCCAAGGCTTCTTCGACAGCACCTCCCAAACCCGCGACCTCTACCACCTAGAAGGACAAGGGCAGCAGGCACATGGGAACAGCACCACCTGCACGTTCCCCTCCAAATCACACACCATCCCGACTTGGAAATATATCGCCATTCCTTCATCGTCGCTGGGTCAAAATCCTGGAACTCCCTTCCTAACAGCACTGTGGGAGAACCTTCACCACACGGACTGCAGCAGTTCAAGGCGGCGGCTCACCACCACCTTCTCAAGGGCAATTAGGGATGGGCAATAAATGCCGGCCATGCCAGTAACGCCCACATCCCATGAATGAATTTTTAAAAATGAAAATGCATAATGCAGCTGTGTGGTGTTAAAAGCATTTTGTTTGGTGCAAAACCAACGTGACATGAGTCCCAGTTGTAAGTTACATCTGTCCCATGGTGTAGTATGGCCATGCAGGGTAAGCAATCACAAAGCTGCAAGGTTGCCTGAGTGCTTTTAACAGGTTGAAAGGAAACACCTATCAGCATGCAAACTTCATCCATTTATTTGGTGGAGGGGAGGTTTTGCAGGTCTATATGCCTTTGTTACCTCTAGACTCTTACTATTCCAATGCTCTCCTGGCCGGCCTCCCAACTTGCATCCTCCATAAACTTGAGCTCATCTAAAACTCTGATGCCCGTATCCTAACTCACACCAAGTCCCGTTCACTCATCACCCCTGTGCTCGTTGACCTACATTGGCTCCCGGTCCGGGAATGCCTCGATTTTAAAATTCTCACCTTGTTTTCAAATCGCTCCATGGTCTCGCCCCTCCCTATCTCTGTAAACTCCTCCAGTTCTACAGCCCTCCGAGATCTCTGCGCTCCTCCAATTCCGGTCTCTTGCACATCCCCAATTTTCTTCGCTCCACTATTGGCGGCTGTGCCTTCAGCTGCCTAGGCCCTAAGCTCTGGAATTTGTTCCCTAAACCTCTCTCTGCCTCTCTATCTCTCTCTCCACCTTTAAGATGCTCCTTAAAACCTACCTCTTTGACCAAGTTTTGGTCACCTGTCCTAATATCTTCTTATGTGGCTCGCTGTCAAATTTTGTTTGAAAACACTTCTGCGAAGCGCCTTGAGACATTTTACTACGTTAAAGGCGCTATATAAATGCAAGTTGTTGTTGCTATTGTAGAAACTACTACATACTTTGCAACCGATTGCCGCGGAGAGCAATTTCTCTTGCTGCTACCTCTTTCCAAGCCCACTGCACTAATCTCCTGAGAGGAGAGTGGCCTGAGAGTGCCAAACAGGCAACCCTCCTTTCCTCTATTTCCTACAGTAGCAACCCTGCTGCCGCATCAGTGAATCCAGATGTACTTCTAGTGTGTCACTCCATTGTTTGTGCCCAACGAGTTGTTTTTGGCTGTTCAACGAAATCTTCACTTTAAATGGCTGTGGGAGCACAGGAGATCCCAGCGGTAATTCACTGCTGGGCGGGAGCTCACACAGAATAGCTAACGAGCTGTGCCCCCAGAAATTGCAGCAGGGACAGCCGTGCATAAGCAGTCAAAAGGGTGTCCCTGCTGTGCACCATTAAAACCCATGAAACCCACCCGACAGAGCAATAATGTTCCATTAAATACTAGGAGATAAGGTTGGCATAAGGCAGTTTTAACAGTAGTCAGGGCAATCAACCATAGCCTGGTTGAACTGCTTCATCCCTATACTGTATTGGGAGAACATTAATGACAGTTGGAAATGGGGCTTTGGTGACATTTCTAGCTATTTGAGACACCCACAAAGCAAAATGTACATGATTCACAGCAGGGTATAATAAGACTGTTTCCCCCCACCCCCACCCCAGTTATTTATACAGCCATTATGCAGTTAGCATATATTGCATACGCTTGTGTTTTTCTTATGAACTACATGCATTTATATTCTAAAATCACCCCGTACATAGAATTACATCGAATTTACTGCACAGAAATGGGTCATTCGGCCCAACAGGTCCGTGCCGGTGTTTATCTCCACACGAGCCTCCTCCCACCTTACTTCATCTCACCCTATCAACGTATCTCCTCACTTGGTCAAACTTGAGAAACTTGGTCAAAGAGGTAGGTTTTAAAGAGCGTCTTAAAGGAGGAGATTAGAGGGGAGTTGAGGAGAAATGTTTTCACCCAGAGGGTGGTGGGGGTCTGGAACTCACTGCCTGAAAGGGTGGTAGAGGCGGAAACCCTCAACTCATTTAAAAAGTACTTGGATACGCATTTGAAGTGCCGTAACCTACAAGGCTACGGGCCAAGATCTGGAAAGTGGGATTAGGCTGGATGGTTCTTTTTCGGCCAGCACAGACACAATGGGCCGAATGGCCTCCTTCTGTGCCGTAAATTTCTATGATTCCATGATTCTACGATATCCTTCTATTCCTTTCTCCCTCATGTACTCACCTAGCTTCCCTTATATTGCGCATTACCACAACTGCACATCCGAGGTGTGGCTTGGTTGTTTGAAACCACAGTAAACCACGCAAGAGACAACTGACAACATTTGCGGCGATGATCAGAGGGTAAAAAACAACTGAGGTGCCGAAAGCTTGTTCCAAGGATGAAAGACCAGTTCAGCCTCATGCGAGAAATCTGTTGGGCACTGGCTGTTGGGAAAGGACAATGCTGGGGGCCAGAAACTCACTTGAGAAGAAGAGTAATAGAGTGTATACTGGCTGGAGTGCCTCACGTGCTGGGGATGATACAGAACATCCTTATCAAGATCGATAAAGGTGGTGGAAGCCTGCAACTCGAGGCTCTTTGCATGCATCTGTACAGTGCAGAAATTTGCTCGTTTTACTCAGTCTACAGTGAAGAACAAGATAACTGACTGCAGCTGGGAAGAAAGGCAAACTTTGCTTGTTATGCAGGAGCCCCATGGTTTACCATTTTCTACCAATGAAGGTTATTCGAAAGAAATCAAACTGACATTCAGGCATTAGCAAGATCCCAAACCAAAACTGATCCATTCTTTTTTTTAAATTAAGTAAACATCTGCTCCCCAGATGGCTATTCCAGGTGTGCAAGGCACACAAGAGCAGGAGGATCGCTGGCTTGAGCCTTGGCCGACATAGAATTACATAGAATGTACAGCACAGAAACAGGCCATTTGGCCCAACAGGTCCATGCAGGTGTTTATGCTCCACAGGAGCCTTCTCCTTCCCTATTTCATCTAACCCTTTCAGCATATCCTTCTATTCCTTTCTCCCTCACATGTTTATCCAGCTTCCCCTTAAATGCATCAATGCTATTCACCTCAACTACTCCTTGTGGTAGCGAGTCCCACATTCTAACCACTCTCTGGGTAAAGAAGTTTCTCCTGAATTCCCGATTGGATTTATTAGTGACTATCTTATATTTATGGCCCCTAGTTCTGGTCTCCCCCACAAGTGGAAACATCTTCTCTACATCTACCCTATCAAACCCTTTCATAATCTTAAAGACCTCTATCAGGTCACCCCTCAGTCTTCTCTGTTCTAGAGAAAAGAGCGCCAGCCTGTTCACCCTGAAAGGAAAATCATAAAATCTTCCTGATCACTGCCGAGTGACTGCCAATGTAACGTGCACCTGTGCCAACATCGGGTGAGGACGGGGATGAGCCATTACTGTGGCGCCCAGCATTAAAATTACCTGCTGATGGCCTGTGTCTGGGGAACTTGACTCAAGTACACTGCCTTCAGTGCCAAATAGGAATTGCAGAGTATTCTTTCTGTTTTTTCAGGTAGGGAAAAGAAAAAGAAAAGAACTTGCGTTTACTTTTTAATTTCATTCTCAGGATGTGGGCGTCGTTAGCAAGGCCAGCATTTATTGCCCATCCCTAGTTACCCTTGAGAACTTCACCGTGCGGTTAGGTAGGGAGGTCCAGGATTTTGACCCAGTGACGATGAAGGAATGGCGCTATATTTCCAAGTCGGGATGGTGTGTGACTTGGAGGGGAACATGCAGATGGTGTTGCTCCCATGTGCCTGCTGCCCTTGTCCGTCTAGGTGGTAGAGGTCACGGGTTTGGGAGGTGCTGTCGAAGAAGCCTTGGCGAGTTGCTGCAGTGCATCCTGTAGATGGTACACATTGCAGCCACGGTGCGCCGGTGGTGAAGGGAGTGAATGTTTAGGATGGTGGATGGGCTGCCGATCAAGCGGACTACCTTGTCCTGGATGGTGTTGACATAGCAACTTTCACGTTCTCAGGACGTCCCAAAGCATCTTACAACCAAATAATTACATTTGAAGTGTGACTGTTATTTTGCAGTTTCTGGAACTATGCTGCCTTTGGTGTGTAAATAAATTAGGGAGAGACTAATATTGTACAAAAAAGGATTTTTCCCCCCATTTAGTATTTTTTTCTGTTTCAATGGGCAGTGCAACCATGAGTTTTCTGCTTCCCCAAACTTACATAAGAACATAAGAACATAAGAAATAGGAGCAGGAGTAGGCCAATCGGCCCCTCGAGCCTGCTCCGCCATTCAATAAGATCATGGCTGATCTGATCCTAACCTCAAATCTAAATTCATGTCCAATTTCCTGCCCGCTCCCATATCCCCTAATTCCCTTTACTTCTAGGAAACTGTCTATTTCTGTTTTAAATTTATTTAATGATGTAGCTTCCACAGCTTCCTGGGGCAGCAAATTCCACAGACCTACTACCCTCTGAGTGAAGAAGTTTCTCCTCATCTCAGTTTTGAAAGAGCAGCCCCTTATTCTAAGATTATGCCCCCTAATTCTAGTTTCACCCATCCTTGGGAACATCCTTACCGCATCCACCCGATCAAGCCCCTTCACAATCTTAGATGTTTCAATAAGATCGCCTCTCATTCTTCTGAACTCCAATGAGTAGAGTCCCAATCTACTCAACCTCTCCTCATATGTCCACCCCCTCATCCCCGGGATTAACCGAGTGAACCTTCTTTGTACTGCCTCGAGAGCAAGTATGTCTTTTCTTAAGTATGGACACCAAAACTGTATGCAGTATTCCAGGTGCGGTCTCACCAATACCTTATATAACTGCAGCAATACCTCCCTGTTTTTATATTCTAT
Organism: Heptranchias perlo; assembly: GCF_035084215.1. NCBI lineage: Eukaryota > Metazoa > Chordata > Chondrichthyes > Hexanchiformes > Hexanchidae > Heptranchias > Heptranchias perlo. The sequence continues at coordinate 155,944,412 of NC_090326.1, forward strand.
CCCCCTAGCAATAAAAGTCAACATTCCGTTGGCCTTCTTGATCACCTGCTGCACCTGCATGCTAACTTTTTGATTTTCTTGCACTAGTTCCCCCAGATCCCTTTGTACTGCAGTACTTTCCAGTTTCACGCCTTTAAGATAATAACTTGCTCTCTGATTTTTCCTGCCAAAGTGCATAACCTCACATTTTCCAATATTGTATTGCATCTGCCAAATCTCCGCCCACTCACCCAGCCTGTCCATATCCCCTTGTAGGTTTTTTATGTCCTCCTCACTCTCTACTTTCCCTCCCATCTTTGTATCATCTGCAAACTTTGATATGTTATACTCGGTCCCCTCCTCCAAATCGTTAATATAGATTGTAAAGAGTTGGGGACCCAGCACCGACCCCTGCGGAACACCACTGGTTACTGGTTGCCAGTCCGAGAATGAACCATTTATCCCAACTCTCTGCTTCCTGTTAGATAACCAATCCTCCACCCATGCCAGAATATTACCCCCAATCCAGTGATTCTTTATCTTGAGCAATAATCTTTTATGTGGCACCTTGTCGAATGCCTTCTGGAAGTCTAAATACTCTACGTCCACTGGTTCCCCTTTATCCACCCTGTACGTTATGTCCTCAAATTTAATTAAATTTTTTCAAAGTTTTCCCATAAACAAATTGACTTACTCTGGGTTACAGTCCCACCTCACCTGACTCACTCTGGGTTACAGTCCATCTCACCTGACTCACTCTGGGTTACAGTCCATCTCACCTGACTCACTCTGGGTTACAGTCCATCTCACCTGACTCACTCTGGGTTACAGTCCATCTCACCTGACTCACTCTGGGTTACAGTCCATCTCGCCTGACTCACTCTGGGTTACAGTCCATCTCACCTGACTCACTCTGGGTTACAGGCCATCTCACCTGACTCACTCTGGGTTACAGTCCCATCGCACCTGACTCACTCTGGGTTACAGTCCCACCTCACCTGACTCACTCTGGGTTACAGTCCCACCTCACCTGACTCACTCTGGGTTACAGTCCATCTCACCTGACTCGCTCTGGGTTACAGTCCCACCTCACCTGACTCACTCTGGGTTACAGTCCCACCTCACCTGACTCACTCTGGGTTACAGTCCATCTCAACTGACTCACTCTGGGTTACAGTCCCACCTCACCTGACTCACTCTGGGTTACAGTCCATCTCACCTGACTCACTCTGGGTTACAGTCGCAACTCACCTGACTCACACTGAATTACAGTCCCACCTCACCTGACTCACTCTGGGTTACAGTCCCACCTCACCTGACTCACTCTGGGTTACAGTCCCACCTCACCTGACTCACTCTGGGTTACAGGCCCACCTCACCTGACTCACTCTGGGTTACAGTCCCACCTCACCTGACTCACACTGAATTACAGTCCCATCTCACTTGACTCACTCTGGGTTACAGTCCCACCTCACCTGACTCACTCTGGGTTACTATCCCACCTCACCTGACTCACTCTGGGTTACTATCCCACCTCACCTGACTCACACTGAATTACAGTCCCACCTCACCTGACTCACTCTGGGTTACAGTCCCACCTCACCTGACTCACTCTGGGTTACAGTCCCACCTCACCTGACTCACTCTGGGTTACAGTCCCACCTCACCTGACTCACTCTGGGTTACTATCCCACCTCACCTGACTCACTCTGGGTTACTGTCCCACCTCACTTGACTCACTCTGGGTTACAGTCCCACCTCACCATGGATATTCTTCACTTGTTTGCCTAGGAAATGAGGGGTGCTGTACACCGGAGCCAGGCCCAATTCCTCACCTAAAATCCACATGCAAACTTTGCAGTTAGTGTCACTGATGAGCAGGAGCAGGTACACTCTCTGTTCCTCCCTACTCAACCTTCCAGCCCCAGGAATGCTGAGCCCAAATGTAGTATCCCCAATGTCACCTTAACTGAGATCAGCTAACTCACTACAGACCTGGAATCATCTTGGTTCCTTCCTGGTCTCAGTAACACGCCGCACTGGAGTCTTTGAATTGTTAGCTAAGGGTATCAAGGGATATGGAGCTACGGCAGGTAAATGGAGTTGAGGTACAGATCAGCCGTGATCTAATTAAATGGCAGAACAAGCTCGAGGGGCTGAATGGCCTACTCCTGTTCCTATGAATGGTTATTTCTCATTTCATACTTGTGCTCATTTAATGACCAGTTCTGTAATTTCCATATATCTGGTGCATTAATGAGTCCAGGTAACCTGACAACTGGCGCAATCACTACCAAAACTGGATTATTTTAATAATTAAGTCGCCACAATTTTCCGAATATAATGTAACCACATGCAGCCAAATGCTCAAAAAAGACCAACTGTCCACTGCATTCAGTAGTTTTTGAAATTTATTAATGAATCCCGACAAGCTCGATTGACTGCACCAACTCAGCAGTAAATGAGAGAGATCACAAGATAGATACAAGTGAGTGTGAGGAAGGTCATTTGGGCCATCTTGGCTCAGCCATCTGGAAAGACCCTATTATAATCCTCGTATTTTCAGTTTGTGTTTCAGCGATAAGGAATCCACCTTCTGCCGTCACGTAATCCAGTGAAATAACCATTCAAATGCCAAAGCTACTGGACAAGTCATTGGGCTCCTCTACTATCTGTACTTAACATCTCAAGTTAATATTTTCAATTTACGAACCGAGGTATCGTACACTATTCCCATCTCTCACATTGACACCATTTTTATATTCCTTGAATCACTTAGGTATGGAATTACTTGGTGGTTTATGAGGGTCAGCATTGGTTCAGTGGTAGCACTCTCCCCTCTGAATCAGAAGGTCCTGGGTTCAATATCACATAACCTAGGCTGACACTTCAATACAGCGCTGAGGGAGTGCTGCACTGTCGGAGGTGCTGACTTTTGGATGAGATCTTCAAGCCAGGCTCCTTCTTCCGTCCGGTTCCCCTGACACCAGAAGAGCAGGGAATTCTCCAAGGGTCCTGTCCAACATTTCTCCCTCAACCATCAACAAAAAAATTGATCATCTGGGCAACGATCTCATTGCTGTTAGTGGGACCTTGCTGTGCGCAAAGTTGGCTGCCACGTTTCCCTACAACAGCGACTACACTTCAAAAGTACGTCCTTGGCCGTGAGGTGCTTTACAGCATCGCGAAAGGCTTTAAAGAAATGCACTCCCAGAGAGCGCAGGCCTGCAGCCCAAAAGTGTCGCTCTGCCCTGGGAGCACCTGATTGCACAATCAGCCCTACAAGAGCGGAGAAAGCACAGTCATTGTTGAAAAGCATTCGGAGAAGCAGTTTTTTCTGTCTTTGTCAAAAACTAGACACGACTGTATTAAAAAAATGTCATTGTGTCTGTACAGCAATGTACTTCCTCCCCGGTGATACAAACAGTCCCTCATTAAAGCTTACCACTTTTGATAATTTCACCGAAGGAAAAAAAATCATTACACTCTTTCAATAGGAAAATTTAATTGACCGTGGCACCAAATATAATTACTCTTTACTTCAAAAGCTTAAGGAAAAAACATTTGGTCAGCGCTCAACAACTGCTATCTAATGAAACATTATACTTTAATAATATAATACATGCCTGTACCTTGTTATTATTTAATTTTTTTTCAGATATTCATTTGAGAACATTGTGTAAGGTGCTATCTCTCCTTGTCCCTTCTGTATCTATTTTGCATAACAGCACTCATGCTAATTGGAGTAGCTTTGACGGCACTGTTATTAATGGGGCTGCTGCAGGGACTAAAGGGAAAACTTTGTTTATAATGAGATGGTTACAATAACAGAGACTGTAAATGAGGTTCCACTGCATATGGAAAATATCGTGCAGGCAACAGTCCCATACTTCCCCAGGACAGTCTGATCGCTGTGGAATTCTTCCAAAGTCTAAACCTCTAAAATAGCAGAAAAATGTATCTGCAGAAAGGCTGGATGAGTAAGAACGACCTTCCTCATCCATAAGTATCTTTGTGATCAAATTCAGATTACTTCCGACAAGTAACGACCAATTTTTCTGTGGATGTTGTAACTCAGCATCAAAGTTCATAAAGCTGCACTCACCTCATTCGCCCACACTTGTACTGAAAGAAAGAATTGAATTTGTGAAGCACCCCATCGTGTCGCTCAGAAACGTCTCTCAAAAGTGCTTCATATACAATGAATTATTTACAACAACTTGCATTTATATAGCGCCTTTAATGTAGTAAAACGTCCTAAGGTGCTTCACAGGAGCAATTATCAAACAAAATTTGACGCCGAGCCACATAAGAAGATATTAGGACATGTAACCAAAAGCTTGGTCAAAAAGGTAGGTTTTAAGGAGCGTCTTAAAGGAGAAGAGAGAGGTGGAGAGGCGGAGGGGTGGAGAGGTTTAGGGAGGGAATTCCTGAAATTAGGTCCTAGGCAGCTGAAGGCACGGCCGCCAATGTTGGGGCGAAGGAAATCAGGTATGCACAAGAGGCCAGAATTGGAGGAGTGCAGTGATCTCAGAGGGTTGTAGGGCTGAAGGAGGTTACAGAGATAGAGAGAGGCGAGGCCATGGAGGGACCTGAACACAAGGATGGGAATTTTCAAATCAAGTTGTTGCCAAACCAGGAGCCAATGTAGGTCAGCAAGCACAGGGGTGATGGGTGAACGGGACTTGATGCGAGTTAGGATACGGGCAGCAGAGTTTTAGATGAGCTCAAGTTTACGGAGGGTGCAAGGTGGGAGGCCAGCCAAAAGAGCATTGGAACAGTCGAGTCTGGAGGCAACAAAGGCATGGATGGCGGTTTCAGCAGCAGATGAACTGAGGCGGGGCAGAGACAGCCAATGTTACAGAGGTGGAAGTAGACGGACTTGGTGAAGGAGTGGTTATGGGGTCAGAGCACATCTCAGGGTCAAATAGGATGCCAAGATTGCGAACAGTCTGGTTCAGTCCAAGACAGTGGCCAGGGAGAGAGATGGAGTCAGTGGCTCGGGAACGGAGTTTGTGGTGGGGACCGAAGACAATTTCTGCTCATCCAATACTGGATGTTGGACAAGCAACATCTCAAAATCAGAGGCAGTGGAGTGGCCGAGAGAGGTGGTGGTGAGGTAGAGCTGGGTGTCATCAGCATAAATGTGGAATCTGACGCATGATGTTGCCAAGGGGCAGTCCAACATCCAGTATTGGATGAGCAGAAATTGTCTTCGGTCCCCACCACAAACTCCGTTCCCTAGCCACTGACTCCATCTCTCTCCCTGGCCACTGTCTTGGACTGAACCAGACTGAGAAATGGGGGGTGGGGCCAAGGACAAGTCCTTGGGGGATTCCAGAGGTAACCGTGCGGGAGGGGGAAGAGAAGTCATTGGAGAAGATTCTCTGGCTACGACATAGAGACAAATGTGGCAGCCATTTTCCATCCATGCAAGATCTCACAAATAATAATGGAATGAAAAACCAGTTATCTATTCTTTGGTGATCAAAGGCAGGAATGATGGCCGGAACTTGGTATTCTTCCAATAGCCCCATGAAATCTTTTTACATAGAAATTTCAACGTGGAATAAGTCTGTTCAGCCCAATTAGTCCGTGTTGTGGTTTATTCCCACATTGATGGTAGTAATAATCCCATGCACCGAATACATTCTTTAATGGGCCTGTTACAAGTTTAGGGTCTTGCCTTAATTATTCTCAGATACAACAGTGCTAGTCACTCCCATAAGCTGTTTGAACGCATTATATTTAGGGGTGTGCCCATACTCTCCAATATCCAACTATACAATTTGCCATAAATTGAGGTGTAACAATAGCACCCCATTGTAATCTGAACCACATAGGCATGACTTTTGCACATACTGCCACTTGGGCTTCTGTAGTCTTTTTGAAAAAACAATGAGTAAGACAAAGCATGATATGAAATATTAAGCATCCTCATTTCACAGTAAGTGAACATACAGAGCAACAGTTATGATTGGACTCACTTAGTTCAATTAGTACAACTTGGTAAGGCTAATGGATTGTTGACCTATATCTCAATAGGGCTGGAATACAAAGGAGAGGAAATTATGCTTCAGTTGTACAGAGCCTTGGTCAGACCCCACCTGGAGTAGTGCATGCAGTTTTGGGCACTGCATCTCAGGAAAGATATATTGGTCTTGGAGGGGGTGCAGTGCAGATTCACCAGAATTATGAAAGGGTTAAAATATGAGGATAGGGTGCATCAACTCGAGTTGTATTCCCTTGAGTTTAGAAGGTTGAGGGATGATCTAATTGAGGGATTTAAAATGATAACAGTATTCAATAGGTTATATACAGAGAAACTATTTTCCCTGGTGGGAGAATCCAGAGCAAGAGGGCATAAACTTAAAATTAGAGCTAGGCCGTTTAAGAGTGAAATCAGGAAGTGCTTTTTCACACAAGGGGTAGTGGAAATCAGGAACTCTTTCCCCCAACTACCAAGATGGAATAACAAGCTGCTTACTGCTTTCATTCTTTGGGGAAACAACTTCAATGCTTAGACCATTAGACCACAAGAGATAGGAGCAGAAGGCCATTGGGCCCCTCGAGCCTGCTCCGCCATTCAATGAGATCATGGCTGATCTGATTTTTACCTCAACTCCACTTTCCCGCCCTTTCCCCAAACCCTTTGACTCTCTTGCTGATCAAAAATTTGTCTAACTCAGCCTTGAATGTATTCAATGACTCAGCCTCCGCAGCTTTTTGGGGTAAAGAATTCCAAAGATTCACGATCCTCTGGGAGAAGAAATTCCTCCTCATTTCCGTCTTAAACGGACGACCCCTTATTCTGAGACTATGCCCCCTAGTTTTAGATTCCCCCATGAGGGGTAACATCCTCTCAGCATCTACCCTATCGAGTCCCCTCAGAATCTTGTATGTTTCAATAAGATCTCCTCTCATTCTTCTAAACTCCAACCTGTTCAACCTTTCCTCATAAGACAACCCTTCCATACCCGGAATCAACCTAGTGAACCTTCTCTGAACTGCCTCCAGTGCAAGTATGTCCTTCCTTAAATAAGGGCACCCGAACTGTACGCAGTACTCCAGGTGTGGTCTCACCAGCACCCTGTACAGTTGTAGCATGACTTCCCTGCTTTTATACTCCATCCCCCTAGAATTAAAGGCCAATATTCCGTTTCCCTTCTGGATTACCTGCTGTAAATAGTTGAGGCGCCAGCACTGATCCCTGCGGCACCCCACTAGTCACAGATTGTCTTTTTGTGTTTCATGTACGAGGACACCCAGATCCCTCTGTACCGCAGCATTTTTGCAGCATTTCTCCATTCAAACAATAATATTTTGCTTTTTTATTTTTCCTCCCAAAGTGGATGACTTCATATTTTCCCACATTATATTCCATCTGCCAAATTTTTGCCCATTCGCTTAACCTGTCAATATCCCTTTCCAGACACTTTGTGTCCTCATCGCAACTTGCTTTTCCACCTATCTTTGTGTCAGCAGCAAATTTGGCCACAAGACACTCTGTTCCGTCATCCAAGTCATTGATATATATTGTAAATAGTTGAGGCCCCAGCACTGATCCCTGCGGCACCTCACGAGTTACAGATTGCCTTTTTGAAAATGACCCTTTTATCCCAACTCTTTGTTTTCTGTTAGTTAGCCAATCCTCTATCCATGCCAGTATATTACCCCCAACACCATGAGCTCTTATCTTGTGCAATAATCTTTTACGTGGCACCTTATCGAATGCCTTTTGGAAATCCAAATATACTGCATCTATTGGTTCCCCTTTATCCACCCTGCTCGTTACTTCCTCAAAGAACTCTAATAAATTTGTCAGACACGATTTCCCCTTCATAATACCATGTTGACTCTCCTTGATTGTATTATGAGTCTCCAAATGTCCTGCTACTACTTCCTTAATAATGGATTCTAGCATTTTCCCATGACAGAGGTTAGGCTAACTGGTCTATAGTTGCCTGCTTTCTGTCTCACTCCCTTCTTGAATAGGGGTGTTACGTTTGTGATTTTCCAATCCGCTGGGACCTTTCCAGAATCTATTGAATTCTGGACGATTACAACCAATGCATCCACTATCTCTGTAGCCACTTCCTTTATGACCCTCGGATGCAAGCCATCAGGTCCAGGTGACTTGTCAGCCTTTAGACCCATTAGTTTACCGAGTACTTTTTCTCTAGTGATAGTGATTGTTTTTAGTTCCCCCCTCCCCTTTGCCACTTGATTTTCTACTATTATTGGCATGTTATTAGTGTCTTCTACTGTAAAGACAGATACAAAATATCTGATCAATTCCTCTGCCATTTCCTTGTTTTCCATTATTATTTCCCCAGTCTCATCCTCTGAGGGACCAATGTTTACTTTAGCTACCCTCTTCCTTTTTATATACTTGTAGAAGCTTTTACTGTCAGTTTTTATATTTAGTTTACTCTCATAATTTATTTTCTCCCACTTTATTATTCTTTTAGTCATCCTTTGCTGGTTTTTAAAATTTTCCCAATCTTCGGGCTTACCAGTAATCTTAGCCATGTCGTATGCTTTTTCTTTTAACCTGATACCATCCTTGACTTCCTTAGTTAGCCTTGGTTGGTTCACCCTTTTTGTGGAGTCTTTCCTCCTCACAGGGATATATTTTTGTTGCAAGTCATAAAATATAATTTTAAATATTTGCCACTGCTTATCCACCATCATACCATCTAATCTGTTTACCCAGTCTACTTTAGCCAATTCCGCCCTCATTCCTTTATAATTGCCCTTATTTATGTTTAATACAGTAGTTTCAGACGCAAAATCCTCGCTCTCAAACTGGATGTGAAATTCTATCATGTTATGATCACTGCTTCCCAAGGGATCCTTTACTTTGAGATCATTAATTAATCTTGTTTCATTACCCATTACCAGATCCAAAATGGCCTGTTCCCTGGTTGGTTCCCCGACGTATTGGTCTAAGAAACAGTCCCTAATACACTCTATGAACTCCTCCTCAGGGCTATTTTTGCCAATTTGATTTGTCCAATCTATGTGAAAGTTAAAATTGCCCATGATTATTGCATTTCCTTTTTTTACAAGCCCCCCTTATTTCCTGATTTATATTTTGCCCTACAGTGTAGCTACTGTTAGGGGGCCTATATACTACACCCACCAGTGATTTCTTTCCCTTGCTATTTCTTACCTCCACCCAAATTGATTCAACATCTTGATCTTCTGAGTCAAGATCATTTCTCACTATTATACCAATTTCATCCTTTATTAACAGAGCTACCCCACCACCTTTACCTTTTTTCCTATCCTTCCGAAATGTTAAATAACCCTGAATATTTAGCTCCCAACCTTGGTCACCTTGCAACCACGACTCTGTAATGGCCACGAGATCATACCCATTTGTTTCTATTTGTGCCGTCAATTCATCTATCTTATTACGAATGCTGCGCGCATTCAGATAAAGAACTTTTAATTTTGTCTTTTTATCATTCTTTCCTACCCCGGCCCCATTTGCTAGTGCACTCTTATGTTTGTACACTCTGTCCCTTCCTGACACACTGTTTATCATTACCCCCATCACTTTCCTGTACTACTTCCTTGTCTTTTCTCTTTATCAATCTAAACTTCGCCCCACCTGAGCCCTCCCCCCCCCCTCTATTTAGTTTAAAGCCTTCTCTACCGTCCTAGTTATTCGGTTTGCCAGAACACTGGTCCCAGCATGGTTCAGGTGAAGCCCGTCCCAACGGAACAGCTCCCTCTTTCCCCAGTACTGGTGCCAGTGCTCCATGAATCGAAACCCCACTTCTCCCACACCAATCTTTGAGCCACGCATTCATCTCTCTGATCTGATTTACCCTGTGCCAATTTGCTCGTGGCTCAGGTAATAGTCCAGAGATTATCATCTTTGTGGTTCTGCTTTTTAATTTAGTCCCTAGCTGCTCAAACTCCCTCAGCAGAACCTCCTTCTTCATCCTATCTATGTCGTTGGTACCCACGTGGACCAAGACAATTGGATCCTCCCTCTCCCACTCCAAGTTTCTCTCCAGCCCTGAGGAGATGTTCTTAACCCTGGCTTCGTCCATTAGTGTTTCAGCCACCTTCTTATCTTGCTTTTTTAAAAAAAAATCTGTGAACACACTTTATATTAAAGCCATTACATTTAAATGTAACTCTTTTCCAAATCCCTTCTGTGGAAAAACAATCATAAATTCTCAAAATGTAACAGTGCCCTAGGTTGAACATCTACACCAAAGGACAGCATTCACTCAGTACAGCACTAAAGTGTCAGCCTAGATTTTGTGCTCAAGTCCCGGAGCTGAGCTTGAAACCCACAACCTTCAGGACTTATAGGCAAGAGTGCTACTCACTGAGCCAAGCTAGACTCCAAAATTTCTAACCACTGCACATTACGACAATCCAAATAAACCCAAAACAAGTTTTAAAGTTCTCCCTCATCTTCAAATTTCACAAAATTTTAAAAAATCCATAGGAGTATGTCCCTTGACTCATCTTCTTCCCCACAGCAAGACCAAAACTTCTCCCTTATCCCAATATTTTTGTTATTTTTCCCTCACTCTCTATGTTTCCGTGTACCATTCTGCGCCAAAAAAAAAACTTCCTCCAGGTTTCTTTTTTAAAGGTTACTGTCCTGTAATCATCCATTGGTAGGCGTACAGGACAAGCCCAGATTCACATTGCCTAATGTTCCTTCCTCGCTCTGAGGAGACCTCTTTCCACCGTACATTTGCAAAGAGAGCGGGTTTTATTTGTGCGGCTTCTAGAAATTCAGCAAAGTTAGTTGGGGTGAGATCCACCGTATTTCATAGAACCTATTGTAGCCAATAGAATCATAGAATCTTACAATGCAGATGGAGGCCATTCGGCCCATCATGCCTGCACCAGCTCTTTGAAAGAGCTATCCAATTGGCCCCGCTTCCCTGCTCTTTCCCCATAGCCCTGCAAATTTTTCCCCTTCAAGTATTTATCCAATTCCCTTTTGAAAATTACTATTGAATCTGTTTCCACCACCCTTTCAGGCAGTGCATTTCAGATCATAACTCTCCTCATCTCACTTCTGGTTCTTTTGCCAATTACCATCTATCTGTAACAAAACAGATATTGGAAACCCACCATGTGAAATCCATGCCCCACTAGCAACACAAGGAACATTGGGACACCATCTTGGAAGTAACCATGTTGATACCACACAAAACAAATCTACTGCACACCAAAAATGAGTTTTATGTGTCCTAGTCCCAGAAGAATTATGCTCAGCCTTCAGCCTAGGTGATTAATTAATTCCCATAAGTAAGTGTGCACAGGAGTATAAAGTAATAAACAGATATTCATCAATATCCTTAGGTTTTTTCTCCACACTATCAGAAACTGAAGTAAATTTAGCAACACAGCAGTAAAAATACTCACCTGACTCTGATCACATATCTGTTATCCAGCTCAGGTTAAGCAAGTCCGAAATGCATATATGTGAAGTCAAAATGGTGAATTTCAAAAGGTGAAAAAAATGGTCCAACCAATGTTAAACAGCCAACTGTAGCTTGCAATCACAAAGGAGTTGTAGCAGATACACCTTACACATTCAACTGGACGGCCCCTTCACAGATTTATGACCCTCAATATCACGTGCCCCCTGGTTGAGCTAACAATAATATCAAGTCGGGTGAAGATACCAGAAGGGATGGGAGAAAATTGGAGGAGAAATTGAGGCCAGGATAAAATGTGAGCAATACAGAGCCAACGAGCAACACCCTGCTCTGAAAAAATCCACGGAAAGCCCACGCCACTGGAGTCATGTTATGGAGTCCTCTGGTGCTTCCCACTGGGAACACTGGTTTGCAAAATCACTTTTTAATGTCTGTTACAGTGCAACCTACTCACAAAACTTCTAGGTAGTTGAGTAGAATGGGCCTATACTCTCTGGAGTTCAGTATAAAGAGGTGATCTCATTGAAACATATAAGATTATGAGGGGGCTTGACAGGGTAGATGCTGAGAGGTTGTGTCCCCTGGCAGGAGAGTCTAGATCTAGGGGGCATAGTCTCAGGATAAGGGGTCGGCCATTCAAGACTGAGATGAGGAGGAATTTCTTCACGCAGAGGGTAGTGAATCTTTGGAATTCTCTACCCCAGAGGGCTGTGGATGCTCAGTCGTTAAGTATATTCAAGGTTGAGATCGATAGATTTTTGGACTCTAGGGGAGTCAAGGGATATGGGGATCGGGCAGGAAAGTAGAGTTGAGGTTGAAATCCAGCCATGATCTGATTGAATGGCGGAGAGGCTCGAGGGGCCATATGCCCCACTCCTGCTCCTATTTCTTATGTTCTTAGGTAAGGTATTGGTTATGTTACTGGTACAAGTAATCCTGAGGTCTGGTCTAATAATCTAGAGAATGCGAGTTCAAGTCCCACCACTGCAGTTTAAGAATTTGAATTCAGTTTTTTTTATTAAAGCTGGTAATAATGACCATGAAGCTGTCAGATTGTCACCAAAACCCAACTGGTTCACCAATTTTTGTTAGGGAAGGAAATCTTAACCTGTCGGGCCTTTGTGTGACTCCAGTTCTGCCCCAACTTGGTTGAGTCTTAACTGCCTCTGAAATGGCCTAGCAAGTTACTCGGTTGTATTAGACCACTACAAAGAATACACCTTCACCACACGGACTGCAGAAGGCCCACCAGCACCTTCTCAGGGCATCTAGGGATGGACAATAAATGCCGGCTTTGCCACCATATCCTGAGAATTTTTTTTAAAAGAGCAAGAGACTAGAGAAAAAAAATTCCCACAAGCTAAAACATATATGGAACAAACACCATTGGAAGTGTCAGCTTGGCTCAGTGGTATCATTCTCACCTCCGAGTCGGAAGTCTCTCCCATGAGGGCCAGATTATGTCCTTCAACCAGCTAGCTTACAAATGCAACCTCCCCCAGAATGTCTAATACCACCATCTCCAAATGAAGCACTACCACCAGAATCTTGCAAAACTTTACAGACTTCAGCCTGGGCCTAACCCCACTGGATCTCTTCCTCCACTCCCCCAACAGGCTCCTGTGAATGCTTCTCCACCCTGTGCAACATGTTGACTTCTGAAGGTTCTCCCAGCAATCGTAGCCGGGGGGGGGGGGGGGGGGGGGGGCAAGGATGCACAAAATCTCAGGGTCAGAGGGCTGAAACGTTCAGGAGGAAATGTAAAGCTGAAGAAGGTTGCAGAAATAGGGTTGGGCAATGCCATGAAGGGATTTGAAGATGAGGATGAGGGTTTCAAATTCAATGCGTTGGAGGACAGGGAGCCAATGGAGAAAGGACAAGGCTGAGTATTGAATATGCTAGAGTTATGGGGGTGGAGGATGGGAGGATGGGAGGTTGGCAAGGAGGACATCAGAGAAATTGAGTCCAGAGGTGACAAAAGTTTGGATATATTTCAGTGGCAGGCAACGTTGTGGAGGTGGAAGTTAGTGGTCTCGCTGACGGAGAGGATGTGGGGTTTGAAGCTCAGTTTTGGGTTGAATAGGACACCTAAGTTTTTGCATTATCTGTGAATGTGTAGTCATTCGTTGCTCTGGTTCTGTGAAACGCGTCCCACAAAATGCAACAACTTCAAAAACTGGTTCTGCAATATGAAGAACACCAACTGTATGAATTTTGTTCCCCATTGATAAATTTTAGTGAGAAAGTTGACCCGAGTACAAAATTGAAACAAGTAGGAATAGATGGATATGCTGATAGCGTTAGAATAAGTAGTGCGGGAAGAGGCTCGTATGGAGCATAAACACCAGCACAGACCAGTTGGGCCAAGTGGCCTGCTTTTATGCTGTAAATTCTGAGTAACAGAAAATATATATATTTTTTAATATGTTCTTGGGATGTAGGTAACACTGGCAAGGCAGTAATTATTGCCCAACCCTAGGTACTCTGAGAGTACATCAAGAGTTGGCCACATAATGTGGGACTGGAATCACATGTAGACCAGACAGGTGGGGTTTTTAGGTTCCCTTCCCTTACTGAGCAAGATGGGCCTTTAGCTGAAAGCTTTCATAGTCATTTTCTGGTGCTGCCCCACAAATTACCAAATCTTTTTCAATAGAATTTTGGGCCATGGTGGGATTTTTTAAAATTCATTCATGGGATGTGGGCATCGCTGGCAAGACCAGCATTTATTGGCCATCCCTAATTGCCCTTGAGAAGGTGGTGGTGAGCCGTGTTCTTGAACCGCTGCAGTCCGTGTGGTGAAGGTTCTCCCACAGTGCTGTTAGGAAGGGAGTTCCAGGATTTTGAACCAGTGACGATGAAGGAACGGCGACATATTTCCAAGTCGGGATGGTGTGTGACTTGGAGGGGAACGTGCAGGTGGTGTTGTTCCCATGTATCTGCTGCTCTTGTCCTTCTAGGTGGTAGAGGTCGCGGGTTTGGGAGCTGCTGGCGAAGAAGCTTTGGCGAGTTGCTGCAGTGCATCCTGTGGATGGTACACACTGCAGCCACTGTGCGCCAGTGGTGAAGGGAGTGAATGTTTAGGGTGGTGGATGGGGTGCCAATCAAGCGGGCTGCTTTGTCCTGGAAGATATCGAGCTTCTTGAGTGTTGTTGGAGCTTGCATTCATCCAGGCAAGTGAAGAGTATTCCATCACACTCCTGACTTGTGCCTTGTAGATGGTGGAAAGGCTTTGGGGAGTCAGGAGATGAGTCACTCACCGCAGAATACCCAGCCTCTGACCTGTTCTTGTAGCCACAGTATTTATATGGCTGGTCCAGTTAAGTTTCTAGTCAATGGTGACACCCAGGATATTGATGGTGGGGGATTCGGAGATGGTAATGCCGTTGAAAGTCAAGGGGAGGTGGTTAGACTCTCTCTTGTTGGAGATGGTCATTGCCTGGCGCGAATGTTACTTGCCACTTATCAGCCCAAGCCCGGATGTTGTCCAGGTCTTGCTGCATGCGGGCTCGGACTGCTTCATTATCTGAGGGGTTGCGAATGGAACTGAACACTGTGCAATCATCAGCGAACATCCCCATTTCTGACCTTTTGATGGAGGGAAGGTCATTAATGAAGCAGCTGAAGATGGTTGGGCCTAGGACACTGCCTTGAGGAACTCCTGCAGCAATGTCCTGGGGCTGAGATGATTGGCCACCAGCAACCACTACCATTTTCCTTTATGCTAGGTATGACTCCAGCCACTGGAGAGTTTTCCCCCTGATTCTCATGGACTTCAATTTTACTAGGGCTCCTTGGTGCCACACTCGGTCAAATGCTCACCACCTCTGGGATATTGCTCCAATACCATTACTGTTAGGTTATGATACACCCTACAACCCCCCCTGCCCCCTGCTATAAACACTAGGTCAGTCAGCAGCTGAAAGAGAAGAGGCACTTTACACTTTTAACATTTCATCTGAAAAGGTTTTATATGCATGCAACATTTTCCCTAAATTACTGATGGAAGCGGGCGGGGAGGGCGAAATTCACTTCCTAAGTGTCCTAAAAAAGTTTATTTTGTAAATAACCAAATTTGCTCTTGTAAATTAGGTACAATTAACCAAAGCCATTAACAGCATACCAATGATATGCCCCTCCATTCACGAGTGTAGGACTTTTGAGTTATGCAGATTCTCTATTTTCTAATGAACCTAATTCAAATATGTAAATTCGGTCTGATTAGCACAATTAATAGGTTATCCCTAATACTTTAATGATTTAATCTCCAAATTTTATAAAGAAAGGACTTATGTTCTTGAGCTACTGGAGAAAGTCTATTTGCTTAATTATCCTAATTCCCTCATGTAAATTAAGTCTAATTAGCATAATTGTTTTCCATCCCTAATAGCATATTCATTATACCCTCCAAGGTTCATAAAACTGGAAACACCATACAGTAGGACACGGAGCTTGATCAGTGATTCCACACACAGCGTGTCATTAAAGGGAGGTGCCAAAATACAAGCATAACATGCCTTCCAGTAGAAAAGTTCAAAATATAAGCCACCAATTCACTCCACAGTGCTCTCATGTGCCTCATTGGATAATTTTAGTTAAAAACCAGCAGAGGCGGGGCAGGGGAGGGGGACAAAGGAGTGTGCCAGCTTTATATTCATGTTGACTTTTCACCAAAAATTAGCCAACAGAGGATTTTTACCCGCCCATGGAGTTTTAATAATAAATCAAAATTTTAGTAAGTTGTTGCCTATTCAATATTACATGGCTGAAATGCTATTTGTACTTAGATGCAAGATAAACACCTTTTTTAATGCTTCCAATCGTCAATTAATGCAGCTTTAATTTGTAATATTACAGGACAAATAATAAAAGCTTTTGTGTTGGTTTGGTTCATTGGTGGCACTCTTGCCCGAGTCAGAAAGCTGTAGGTTCAAGCACTACTATGGACTTGAGCGCGTAATCTAGGCTGACACTTACAGTGCAGTGCTAAAGGAGTGCTGCATTTTCAGAGATGCTGTCTTTCCGATGAGATCTTACATCAACTGAGCCCAATTCTAAAGGAACAAACTGCAAGCTGGCAGGTACTTCTGACACCAGTACAAATCTTGACTGTAACATTTGATGGGCTCGAAACAGGCAGATGTTCAGTCTAACAGGTCTCTGCCCATTATACCAATTGGTTACTCCTATCTTTTGGGAGCAACCAATTGGAAAATCTATCCTACAGCATGACTCATGTATAGCTGTATAATAAGAACTTGATTAATGCACCATTAAGAACTGACAGAAAATTATCTTTGCAGAAGCTATATGAATATAAAGCATGGTACACTCCTTTGTCCCCTGCCCCTGCCCTGCCCCACTGGGTTTTAACTAAAATTACCCAATGAGGCACATGAGAGCACTATGGAGTAAACTGGTGACTGATATTTTGAACCAGAGGGTTATTTTGAAATTTGAGCACTCGTTGCAGAACTGATTACAGGAAAGATGCTGAAGGTTTCGGTCCTGAAATTATGAGGCGGAACAAGGTCTCGCTATTGACCAATGCTGGTCAAGTTTTCAGATGCACTGTGGCTCAACTTTCCGCAAGAAAACAAAAAGTGGAACAAAGGAAGGGTGCGCTGCTGGCTGGCTGGAGGAGGAGATAAGTTAATGAGAGCCCACTCCAACATTCATATTGTTTGGATAAGCTTCACTCCTGGCACTCCCCATACCCATATGAAATGGGCAAATTAGTAAGCCAGTGGGCTGGCTTGCTGTAGCTGGATTCACTGAAAAGCTGTTTCGTTGATAAACTGTTTCATTGCTCTGCTCTAAATTATGCAACATGCAGCAGATTGAGATTATTTTGCCTCACTGTATTTACATTCCACCATGTTCAGAAGTGGTGTTCCACAAGGATCGGTGCTGTTGTTCACCATTTACATAAATAATTTGGACTCGGGAATCTGAAGTACAATATTAAAATTTGCAGATGACACCAAGTCGGGGGTATAGTTAATACAGAGGAAAACAGCGACAAAATACAAGAAGGCATTAATAAAGTTGCAGAATGGGTGTGTAAATGGCAAATAAATTTCAATTTAGAGAAGTATGAGGTGATGCATTTTGGTAGGAGGAATAAAGAGGCCACCCACACCTTGGAAAATAAGAGACTAAATGGGCAGAAGCATAAAGGGATCTAGGGGTTCAGATTCACAAATCATTAAAAGTAGCAACGCGGGTTAACAAAGCCATAAAAAGTGCAAATGTAAGGAATCTTACAACACCAGGTTATAGTCCAACTGTTTTATTTGAAAATCACAAGCTTTCGGAGGCTTTCTCCTTCGTCAGGTGAGCGAGTGTGGGATTCCATGGAAGGTTACCGCATTTATATTCAGAGAACAATACCTGGTGATTACAGATAATCTTTCCAACTGCCCGTTGTCAAGGCAATCAAAGTGTTCAGACAGAGTGATGTTACCTACAGGACCACCGAATACACAAACGGCCAGAACACAAAACAGAGAGAGAGGGAGAGAAACATCTGAAAGGAAGAGAAAGACAGAGAATGACCCGTTGTGTTAAAAACAGATAACTTTTTTTCGCTGGTGGGGTTACGTGTAGCGTGACATGAACCCAACATCCCGGTTGAGACCGTCCTCATGGGTGTGGAACTTGGCTATCAATTTCTGTTCGACGATTTTGCGTTGTCGTGTGTCTCGAAGGCCGCCTTGGAGAACGCTTACCCGAAGATCGGTGGCTGAATGTCCTTGACTGCTGAAGTGTTCCCCGACTGGGAGGGAACCCTCCTGTCTGGCGATTGTTGCGCGGTGTCCGTTCATCCGTTGTCGCAGTGTCTGCATGGTCTCGCCAATGTACCATGCTCCGGGGCATCCTTTCCTGCAACGTATGAGGTAGACAACGTTGGCCGAGTCACAGGAGTACGAACCATGTACCTGGTGGGTGGTGTCCTCTCGTGTGATGGTGGTGTCTGTGTCGATGATCTGGCATGTCTTGCAGAGGTTGCCGTGGCAGGGTTGTGTGATGTCGTGGACGCTGTTCTCCTGAAAGCTGGGTAATTTGCTGCGAACGATGGTCTGTTTGAGGTTGGGTGGCTGTTTGAAGGCGAGTAGTGGAGATGTGGGGATGGCCTTAGCGAGGTGTTCGTCGTCATCGATGACATGTTGAAGGCTGCGGAGAACATGGCGTAGTTTCTCCGCTCCGGGGAAGTACTGGACGACATGTACGTCCCGGACGCAACCAACAGAGTACCCTTAGCCTCCGAAAGCTTGTGATTTTCAAATAAAACAGTTGGACTATAACCTGGCGTTGTAAGATTCCTCACATTTGTCAACCCCAGTCCATCACCGGCATTTCCACATCATAAAAAGTGCAAACAAAGCACTGGGATTCATTTCTAGAGGGATAGAAGTCAAAAGCAGAAAAGTTACGTTAAATTTACATCGAACTTTGGTTAGACCACACATGGTATAATGTGCACAGTTCTGGTCTACAAACTACTAAAAGGACATAGAAGCCCTTGGGAAAGTGCAAAAAAGATTTACTCGGCTGATACCAGAACTGAGAGGTTATAACTTTCAGGAAATTCTGAACAGGCTGGGGGCTCTTTTTTCTACAAAAGAGACAACTGAGGGGTGACCTGATAGAGGTCTTTTAGATTATGAAAGGGTTCGATAGGGTAGATGTCAGAAGATATTTCCACTTGTGGGGGAGACCAGAATTAGAGGCCATTAGTATAATATAGTCACTAATAAATCCAATAAGGAATTCAGGAGAAACTTCTTTACCCAGAGAGTGGTTTTAGAATATGGAACTCGCTACCACAAGGAATAGTTGAGGCGAATGGCATAGATGCATTTAAGGGGAAGCTAGATAAGTACATGAGGGAGAAAGGAATAGAAGGATATGTTGATAGGGTTAGATGAAGCAAGGTGAGAGGAGGCCCGTGTGGAGCATAAACCGGCACAGACCTGTTGGGCCGAATGGCCTGTTTGTGTGCTGTAAAATTCTATGTAATTCTAGTTCTTGGTGAATTTGCAGCCATTCTTCTTGGCAGTTTAAATGAGTAGTGTGAACGATGTGGGTTTGGTGCCTGATTGGTGGTATATGTCCTATCTGAAGTGATGGTTAATGGTATTTACATAGAATGTACAGCATAGAAACAGGCTATTCGGCCCAACAGGTCCATGCCGAGTATTCTGTGACAATCTAAGCAAATGAGGTTTTCCATTTTTTTTAACCATTAGGCTGAGTCTTATCTTTTATAGGCATTTTGTCTACTTCCTCTTTCTTGAGCCTCCCTGTACTAAACACCAACCCCATCTAAGATAGACGGATAGATAGGTGACCTAATTACAAGTGTCTGCTAATGCCGGTCACTGGAAAGTGCTTTAAAAAGGAGTTTGCAGACATTCTCCTTCCAATCCCTTGCCTGGCCTCTGGTGCGTCCTAGCACTGCCACAGCTGAGAGGGAGATGAGTGAGACGTACCTACAATCTATCCCGGCACGAGACAGTGTATTGGAGCGGTGTCTTGTGTTTACAAAAGATGCTATTGTGTAAGGTTACTGCTGCTGCTGGGAAATGGTTGAGTTGGTCACCTGTCCCCACTCGCCTGTCATTCTATTTATAACAGGAGAGGATATTGTAATAGTGATATCCCACAGGAGTGTGAAAACATTGCAGGGCAATAAAGAAATTATGAGGTAAAAAAAAGTCAATTGGAATAAAAATATTTAAAAATATCCACCGTGGAGAATGTTCAAGGGGGAGGCCTTTTGCCATTTGCAGAAGAACTTTACTGTGCAATAAAAACATAAGAACTAGGAGCAGGAACAGGCCATTTGGTCCCTCGAGCCTGCTCTACTGTTCAATAAGATCATGGCTGATCTTCAACCCCCAACTCCACTTTCCCGCCCTATCCCCATATCCTTTAATTCCTTTAGTATCCAAAAATCTATCGATTTCAGTCTTGAATATAATCAACGTCTGAGCATCCACAGCCCTCCGGGGTAGTGAATTCCACAGGTTCACAACCCTCTGAGTGAAGAAATTTTTCCTCATCCTCGGTCCTAAATGGCCACTCCCTTATCTTGAGACTATGACCCCCAGTCTCTCCAGCCAGGGGAAACATCCTCTCAGCAACTACCCTGTCAAGCCCGCTCAGAATCTTATACATTTCAATGAGATCACCTCACATTCTTCTAAACTCCAGAGGATATAGGCCCATTCTACTCAATCTCTCCTCATAGGACAACCTTCTCATCCCAGGAATTAATCTAGTCAACCTTCGTTGCACCCCCTCTAAGGCAAGTATATAAGGACACCAAAACTGTACACAGAAACAATCAGTACTCTTACATAATGAACTAATGTAAGGAGTTGCACAACACCAGGTTATAGTCCAACAGCTTTATTTGAAATCACAAGCTTTCGGAGCTTTGCTCCTTCATCAGGTCGTCACTTCACCTGACGAAGAAGCAAAGCTCCGACAGCTTGTGATTTCAAATAAAGCTGTTGGACTATAACCGGGTGTTGTGCGACTCCTTACATTTGTCCACCCCAGTCCATCACCGGCATCTCCACATCATAATGAACTAAGTACTAAGTACCTTCTTGTGTAGATATCATCTATTCAGTTGGACAACGCACCTCCGCCTGTAGTGAGGATAACTGCAATCACGTATGCCTTATTTGTCTGCACAGTAACATTATGTTGTTTCCATGCGATAGAGTTCTAGCTGTCACAGTAAAGGATGTTTATTCTTGCCAATTATGTCTTCATGTTCTTTCCCCCACCCCCCTTCGCTCCCCCCCTCACACCCAACTTTATTCCAGTCCTTCTAACCCAACTCATATTAACTTTTTTTTCATTCTTGGGATATGGGCTCGTTAGCAAGGCCGGCATTTGTTGCCCATCCCCAGTCGTCCTTGAGAAGGTGATGGTGAGTCACCTTCTTGAACCGCAGCAATCCGTGTGGTGAAGGTGCTCCTTCAATGCTGTTAGAAGTGAGTTCCAGGATATTGACCCAGTAACAATGAAGGAACGGCAATATACGTCCAGGTCAGGATGGTGTGTGACTTGGAGGGGAACTTGGAGGTGGTGTTGTTCCCATGTGCCTGCTGCCTTTGTCCTTCTGGGTGGTGGAGGCCACAGGTTTGGGAGATGCTGTCGAAGAAGCATCGCACCCATCAGCTGGCTGTCTACTCACCCTCCTAGTTCAAACTGTAGCTGCTTCCAGAACCTTCAATCCGATTCAACAGGTTTTTTTTCCTCCTGGGCCCAGATTATTCATGCGAAGCATACCCTTGGTGTATATGTTCACATGGGTTTATGCACTAAGTGTGCATTTGGAGAAATTCACTACTGTAGTCCAATACTGTTGAGGCTAAAGTAGTGTTTAAAATCCAATCATCTCTATTGATACCCGATGCCTCCCCTTGCATCAGTGTTGTAAGTTTGACTGCTTTTGTTACCATGATTGAGCATAAAAGTAAATATTGATTTTTATCACAATGGCAAATGTTAAATTAAGGCCTTGGTGGAGTGTGACTGAAAATTCCAGGTAAGAATGACATGTTGGGGTTCAGTAATTACAGCCTGGCTAAAATTAACTGGATCAGTCTCCTCGCCTCACCCCACTGCTGACCCCTCTCCCCCCTTCCAATAACTGTTCAATTGTTGTTGCTCTGCCAACAGCTCCATGTATTTTATTGCCCTCTTAAAATCATGTGAGAGAAGATAGTTTTCCGTGCCCAGCGGTACTTATACACCGAGTTGCAGATCAATCTCTTTTTTGGATTTTTGCAACGGTTACAGTTTATGTATTAGCCATAAACAAGGACAATATTTTGCATTTCAACTGCAGAATCAAAAGCCTTTCCTTTATCCCGCTAACCTATAAAAACAGATCAGATCAACTTTGATTTCTGCCTCAAACTGCAAACGACATTTTGTTTACAATTGATTTGCCACGAGTCCTGTCAGATGTGATCATTTACTCTTCTCCTTTCAGCGACATGCTGTCACTGTACCATGGATACAAGTCATTTACATTCTGCTCTTGCTACCTAACAGTAACTGCTATTAGTGCATTAAAATCGGTATGTTAGTGACATGCAAAGTCAATAACAACAACAACTTGCATTTATACAGCGCCTTTAACGTAGTAAAAAGGCCCAAAGCACTTCACAGGAAAGTTATCAAACAAAATTTGACACCAATCTACATAAGGAGATATTAGAACGGGTGAACAAAAGCTTACATAGAAACATAGAAAATAGGAGCAAGAGTAGGCCATTCGGCCCTGCTTCGCCATTCAAAATGATCCTGATTGATCATCTAACTCAGTACCCTGTTATCGCTTTTTCCCCATATCCTTTGATCCCTTTAGCATTAAGAAATATATCTATCTACTTCTTGAATACATCTAATGACTTGGCCTCCACTGCCTTCTGTGGTCAAAGAGGTAGGTTGAGGAGCGTCTTAAAAGGAGGAGAGGCGGAGAGGTTTAGGGAGGGAATTCCAGAGCTTAGGGCCTAGGCAGCTGAAGCCAATGGTACAGCGATGAAAATCAGGGATGCACAAGAGACAGAACTGCAGGAGCGCAGAGATCTCGGGGGGGGTTCTAGGGCTGGAGGAGGTTATAGAGGTAGGGAGAGGCCATGGAGAGATTTGAAAACAAGGATGAGAATTTTAAAATTGTGGCGTTGCCGGACCGGGAGCCAATGTAGGTCAGCGAGCACAGGGGTGATGGGAGAATGGGATACAGATATAGATCTTGCAAGTGGCACCGCAGGATGAGTGGGAAAAGGTCCTGTCTCAACCTCCACATCACCCAAAAGTGCACTTAGAGTGCATCTTTTGATACAGGGAAATGAAAAGAGATGGGGGGGAAAATTAATGACATTTCTAAAATAAGCATTAAATCTCAGGATTCAAAAGGAAAGAGCAACCAGAGTGATTGAAAAGATGGAGGGATTGGAGTATGAGGAGCGATTCTGTAAATTGAACATGTTCTCACTGGAAAAGAGAAGGTTGAGAGGTGATATGATTTGCTGTTTTTAGGATTCTAAAGGGACTAGGTACTGTAGACCATGACAAGCTGTTTCACCTATTCCAGAACAGTAGAGCCAGAGGACATGGCCTGCACTTGAGGGGGAGTAAATTCAAACCTAATCTGTGGAAACAATATTTCAGTGAGCGAGTGGTCAATCCATGCAACAGGCTCCCTTGCGAGATGGTGGAAGTAGTTAATATTAATACATTGAAATGTAAATTAGATGGATTTCTTTCAGAAAATAACATTTTGGGATACAGTAAATGAGTAATTTGATACGTGTCGTGGCGTTAATGGAGACCTGGCTCAAGAAAAGGGGCAGGTTTGGGTACTAAATATTCCTGGATACAAAGCGTTCAGGAAAGATAGGGAAGGAAAGAAAGGAGGGGGGATGGCAGTATTGATTAAGGAGAGTATTGCGGTACTGGAGAGAGAGGATGCCCTGGAGGGGTCAAGGACAGAATCTATTTGGTTAGAGTTAAGAAACAGTAGGGTTGCCATTACACTACTGGGTGTATTCTATAGATCGCCAAATATTGGGAAGGATATAGAGGAGCAAATTTGCAGGGAAGTTACATCGAGCCATAGAGTAGTGATAATGGGGGATTTCAACTATCCTAATATAGACTGGGATAGTAATAGTGTAAAGGGGCAAAGAGATGGAGGAATTTTTGAATTGTGTTCAGGAGAAATTTCTTGACTGGTACGTTCTGGTTCTTGTGAATGAGGCAGGCCAAGTGCAGCAAGTGTCAGTGGGGGAACATTTAGGGAACAGCAATCATAGTGTCATAAGGTTCAGATTAGCTATGGAAAAGGACAAGGAGCAGTCTAGAGTAAAAATACTCAATTGAAGGAGGGCCCATTTCAGTGGGATGAGAACAGATTTGGCCTGGATAAATTGGAATCAAAAATTGGTAGGCAAAAGTGAAATTGAACAATGGGTGGCCTTTAAAGAAGTGATGGTTCAGGTACAGTCTAGGTACATTTCCACGAGGGAGAAAGGTAGGACAATTAAAGCCAGAGCTCCCTGGATGACAAACGAGATAGACAGTAAGATGAATCAGAAAAATGGGGCGTATGATAGATGTCAGGTTCATAATACAAGTGAGAACCAGGCTGAGTACAGAAAGTTCAGAGGGGAAGTGAAAAAGGAAATAAGAGGGGCAAAGAGAGAGTATGAGAATAGACTGGCGGCTAACATAAAAGGGAATCCAAAAGTCTTCTATAGGCATATAAACAGGTAGTAAGAGGAGGGGTAGGACCGATTAGGGACCAAAAAGGAGATCTACGCATGGAGGCAGAGGGCAGGCTGAGGTACTAAATGAGTACTTTGCATCTGTCTTTACCAAGGAAGAAGATGCTGTCAAAGTTACAGTAAAACAAGAGGTAGTTGAGATACTGGATGGACTAAAAATTGATAAAGAGGGGGCATTAGAAAGGCTAGCTGTACTTAAAGTAGATTAGTCACCCGGTCCGGATGGGATGCATCCCAGGTTGCTGAGGGAAGTAAGGGTGGAAATTGCGGAGGTACTGGCCATAATCTTCCAATCATCCTTAGATATGGGGGTGATGCCAGAGGACTGGAAAATTGCAAATGTTACACCCTTGTTCAAAAAAGTTGTAAGGATAAACCCAGCAACTACAGACCAGTCTGTTTAACCTCGGTGGTGGGGAAACTTTTAGAAACGATAATCCGGGACAAAGTTAATAGTCACTTGGACAACTGTGGATTAATTAAGGAAAGCCAGCACGGATTTATTAAAGGCAAATCATATTTAACTAACTTGATTGAGTTTTCTGATGAGGCAACACAGAGGGTCAGTGAGGGCAATGCTGTTGATGTTGTGTATATGGACTTCCAAAAGGCATTTGATAAAGTACCGCATAATAGGCTTGTCATCAAAGTTGAAGCTCATGGAATAAAAGGGGCAGTGGCAGCATGGATACGAAATTG
This sequence comes from Heptranchias perlo, assembly GCF_035084215.1. Taxonomy (NCBI): domain Eukaryota; kingdom Metazoa; phylum Chordata; class Chondrichthyes; order Hexanchiformes; family Hexanchidae; genus Heptranchias; species Heptranchias perlo. The sequence continues at coordinate 155,969,835 of NC_090326.1, forward strand.
GCTAAGTGACAGGAAACAGAGAGTAGTGGTGAACGGTTGTTTTTCGGACAGGAGGGAGGTATACAGTGATGTTCCCCAGGGGTCGGTACTAGGACCACTGCTTTTCTTGATATACGTTAATGACTTGGACTTGGGTGCACAGGGAACAATTTCAAAATTTGTAGATGACAAAACTTGGAAATGTAGTGAACAGTGAGGAGGATGATAGACTTCAAGAGGACATAGAAAGGCTGATGGAATGGCGGATACGTGGCAGATGAAATTTAACACAAAAAAGTATGAAGTGATACATTTTGGTAGGAAGAACAAGGAGAGGCAATATAAAATAACGGGTATAATTCTAAAAGGGGTGCAGGAACAGAGAGATTTTGGGGTGAAGGTGACAGGGCAGGTTGGAAAAGCAGTTAAAAAAGCATATGGGATCCTGAGCTTTAAAAATAAAGGCATAGAGTACAAAAGCAAGGAGGTTATGATGAATTTTTATAAAACACTGGTTCAGCCACAACTGGAGTATTGTGTCTAGTTCTGGGAACCGCACTTTAGAAAAGATGGTGAAGGCCTTAGAGAGGGTGCAGAAGAGATTTACTAGAATGGTTCCAGGGATGAGGGACTTCAATTATGTGGATAGACTGGAAAAGCTGGGGTTGTTCTCCTTAGAACAGAGACGGTTGCGAGGAGATTTGATAGAGGTATTCAAAATCATGAAGGGTCTAGACAGAGTAGATAGAGAGAAATTGTTCCCATTGGCGGAAGGGTCAAGAACCAGAGGACATAGATTTAAGGTGATTGGCAAAAGAATCAAAAGCGATATGAGGAAAAACTGTTTTACACAGCGAGTGGTTAGGATCTGGAATGCACTGCCTGAGGGAGTGGTGGAGGCAGATTCAATCGTGGCTTTCAAAAGGGAATTGGATAAGTACTTGAAGGGAAAAAATTAATAGGGCTACGGGGAAAGGGCAGGGGAGTGGGACTAGCTGGATTGCTCTTGCAGAGAGCCAGCATGGACTCGACGGGCCTAATGGCCTCCTTCCAGGCTGTACCTTTCTATGATTCTATGATATGTGGTAAGTGCAGCATGCTTGGGGGGAACTTATAGTTCCCAAAACTCCACCACTGGGGGTTTTCCTCATATCATGTCTGGGTCTGTTGTAGACTAATTGATAAAGATTGATTGCTATGATTAGTCAACAACTCCATTATCGTTGTATCGTGCGACTACCCAGGATGGCAGAAGGCGAACTAGATGGACTTTGGTCTTTTCTCATCTAGCAATTCCTCTGTTCTTAAATCAACACTTGTTATGTCTCCAATTCTACCTCAACCTTTCCCAGAAACTTGTCACCTCTTTATCGTTCTTCACACATTCTTCAAGCTTCTATTCTGAATTATCTGATCTGCTCTTCGCTCTTTTCAACCTTGGGTAATGTCCTACACTATGGGCCTACACCCCTTGGCTAGGTTTCTCAAATGAAAAACCCTGGAAATTGTATTGGACAATTTGCATCCTGTCATTTTTCCACAGAGCAGAGTGTTATTGCACAAAACACTTTACCACCACTATTTGTAAAGAAGATATAAAGGGACAGAGTGAGTACTTTCAATTTGCTGCAAAAAATCTCTTGCCTTGTAGGAGATATTTTAAATCAAATATAAGTCCTCCTCCTCCTCCATGGAAACTCGCCATTCTAGCACCTCAACACTCACCAGGGAGCCGCTAGGATGACATCTGCTATGGGCCACATCCAATGAACAGCTCTATAGGGAATGAGGCAGCTCAACATCTTTCTAGCCCTGGGTGTCAATCAGGAGGCGCTCAATACTGGATGCAGGATAGTCACCATCTTGCATATATTACATAGCTGCAATATTAATAAAAAAAACACATTACCAGCATGAAATCATGCTATAAACCACTGTACGTGCTTTAAAGCAAATGCATTGAGACATCAGTGAGATGAGCTTTCATTACAATTAAAACAGTGCAGGATGCTGCCAGCTTACTGTAGGCAATAAGTCTCCCTCCCCCAACCCCCCACCCCCACCTCCGTGTCCTACTATAAAGCAGTACACAATATACAGCGCAACGACAATTATATACAATGTAATGAAGAGATGGGATACTGGAAGTAAGGTCATCAATTGCTTATTCCACGAATGCTGTCACTAGGAATACTGGACAGTTTGTTTCTTTTTTGCACGGGCTTTCTGGAAAGTTCTAAGATGCAAACTGGACCTGTTGGGTTGACATAATACTGTGCTCCATGAGTAACCAGTTAATGCATTCCCATGAAATTCCTTTGTCCGCTATTTGAAATACGTTAAAACTCTTTTTAAAATAGCATACAGATGAACTTAAGACAAGCATTAATACCCTTATTGCTATTATTGCACATTTCAACCCACGGATCGTAAAAGTATTAAGAGTTGACTTTTCCCATTCCTGCGTCTCATAATCTAGATGCATTTAATGATGAATGCTTTTTAACGAATTTCAGCAGCAGCAAAGTAATCCTCAAAATGTAAACCATAACACTGTCCTGACCCTATATCACAAACCGTCTGGTTTTGGGCATAGCAACACAGTTTCAAGTGACTTACACAAGTCTCCGTCATAAGTGAAATAGACAATAAATTTAAGCATTCAATTGTATGAAAATAACATGGATTTAATGTTATGTGAATTTGTAATGAAAATAAGTTGTACAAGAAACGTTGCCAGGTAAATATGAAATGGCAGAGGATTGGCCAAATCCCGGACTTTCACCGGAAAAATCCAATGCAGAATTTGCAAACACTTTGATTTCTCCATTAAATTTTGAAATGTCCCAAGGTTTTCCCTATCTCTTCTTTTGGTTCTTACGGATTCCTCATATAGCTTTCACAGAGTTGCTCCCTGGCGGATAGGTGGATTTAAGATACAGATCAACCATGATCTAACAGAATGGCGGAACAGGCTCGAGGGACTGAATGGCGTACTCCTGTTCCTATGTTCCTATAGACGTCACCAATTTCTTAGAACAAGGATAACAATGAGCCATAAACTCAGGACCATCGATAAAAGAATGAACTTAGAAGAATTTTTTTTGTAGATTATTTGAACATGAAATGCTTGACCACAAAAATGGTTATAGAGGCAGAAACTATATTATTTAAAAGGGAATAAGTATTCTAAAGCGGATAAGTGTTTGAAAAGGGAGAAAGAACAAGTAAACGGGATTAGAGTTGATAGCTCCAGTTGAGGAGCTGAATGGCCTCCTATGTTGTAAATTATATGACAACAGAGGATGAACAAAAGCAGTGCCTCTGATTTTTCCCTCCTTACTGCTTGCCATATTCATACAATGGAACTTCTGAGATTGGGAACTCACTTGTGGAGCATTACACACGCGTGGCTGTATTCTATCACTCTTTCCATCATCAGCGAGCACTTGGAAATATATAAACTGATTAGGGAGCATTGGCATGTTCTATGACATTGCCTTGTCCAATGAACCTATAAAAGTTCTTTGACCAGTCATTGTGCTGTGGATAGAGGAGGATCAATGGATATGTAGACGTGGATATGTAGAAGGCATTTAACAAGGTTCCACACAAGAGTTAGAACTGAGGAGCACGGAACTGAGGGCAACCATGTAGCAGGGTAGGAAACTGGTTGGCAGTTTTATATATAAATGATTGTATTTAGGAATGGAGGGGAGCATATTCAAATTTGCGGACGATACTAAGCTAGCAGGTACAGTGAATTGTGAAGGGGAATAAAAAGGAGAAAATTCTACTTGACCCTGAACTGCTTCCGAATGTCTTGATTGGGAGTTGATTGGGAATGTCTTGATTGGGAGATAAATGCAAGTTCCTTTTCCTATTCCTCAATAAGCTTCCATATCGCAACACTCGGATTTGTACACGGTCTGTTGTCACAAGATAAGTCTGACCCAGTACAGATTTCAGCTCGCAGGTAGTTGTTCATTCAAGTATGTCAGTGGCGGTTTAAATATCAAGACAACATCGGCAAAAGAACCAGAGGGGAGATGAGGAGAATTTTTTTTTAAACACAGCGAGTTGTTACAATCTGGAATGCACTGCCTGAAAGGGTGGTGGAAGCAGATTCAATAATAACTTTCAATGGGGAATTGGATAAACACTTGAAGGGGAAAAATTTAAAGGCTATGGGGAAAGAGCAGGGGAATGGAACTAATTGGATAGCTCTTTCAAAGAGCCGGCAGAGGCATGATGGACCGAATGGCCACCTTCTGTGCTGTATCATTCTATGATTCTATAACAGATATACAGGAGAGTACATGACACAAGTCTTGGATGTCATTTAAAGAATCCAGTTGAATTTTACTGCTTTGGCTTCCATCACAAGAGACCATTGATTGCTCTGCTGCCTCTCTCTATATATATCGAATCATAGAATGGTTACAACTCAGAAGGTGGCCATTCAGCCCATCAAGCTGGCTCTTTGTACGAGCAATCAAGTTAGTCCCATTCTCCTGCTCTTTCCTCTTAGCCCTCTCATTTTTTTATTTACTACATATATATATATATATTATTGCAATAAGCAATATTAAAAGAAAGCACAAGCACCAGCATGAAATGATATTACACAGCACTATACATACTTTACAAAAAAGGTGCTGAGACACCACTGACGGGGGGTTTCATTACAAGAGAAACACTGTAGGATACTGCCAGACTGCACAGTATAAAAATGATCTGCAGTCATGAAGCCCCTACTGTGCCCCACAATGCAACGCCATACCACACTATGTTTTGGCAGCAGCTGCAATCACTGTGAACTCAGAGTGCCCATAGGGACCCAAAGCATGCTCGACAGGTTTTGCACATCCTCCTGCTGTATTAATCCCTTCTAAGTATTTAGCTGCTTGAAGAACCGAGTGTTCCAGAAATCTCAAGCTGATAGTAAAATTTTTACGCCACTTTTTTGCTTAAACGCACAAAACATCCAGCAGTCTGGTGGTCTCCCTTTTTATTTTAAAATACAGATTAACCCATTACAAATCCTAATTCAATTCCAGCAGTGAGTTTCAAACCATTAGATGTTTCTTCCCTTCTTCTGCCAGTTTTTGTCACCCCTCACCTTCTCCCATCCTGAACATGGTAAGTCTTTGCTGGAGGACAGTTCCACGGACCATGCGCACTCTCTAGTGCTTTGCCCAACTGGCCCATTTTTTTTTATTCGTTCATGGGATGTGGACGTCGCTGGTGAGGCCGGCATTTATTGCCCATCCCTAATTGCCCTTGAGAAGGTGGTGGTGAGCTGCCTTCTTGAACCGCTGCAGTCCGTGTGGTGAAGGTTCTCCCACAGTGCTGTTAGGGAGTTCCAGGATTTTGCCCCAGCGACGACGAAGGAACGGCGATATATTTCCAAGTTGTGATGGTTTTCATATGGGAACCTAGCCAGCGATTGTCGGCAGGCTACTTCACTATGGGGACATCAAAGCCGAATCCAATTCAACAACGAGAACAACTTGCATTTAGATAGTGCCTTTAACGTAGCAATTCTCTTGCACTTCCAAAAGGGGTCACTGAATAGAGATCATAGAATGAAACAGCAAAGAAGGTGGCCATTCGGCCCATTGTGCCTGTGCAGGCTCTTTGAAAGAGCTATCCAATTAGTTCCACTCCCCTGCTCTTCCCCCGTAGCCCTGCAATTTTCTCCCTCCCTAACTCAGAGCTGCTGATAATTTCACAGACAGGATTGCAGGGTGGGGGCTGGGGAGAGGAGGGGGGGGTGAAGGCATCTCCTCCGATCTCCCAGAGCATTCTCCATATCAGGGAATTCAGCTCCCTCTTTCACTCCATCTTCTGACAACATTCAAAATCCAATGCGTGCAGCTTTTTTCTCAACCCATGTCCCAATTCTAGTCACGTCTGAAACTTTTCAGGTAATCAAGGACAGGGCCAGTCTAATCTTTTGATCCTCACCGTTACCCATGAGTTACCTAAACCATGGGGAATCAAGTTCATGTGCAACACACCACACTGGACAAATCCTGGGTGTGAGATTTTCAATGATGACTCGTAGGCCTGAGGTTCCACTCTCACCAAAAACAGATTTGGCCAAAAGCATTAAGCCGCGTGTCCTATGGGCCACGGGTGCCATGGGTGTTTTCTTTTCTCCCTTCTCCTTGTGTCGATTTTCTGCATTTTCAGCCCAACTGATTGTAGGATATGTGACAGTTTCTGATGCCAGGTATCAAATGAGGCTTTCTTGCAATGGATATCAAGAGAAAATGCTTGCAATTCCCACAAGTGCTACTAAAACTAGCAGCTTAATTACTGGCATCGTGTGCACATGTAGGCGATCAAGATCTTCAGGTGGGAATTCATGATGTCCATTTGAGACAGTCTACCATCTTTATGGGGGCCATTTTGGTGATGACATCATTCATTAGCTGGTCACTAGCTACAGAAGTTCGCATCAGTGGGCATCAGAGGCTTAACTTTCTTGCAAGGGTATAACGAAAATGGGGGGCAGGTTGATGGTAATCAAAATCCATTCAGAACAATTTGAAAAGGGTTTCAACAATGTTCTGAGTATGCAGCCATAAGGATCAACAGATAGAATGCCCTAGTAAAATTGGAGTCAATGAGAATCAGGGGGAAAACACTCCAGTGGCTGGAGTCATACCCAGCACAAAGGAAGATGGTAGTGGTTGTTGGAGGCCAATCATCTCAGCCCCAGGACACTGCTGCAGGAGTTCCTCAGGGCAGCGTCCTAGGCCCAACCATCTTCAACTGCTTCATCAATGACCTTCCCTCCATCATAAGGTCAGAAATGGGGATGCTCGCTGATGATTGCACAGTGTTCAGTTCCATTCGCAACCCCTCAGATAATGAAGCAGTCCGTGCCCGCATGCAGCAAGACCTGGACAACATACAGGCTTGGGCTGATAAGTGGCAAGTAACATTCGCGCCAAACAAGTGCCAGGCAATGACCATCACCAACAAGAGACAGTCCAACCACCTCCTCTTGACATTCAATGGCATTACCGTTGCCAAATCCGTCACTATCAACATCTTGGAGGTCACCATTGACCAGAAACTTAACTGGACCAACCACATAAATATTGTGGCTACAAGAGCAGGTCAGAGGCTGGGTATTCTGCAGCGAGTGACTCACCTCCCGACTCCCCAAAGCCTTTCCACCATCTACAAGGCAAAAGTCAGGAGTGTGATGGAATACTCTCCACTTATTGGAGCTGTACTCATCCAGGCAACACTCAAGAAGCTCGACACCATCCAGAACAAAGCAGCCCACTTGATTGGTACCCCATCCACCGCCCTAAACATTCACTCCCTTCACCACTGGCACACTGTGGCTGCAGTGTGTACAATCCACAGGATGCACTGCAGCAACTCGCCAAGGCTTCTTCGACAGCACCTCCCAAACCCGCGACCTCTATCACCTAGAAGAACAAGGGCAGCAGGCACATGGGAACAACACCACCTGCACGTTCCCCTCCAAGTCACACACCATCCCGACTTGGAAATATATCGTCGCTCCTTCATCGTCGCTGGGTCAAAATCCTGGAAATCCCTACCTAACAGCACTGTGGGAGAACCTTCACCACACGGACTGCAGCGGTTCAAGAAGGCAGCTCACCACAACCTTCTCAAGGGCAAAATATGCTGGCCTTGCCAGCGACGCCCACATCCCATGAACAAATAAAAAAAATGCTCTTGGGTCTCAGTCAATCTTATGTCAGCAAGGTCTCACCCTCTGACATCTCCACCTCCATGAGGAAGCAACTCCTCGCAAATAAACCTGAATTAGATCAGTAACCAGGAGATGCCAAAACTGAAAGGTCAAAATGCGGAGATTTTCATCTGTAGGACTGGTCCATGGGAGGCAGCTCCTCTCTCGACTCCACGAAACACCATTAGCCCTATGCTACTCACGTCCAAGCACCAAACCAGCAGCTCTTGTATTTTACAGAGTGTTTCACTAATGGAAACTTCGATTCATGCCTTTCTATTCATTTTTCCTGCTAATCATTCATAAGTGTGGCAGAATTAGCTTTTTTTTTTAAAAGCTTAACTATCACTTTGGGGTCAGTTGTGGTGAGAGAAAAAGAGAAAGAGAGAAAAAGACTTGCATTTATATAGCACCCTTCACGGTCTCAAGATGTCCCAAAGCGCTTTACAACAAATTTAAAACTTTTTAAGTGTAATCACCGTTACAATGCAGCAGCCTATTTGCACAGAGCAAGGTCCCACAAACAGCAATGAAATAAATGGTGAAATCATCTGTTTTAGGTGTTGGTTGATGGATAAATGTTGGACAGGAGACTGGGAGAACTCCCCTGCTTTTCTTCGAATAGCGCCATGGGATCTTTTACATCCACCTGACAGGGCAGATGGGGCCTCAGTTTAGCGCCTCATCGGAAAGGCGGCACCTCCGACAGTGCAGTACTCTCTCAGTACTGGACTGGAGTGTCAACCTAGATTATGCACTCATGTCTCTGGAGTAGGGGCGAAAATGCTACCACTGAGCTGAAATGCGACTTTTTCCCTAATAATTGTAATTCCTAAGATGTCCATCATGGACTTTTAAATCAGGGTTGATTGGTCTTCAAATTAAAAACTTTTACTGCGTAATCCTGCCAGTCATTGAGATACAGAGGATGTTGTTGGGGGGGGGGGCGTCGGAGAGGAATTTTCCTGAGTATTTTTTTTCCCTTATTGCCCTGGTTTTTCTTTGCCTCTCCCAGAACATCTGGGGGTCCTAGTGCAAGAAAATCAAAAAGTTAGTTTGCAGGTGCAGCAGGTGATCAAGAAGGCCAACGGAATGTTGACTTTTATTGCTAGGGGGATAGAATATAAAAACAGGGAGGTATTCCTGCAGTTATATAAGGTATTGGTGAGACCGCACCTGGAATACTGCATACAGTTTTGGTGTCCATACTTAAGAAAAGACATACTTGCTCTCGAGGTAGTACAAAGAAGGTTCACTCGGTTAATCCCAGGGATGAGGGGGTGGACATATGAGGAGAGGTTGAGTAGATTGGGACTCTACTCATTGGAGTTCAGAAGAATGAGAGGCGATCTTATTAAAACATATAAGATTGTGAAGGGGCTTGATCGGGTGGATGCGGTAAGGATGTTCCCAAGGATGGGTGAAACTAGAACGAGGGGGCATAATCTTAGAATAAGGGGCTGCTCTTTCAAAACTGAGATGAGGAGAAACTTCTTCACTCAGAGGGTGGTAGGTCTGTGGAATTTGCTGCCCCAGGAAGCTGTGGAAGCTACATCATTAAATAAATTTAAAACAGAAATAGACAGTTTCCTAGAAGTAAAGGGAATTAGGGGTTACGGGGAGCGGGCAGGAAATTGGACATGAATTTAGATTGAAGGTTAGGATCAGATCAGCCATGATCTTATTGAATGGCGGAGCAGGCTCGAGGGGCCGATTGGCCTACTCCTGCTCCTATTTCTTATGTTCTTATGTTAACATTACATGGCTGGGTGTGGGGGGGGGGGGGGGAGGAAGTCTTTAGTCAGGATGCTCCGGCCATCATGAGGTGTGGGGCAGGCTTGATGGACCAGCTGTCTTTTCCTGCCCGTCAATTTTGTATGTTCGGAATCTTACGAAAATACACTTTAAGTTCACAGTTTAATGGTTTGGACATAGAAATTATATATTCAACAGAGAAATAAATGATTGTACTAACACTTAAATGAGTTTGGTCACCCAATGCTTCATTTCTACCTACTTACAGCAACAAAAATAGCTCTGCAGGCCTCGCTCTCTCTATCTGAATCCAGCTGCAGAATTGAGTCGGTGAGGAAGCTGACTTCATTCAGAGTTGGATGGGTAGAAAGTGAAACCTTTTCCTATGCACGTGCCGAGTTCAAACTTGGGAACTCAGGAAAAACTCAAGAGAGACTGAATTCACTTAAAAGTGCAGAGCCTCAAAGCTAAATGCAGCAAATCGGCATCTCTAGACAATCAGCAATGATAAACCTGGGCTGAAAGTGCCTGTCTTTGAATGTAAAAACAATCAAACTAATAAATTAGCCAGCTGGACAAGTCTGTCCATTAGTGAACCTTTTTGTTGGGATCTCTCATTACGGAAAGTAGTTAGAGATGGTACTTCTTATTTTGAAACATACCTTTTGTTATAATTACATAATAACATGCTGGTATGTTAATGACTGATTTATAGTTCCCATCTGTACTTAGGATTCTATTCATCGGAGGGTCCCCTGTAGAAAAACGGATCTCAGTGTCCAACGGAGTACAGAAGAAAAGGAAAATAAAATGGTAGAGGCTGGGATTCGAATACACGTTTGTATTGCCCCATAGTTTGGGAGCCCATCACCTCAACCACTTGGCTACCATGCCCCACAAGTCATTTTCATTCTGTTCACACAAGAATGAAGAACATTTTTTTAGCTCTGAAAATGTCACATAAAATAACGCTCGCCGATGTTCAAATCGGGTTCTGCCAGAACCATTCAGCTCCAGCCCTCATCACAGACATGGACGCAGGAAGAAAGATGAAAGTAGCTGTCCTCAACGTCAAGCCATCATTCGACCAAGTGTGTCAACAAGGAGCCCAAGGAAAACTGAGGTCAAAGGGGATGAAACGGAAAACTCTCCAGTAGCTAAAGTCACACTTGACTCACAGGAACATTGTAACATAGGAACAGGAGAAGGCCATTCAGCCCCTCGAACATGTTCTGTCATTCAATTAGATGGTGGCTGAACTGCACCTCAACTCCATTTACCCGCCTTAGATCCATATCCCTGAATTCCTTACCTAACAAAAATCTATTAATCTGAAGTCTTGAAAATTATCAATTGTCCCAGCATCCACAGCATTTTGGGGAAGAGAGTTTCAGATTTTTACTAAGCTTTGTGTGAAAAAGTGCTTCCTGATTTCACTCCTTGAATGGCCTAATTTTAAGATTGTGCCCCCTTGTTCTGGATTCCCCCACCAAAGGGAATAGTTTCTTTGCATCTGCCCTATCGAGTCCTTTTATCATTTTAAACACCTCGATTAGATCACCCCTTGACTCAAGGGAATACAAGCTAAGTTTATGTAACCGATTCTCATAATTTATCCCTTTAAACCCTGGTATCATTTTGGTGAATCTGCGCTGTACCCCTTTCAAAACCAATATATCTTTCCTGAGGTTGTGCCTAAAACTGAGCGCAGTACTCCAGACAGGGTCTGACCAAGGCTCTATACAACTGAAGCATCACTTCCTGCCCTTTGTATTCCAGCTCCTTTGAGATAAAGGCCAACATTCCATTAATTTTTTAGATTACTTTTCATACCTACGCACCAGCTTTTAGTGATTTGTGTACATGGACACCTAAATCCCTTTGCTCATCCACAGCTCCTAGTCTCTCACCATTGAGGAAATATTCTGATTTGTCTTTCTTCGATCCAAAGTGGATGACCTCACACATCCCCACATTGGCCTCCACCTACCATAATTTTACCCATTCACTTAACCTGTCGCTGACAATTTGAAACTTGCTGCTCCCAACTACACAATTTACTGTGCCTCCTAATTTAGTAAACAATTTTACAACACCAAGTTATAGTCCAACAATTTTTATTTGAAATCTACAAGCTTTCGGAGGCTTCCTCCTTCGAGCCTTCGAGGAAGGAGGAAGCCTCCGAAAGCTTGTAGATTTCAAATAAAAATTGTTGGACTATAACTTGGTGTTGTAAAATTGTTTACAATTGTCAACCCCAGTCCATCACCGGCATCTCCACATCCTAATTTAGTGTCATTTGCAAACTTGGATATACAACTCTCTATTCCATCATCCAAGTCATTGATATACATGGTGAAAAGCTGAGGCACAGATCCCTGGGGAAAACCACTTGTCACAAGCTGTCAATCAGAGAACGGACCCTTTATCTCTACTCTCTCTCCAACCTCCCAACCAATTACAGACCCATGTCATAAGGTTTGCTCCAGTTCAGGGCACTTTCATTTTAGCTAATAATCTCTTGTGCAGAACCTTATCAACTGCCTTCCTGAAGTCCATATAAACAACATTTGGAGACACTCCTCTATCCACCATGTTAGTGACCTCCTAAAAAAAAGTCAACTATTAGTCAGACGTGACCTATCCTTCACAAATCCATGCTGATGCTCTTTGATCAACTGATACTTGTCCAAGTACTCAGTCATTCTGACTTTGATGACAGATTCCAGTAATTTCCCTACAATTGATATTCAACTGAGGTCCAGTTACCTGATTTCTTTGTCCCTCCCTTCTTAAATAATGGAGTGACATTTGCAATTTTCCAATCCAAAGGCACAATTCCTGGACAGAGAGAACGTTGGAAGATTATGACAAATGCATCTGCAATTTCCTCACCTATTTTTTTGATACCTGAGGGTGATTCTCAGAGGTCAGTCATCACAGCCCCAGGGCATACAGTCATAGAAAATAGGAGCAGGAGTAGGCCATTTTGCCCTTCGAGCCTGCTCCGCCATTCAATAGGATCATGGCTGATCTTCTATCTCAATACCATATTCCCGCACTTTCCCCATACCCCTTGATGCCCTTTGTGTCTAGAAATCTATCGAGTTCCTTCTTAAATATATTCAGTGACTTGGCCTCCACAGCCTTCTGTGGTAGAACCATGCAAAATTTATGGGTCAGGAGGCCATTCGGCCCATCATGTCTATGCCAGCAAAAAAGAGCCGTGCAGCCTAATCCTACTGTCCAGCACTTGGTCCATAGCCTCGAAGGTTACGGCACTTTAGGTGCACATCCAGGTACTTTTTAAACATGATGAGGGTTTCTGCCTCTACCACCCTTTCAGGCAGTGAGTTCTAGGCCCCCACCACCCTCTGGGTGAAAAGATTTCTCCTCAGCTCCCCTCTAATCCTTCTGCCAATTACTTTAAATCTATGTCCCCTGGTTATTGACTTTTCTGCTAAGGTCCTTCCTATCCATTCTATCTAGGCCCCTCATAATTTTGTACACCTCAATTAAATCTCCCCTCAGCCTCCTCTGTTCCAAAGAAAACAACCCCAGCCTATCCAATCTTTCCTCATAACTAAAATTCTCCAGTCCTGGCAACATCCTCGTAAATCTCCTCTGTACCCTCTCTAGTGCAATTACATCCTTCCTGTAATGTGGTGACCAGAACTGTGCACAGTACTCCAGCTGTGGCCTAACTAGTATTTTATACCTCCATGCTCTTATATTCTATGCCTTGGCTAATAAAGGAAAGTATTCCATCATCTTATCTACCTGTACTGCTACCTTCACGGATCTGTGGACATACATAGGAACAGGAGTTGGCCATTCAGTCCCTCGTGCCTGCTCCGCCATTTGATAAGATCATGGCTGATCTGTGATCGAGCTCCATATACCTGCCTTTGGCCCATATCCCTTAATACCTTTGGTTGCCAAAAAGCTATCTATCTCTGATTTAAATTTAGCAATTGAGCTAGTATCAATTTCTACAAACTTCTACAAACCTTTGTGTAGAAATGTTTTCTAATCTCGCTCCTGAAAGGTCTGGCTCTAATTTTTAGGCTGTACCCCCCTACTCCTAGAATCCCCAGTGGAAATGGTTTCTCTCTATCCACCCCATTCGTTCCCCTTAATATCTTATAAACTTCGATCAGATCACCCCTTAACCTTCGAAACTCAAGAGAATACAACCCCAATTTATGTAATCTCTCCTCGTAACTTAACCCTTGAAGTCCGGGTATCATTCCAGTAAACCTACGCTGCACTCCCTCCAAGGCCAATATGTCCTTCCGAAGGTGCGGTGCCCAGAACTGCTCACAGTACTCCAGGTGCGGTCTAACCAGGGTTTTGTATAGCTGCAGCATAACTTCTGCCCCCTGGTACTCTAGTCCTCCAGCTATAAAGGCCAGCATTCCATTTGCCTTCTTGATTATTTTCTGCACCTGTTCATGACACTTCAATGATCTATGTACCTGAACCCCTAGGTCCCTTTGGACATCCATTGTTTTTAATTTTTTACCATTTAGAAAGTACCCTGTTCTATCCTTTTTTGATCCAAAGTGGATGACCTCACATTTGTCTACATTGAATTCCATTTGCCACACTTTTGCCCATTCACCTAATCTATCAATATCACTTTGTAATTTTATGTTTTCATCTACACTGCTTACAATGCCACCAATCTTTGTGTCATCGGCAAACTTAGATATGAGACTTTCTATGCCTTCATCTAAGTCGTTAATAAATATTGTGAATAATTGAGGCCCCAAGACAGATCCCTGCGAGACTCCACTAGTCACATCCTGCCAATGTGAGTACCTACCCATTATCCCTACTCTCTGTCGCCTTTCACTCAGCCAACTTCCTAACCAAGTCCGTACTTTTCCCTCGATTCCATTGGCTTCTATCTTAGCTAACAGTCTCTTATGTGGGACCTTATCAAATGCCTTCTGGAAGTCCATATAAATAAATAACATCCATTGACATTCCCCTGTCCAAGGTCCCTCACTTCCTCTACACCTCTCAGTACCCTCCCATTTATTGTGTATTCTCTTGCATTGTTTGCCCTCCCCAAATGCATTACCTCACACTTCTCCGGATTGAATTCCATTTGCCACTTTTCTGCCCACCTGACCAGTCCATTGATATCTTCCTGCAGTCTACAGCTTTCCTCCTATCAACCACGCGGCCAATTTTTGTATCATTTGCAAACTTCTTAATCATGCCCCCTACATTTAAGTCCAAATCATTAATATATACCACAAAAAGCAAGGGACCTAGTACTGAGCCCTGTGGAACCCCACTAGAAACAGCCTTCCAGTCACAAAAACACCCGACCATTACCCTTTGCTTCCTGCCACTGAACCAATTTTGGATCCAACTTGCCACTTTGCTTTGAATTCCATTGGCTTGTACTTTTTTGACCAGTCTACCATGTGGGACCTTGTCAAAAGCCATGTAGACTACATCAAATGCATTACCTTCATCGACCCTTCTTGTTACCTGCTCAAAAAATTCAATCAAGTTAGTCAGACATAATCTTCCCTTAACAAATCCATGCTGACTGTCCTTGATTAATCCGTGCCTTTCTAAGTGACGGTTTATCCTGTCCCTCAGAATTGATTCCAATAATTTGCCCACCACTGAGGTTAGACTGACTGGCCTGTAATTACTCGGTCGATCGCTCTCTCCCTTTTAAAGCAACGGTACAATGTTAGCAGTCCTCCAATCATCCGGTACCATGCCTGTGTCCAGGGAGGATCGGAAAATAATGGTCAGAGCCTCCACTATTTCCTCCTTGGCTTCGTTTAATAGCCTGGGATACATTTCATCCGGCCCTGGCAATTTATCTACTTTCAAAGATGTTAATCCCCTTAATACTTCCTCTCTTACTATGTTTATCCCATCCAATATTTCACACTCCTCCTTAACTACAATCTCTGCATCCTCCCCCTCTTTGGTGAAAACAGACGCAAACTATTTATTAAGAACCATACCAACATCTTCCGCCTCCACACAGGTTACCTTTTTGGTCTCCAATAGGCCCTACTCTTTCCTTAGTTATCCTCTTGCTCTTTATGTATTTATAAAACACCTTTATGTTTTCCTTGATTTTACTTGCCAATATTTTTTCATGCCCTCTCTTTGCTTTCCTAATTTCCTTTTTAATTTCACCCTGCACTTTCCATACATCTCTAGGCTTTCTGCAGTAATGAGCTCTCGGTGTCTGACATAGCTTCCCTTTTTTGTCTTAGCTTATCCTGCATGCCCTTGTCATCCAGGGGGCTCTAGATTTGGCAGTCCCACCCTTTTTTTGTGGGAACATGTTTACTTTGAACCCCTTGAATCTCTCCCTTGAATGCCTCCCACTGCCCTGACATTGATTTACCTTCAGTTAGCTGTTTCCTATCCACTTTTGCTAAATCACTTCTCAGCTTAGTAAAATTGGCCTTTCCACAATTTGGAACTTTTACTCCTATTCTCTGTCCTTTTCCATAACTATGCTAAATCTAACTGAATTATGATCACTACCACCAAAATGCTCTCCCACTGATACTGCTTCCACCTGCCCAGCTTCATTCCCTAAAACTAAGTGCAGAACTGCCCCCTCTCTTGTTGGGCTGTTACGTACTGGCTAAAAAAGTTCTCCTGAATGCAATTTAAAAATTTTGTGCCCTCTATACCCTTCACACTGATTGTATCCCAGTTAATATTAGGGTAGTTGAAATCCCCTACTATTACTGCCCTATTGTTTTTTGGCTTCTCAGAAATTTGCCTATATATTTGCTCTTCTATCTCCCTCTGACTGTTTGGGGGGACATCACTGCAAGAGTTCCTCAAGGAAGCGACTTAGCCCAACCATCCTCAGCTCCACCGTAAGATCAGAGGTGGGACTCTTCATTGACGATTCCACTATTGAACTTCATTCACAACTCCTGATGACACAGTCACGCGTGTGAGCCTTATTATCTAGATTTCTAGTTTATTTCTTTTTGGTCAGCTTGGCTCAGTTGGTAACCCGAGTCAGAAAGTTGTGCATTTAAGCATTACGCCAGCACGTGAGTATATAGTGTGAAAACTTCAGTGTAATACTGCATTGTCAGAGGTGGTGGTCTACAGATGAACCATTAAATGAGGCCCTTTCAGTTTTTGTTCCAGTGGTTCACGTGGATGCAAGGATCCCATGATGCTTATTTTTTTTTAAAAAGAGCAGGGAACTCTCCTGGTGTCACGGCCCACATTCCTCCCTTAACCAAAGCCACCAAAAAGCAGATTAACTCCTGATTCACCTCAGTACTGTTTGTGAAACCGTGTGGGTAAAATATGACGCACCGACCTGCATAGCAACAGTGCCTGCACTTTTAAGATGGACGTTTCAGAGGGACACGGTAAGGTGTTCGAGGTAAGTTATTTCTTACTGCGCGGTTATTTTTTTAAAAAAAACTTCTGATATATACATAGAAAGTTCCTTTATCAAAATGTGTCTTATATTTTTGCTTGACTTTTTTTTGTGTAAAAATACATACTCTATTACACGGTTGTGTTTTTCTCCATTGACGCCGTTGGTCCTTCGTGACGCGGTTTCCATTCCAGGGACATGCGTAGTGGGGCAGCCGATCCGTGGGTCATGATCTGCGCATGCTCAGGTATTTTTGGCGCCTATTTTTTTTCCTCCAAGCACTAAAAGTAAATCACGCGAAGATGAAGAAAACGGCGCGGAGGTTGAGAGCAACAAGGTGGGAAATAAGCAATAACTGTGGGGTGGGGGGGAGCGACAATGTTTTTTTTTAATAGAAATAAGGGGAGAAGTCCACCTTTGAAAAATGGAGCCAGAAAACTATAAACAAACTAGAATGGGCAGATCTAGAAAATAAGAAAGAGTGTTGGTTTTTCAAAGGGTTGCCCCCTGCGTTGAACCAATATGTTCCTTCGTGGTTTTGATAACTTGAAGTTGTAGCTAGAAATGGGAAGATTTTTCTACCAGCCGCCCCCCCCCCTTCCCCTTCCCCTTGCACAGGCTACGCCTGAGACTTGAGCATGTGCTCCCACGCACGAACCTTGGAGATATTCCCTTACCTGCAGCTTCCAATCTCTGCATCAGCGATCAGCATAAATAAATAAAATTGCATTACCAGCAAGGGAACAGTTGACCTGTTGAAGCTTTTCTAATTGATCTCCCAGTCGCTGCGGAAGTGACAGCAAAATGGATTTTCTGTTGATGAGAGAACTTGGGCCAGTTGGAGATCAGAGTGGTTGCTTTGCAGTGGAGATGGGGCCATCATGCAGCGGTTGCTTTATGTCCCAATTTCATCAGCCTTCCTACACCCATACTGAAGGCAGCGTCAATGTGTTATTAATTATAAACAATTTTACAACACCAAGTTATAGTCCAACAATTTTTATTTGAAATCTACAAGCTTTCGGAGGCTTCCTCCTTCGTCAGGTAAATGTTGCAGGGGCAGTCTGTAAACACCATGTATTGTTCTATATGTATAAATGCGTAGGCTTCGAGGAGCTCCTCTTGCAGAGGTTGCCGTGGCAGGGTTGTGTGGTGTCGTGGTTGCTGTTCTCCTGAAAGCTGGGTAATTTGCTGCGAGCGATGGTCTGTTTGAGGTTAGGTGGCTGTTTGAAGGCGAGTAGTGGAGGTGTGGGGATGGCCTTAGCGAGGTGTTCGTCGTCATCGATGATATGTTGAAGGCTGCGAAGAACATGGCGTAGTTTCTCCGCTCCGGGGAAGTACTGGACGACGAAGGGTACTCTGTTATTTGTGTCCCGTGTTTGTCTTCTGAGGAGGTCTATGCGATTTTTCGCTGTGGCCCGTCGGAACTGTTGATCGACGAGTCGAGCGTCATATCCCGTTCTTACGAGGGTGCCTTTCAGCGTCTGTAGGTGTCCATCGAGTTCCTCCGCGTCTGAGCAGATCCTGTGTATTTGCAGGGCCTGTCCATAGGGGCTGGCCTCTTTGACGTGGTTAGGGTGGAAGCTGGAAAAGTGGAGCATCGTGAGGTTGTCCGTGGGCTTGCGGTAGAGTGAGGTGCTGAGGTGCCCGTCTTTGATGGAGATTCGTGTGTCCAAGAATGAAACCGATTCTGAGGAGTAGTCCATGGTGAGTTTGATGGTGGGATGGAACGTGTTGATGTTATCGTGTAGTCTCTTCAGTGATTCTTCACCATGGATCCATAGGAAGAAAATGTCGTCTATGTATCTGGTGTATAGCGTTGGTTGGAGGTCCTGTGCAGTGAAGAAGTCCTGCTCGAACTTGTGCATGAAAATGTTGGCGTATTGGGGTGCAAATTTGGTCCCCATGGCTGTTCCGTGTGTTTGGGTAAAGAACTGGTTGTCGAAGGTGAAGACATTGTGATTCAGGATGAAGCGGATGAGTTGTAGGATGGCGTCTGGAGATTGGCTGTTGTTGGTGTTGAGTACTAAGGCTGTCGCAGCGATGCCGTCATCGTGGGGGATACTGGTGTAGAGTGGCGAGACGTCCATCGTGGTGAGGAATGTTCCTGGTTTAACTGGTCCGTGGTGCTGAGTTTTTGTAGGAAGTCTGTAGTGTCGCGACAGAAGCTGAGGGTTCCCTGTACAATAAGTTTCAGGATGCCCTCGACGTATCCAGAGAGGTTCTCACATAGGGTTCTGTTGCCTGATACAATAGGACGTCCAGGTGTGTTGGCTTTGTGTATCTTTGTGTATCCCACGCCTCCACTACTCTCCTTCAAACAGCCACCCAACCTCAAACAGACCATCGTTCGCAGCAAATTACCCAGCTTTCAGGAGAACAGCGACCACAACACCACACAACCCTGCCACGGCAACCCCTGCAAGACATGCCAGATCATCGACACAGATACCACCATCACACGAGAGGACACCACCCACCAGGTGCATGGTTCATACTCCTGTGACTCGGCCAACGTTGTCTACCTCATACGTTGCAGGAAAGGATGCCCACATCGGCGAGACCATGCAGACACTGCGACAACGGATGAACGGACACCGCACAACAATCGCCAGACAGGAGGGATCCCTCCCAGTCGGGGAACACTTCAGCAGTCAAGGACATTCAGCCTCCGATCTTCGGGTAAGCGTTCTCCAAGGCGGCCTTCGAGACACACGACAATGCAAAATCGTCGAGCAGAAATTGATAGCCAAGTTCCGCACCCATGAGGGCGGCCTCAACCGGGATCTTGGGTTCATGTCACGCTACATGTAACCCCACCTGACGTAGAGTCATCCAGACTCAAGTCGTAGTTGGCCTGTTCTCCATACTCAGATGCGGCCGGACCTGCTGCAATTTCCAGCAGAAAAAAATTATGTTTTCAATACAAACCCAAGCATCTGCTACATTTGACCCCGTGACCCCACTTCAGTATTCTTGGATGTAATGTTTCCCTGACTAACCTGTTTGAACACCATTCACTCCCTTTGATTGCTGTGATTATCTATCTGCCGAGGTGTGATAAAGGGCAGTTAGAAAGATTATCTGTAATCACCAGGCTTTGTTCTCTGACTATATATGCTGTGCCTATATGCATCTCTTCACTTCACTTGACGAAGGAGCAAAGCTCCGAAAGCTTGTGATTTCAAATAAAGCTGTTGGACTATAACCTGGTGTTGTGCGACTCCTTACATTTGTTATTAATTTGACCACAGCATTGTGGTCAACCTCGGCCCTAAGCTCGGGAACTTCCTGCCTAAACCTCTCTGCCTCTCCTCCTTTAAAACGCTCGGTAAAACCTACCTCTTTGACCAAGCTTTTGGTCACTTATCCTAATATCTCCTTAAGTGGCTCGGTGTCAAATTTTGTTTGATAATCGCTCCTGTGCAGTGCCTTGGGATGTTTTACTATGTTAAAGGTGCTGTATAAATACAAGTTATTGTTGTATTCTGCACAGTTGGGGCATGATTTTAACTTGGAAAAACGGGTGGGTTAAGCGCAGGCGGGAGGCGGGCAGTAAAAATTTTAAAAATCTAAAACCTGCCCCCAACCCACCTCCAACCCACCCATTTCTGGTTTTAACGGAGGTAGGACGAGGGGTGGGCAACCAACCCGCTCTTAGGAGGCGAGTCGGTTACTGAAATCTTTCAGGGAGGCTGCAGGTCTCCATTTTAACAGCTTTTTGTTTTTAACCCCTGGGGGCCGGGATTCCCAGGCCTTCTACTTCACGCCACATGAGTGGAGGTAAGAAGGCCCAAAACAACAGGTTAGTGCCTATATAGCACAGCTCGTGGGCCCGGAGGAGCAGGATTGCTTCCCCCAGGCCCAACAAGCCTACCTACCGCGACCCCTCCCCACAACCTCCGCACCCTACGATCTCCGACCCCGATCCCCAACGACCCGCAACCCCAAAGACTCCCGACCCCCGATGACCCCCCTGTGACCCCTAGCCCCCCCCCGGTAACCCCGACTTCCCGATGACTCCTGACCCCTGATGACTCCCGACCCCCCCCCCCCCGAGTGACCCCCTGACCCAAAACCCCCCCCCCCCACCGTATCCCGAACCCGACCCCTGATGAGTCCCAACCGCAACCCCATCAGTGACCCCTGACTCCTGATGTCCACCATGACTCCCGACCCCACCCAGGTGACCCCCGCTGTCTCCCGAACCTGACACCCATCAATGACCCCTGAAACCAACCCCTCCAGCGACCCCTGACCTGGATCCCCCTCCCCATGACTGATCCCCCTACGACTTGCCTTCTCGCATCCTCTTCCTTCTTCTTCTCCCGTCCCACTGACGGCCAGCCTGTCAGTCAGGCTGGCCTGTTGGGCGGGAAACTGTCAAAAAAAAACTAAAAGACATCCTTACGTCAAAATCGTAAGGACGTCCGGGAAACCTGTGCTTCCGGGTTTCCCATCAGGAAATCCGCCCCAATGCCATCTTCCCGGCTCGAAGTTAAAATTTAGGCCCTAAACTTGATTAGACTAATTGATGGTGCCCCTGCATCACAAACCACATGATTGACTGTCAACTAGTCATCTCCTTCCTGGTTGAAATAGGGAGATCCTTGTTGCTCTTTTAATTCTGAAATTGTCAAGGACCAGAAAAAAAAGATGGTGGCTCAAAGACTAAGAGAAACTGATTGAATGGGGCCCTTTGCTTGGTTTATCCCAGAGAATTAAGGCTGGCATGCAGGCAT
The DNA here is from genome assembly GCF_035084215.1 of Heptranchias perlo. Lineage (NCBI taxonomy): Eukaryota > Metazoa > Chordata > Chondrichthyes > Hexanchiformes > Hexanchidae > Heptranchias > Heptranchias perlo. The sequence continues at coordinate 155,991,460 of NC_090326.1, forward strand.
AGCGAAGAACATGACCTCATCTCATGAGTTTCAGATCACCTTGCCTGTCTCATTTCCCTAGGATAGCACAATGACCGTCAAGTAGTTTTAATTTGGAGTGACTACTTTTTACTGAATTATGAATTAGTTCTAATTTTAAACTGTGAGACATTTGCAGTAAAGTTTCTTCCAGTTAAGTACCTGTCTTCAGCAGTATGTTAGACATTTCAACAAAGTCAGAAGAAGGAACTGTAGACTTGATAATGCTGCTTGGGACTTTGCTGTTATATTTATCTCTGTTCTAGTTTGTAAAAACAAAAATGGCAGAAACTTCAGTCACAAACCAGACCCACCATATCAATAACAACTTGCATTTATATGGTGCATTTAATGTAGTGAAATGTCCCAAGGCGCTTCACAGGAGCGTAATCAGACAAAAATTGACATCAAGCCAAAGAAGGAGGTCAAAGAGGTAGATGGAGGGCAGCATGTATTGTTTACCTTTTTCAAGATTAAACCAATTACATAGAGTTCTAGCAATTAGCTGTAGCTGTTTTCTCCAAAGAGATTATTGAAAATAATTTCAGACGTTTTATGCAAATTTTGACACTTGAATCAAATACCTGAAACAAAAATCCCAACTGTTTGTAGATTGTGAGGTAAAAGGTGGGTCCTGCACTGCCAAACTACAGGTTAAGTTCATTCTGGGGAAAGGACTTGGAACGGTAAGTTACTTAACCCTAGGCTCATATTCTTATAGCAATCATATAGTAATTGCCCCTACCTTTTTAGTACCCAGAATTACCTTCTTTTGTGGCAGTAAAGAAATCTACTATTTAGTTTCAGAATCCAGACAATTGGATAGTTTTGTTTAGCATACACTGCTGAAATGCAGTTTCCCTGGTGGCCTAGTGCGCAAGGTACTGCCTGGTGATAGTATAAAACCATGCGGACTCCAGGGTTCATTCCTGAGTTAGCTGATTGCAGCCCAGGCAACAGTAGGGTTGCTACATTTAGCATCAATACCATTGGGTCAGGAAGGGGCAAAATGAGCCAGAGTTCCTATTCCTGATTGCTATACATGTGTGGATTTTGGAAGAGAGTAGAATTGGGATGAGTTCTTCACAGCCAAATACATTGCCAGCACAGACTGTCTAGGCTCATAAATGAAGGATGCACATAGGAGGTACTGGAGTGACTACACTTCAACAGTACTTCATTGGCTGTAAAGCACTTTGGGACATCCTGAGATTGTGAAAGGCGCTATATAAATACAAGTCTTTCTTTGCTGCTGCCATCTGTGGAATTGTACACCGATATTCCTCTCTAGTACCTGGGGAATGCTCAGTTACCAGGCACAACAGAAAGGGGAGGAAAACTCCAAAGAGGGTCTTCGCCCCTTTACATTGTCCCAAGATTTTCGGATCTACCCCAGCGAGGCAAACCTGTGTGCACCTACGGCTGGTGCAGGGCAATGGCATCCATGGAAATGAGGCTGGAATGGGAGTTCCCAGCCCTCTCGCCTCAAGGGTGCCCACTTCGAGGTGTGCCCAAAGAAGCTGGCATCTGCCTCGCACCTGAGACCCCTCAGAATGGAGTGCCTGAAGGGTCAAGGGAGCAAGGCAAGAAAGGCCGATGAAGGTAGGTCCGGTCCTGTCTTCTTTTACAGCTTCCCCGTGGATCTCTAGGCCTGGAGGTCCTGCTGGCTGCTGTTCTCCAACAACTTCCAGAAAACACCAAGGCTGGAGGCCGTTTCCCACAACTACAGGCCTGAAGTTGCTCAGCCCTGCCCTTGTTTCTCAGCACAAGACCCTGTCAAGGGACAGGAATGCAAGTGCAGCTGTTGAACCATGTCAGTGATCTGGTCCACCAAATTCAGGTGCTCTAACACCTGGACAGGCACCACATACTTTAGCCTGTCCGGTGCCCGGGCAAAGGGCGGGGTGAAACAGTCGAGCCAATATCTTCAGTAGAGGAGGAGAGAAAGTTGGATTATTTTTTATTTGAACTGCTGAAATTCAGCCATGGTTGCTGCCAGGATTAATTTGTGTTGTAGTAGTTGCTATTGCTGCAGTGCGAACTATAGTTTATGTCTTTTACATAATTATAAATGTTTATAATAAGCTTAAAATATAGGTCGAGGCAGGTGCAGCTAGTGGTGCAATGACATCGTCACATCAACAGTCATATTGCTGAATCAAAATCCACAATCTTTACACTTAACATCATTAATGCCATTGAATGGTGTAATAATTCAAGCAATTTGAGCTTTAAGGTCCCAAAAATTGAATAAAACGTGAAACGTGTCTTTTGAAAAATTCTTGTACTATTGAAAAAACACATTAGTAAACGTGGCACAGATCAGCCATGATCTAATTGAACAGGCTCAAGGGGCTGAACGGCCTACTCCTGTTCCTATGTTCCTAAATAAATAATAATGACAGGACATTAGTAATTCTTCTGCTTCCAGTTGTCATTAAAAGGAATTCAAATTACACGTAATTTTCTATGAGTCACGAGTTCCTATTAGTGCGTACATTTGGAAAATGAAGATTGTTGTAGCATTCTCTAAGATTTCATAAGCTTAGCCACGTGGCGCCCAGGATCTAAAGGTTTGCAGAGGTTGATCTTGTTAATAAAATATCTTGAGTTTCCCTTATATAGTGGCTGGACCAGCTACAGACTGACATTGACAGGCTGCCACAGTCCAGCAGAAAAGCGTATTGATTGAGAAGAACAATTTGTACGTTTTGCATCCTGGGAGAACAAGGAAAGCATTTTTGTACCAGGTCTAACCACATATGGTTACAATTATTCAGTATATGCATAAGGAATAATGTGTCTTGTCCTTCTGTTTTCCTTTTAGTACACTTAAACATGTCTAAAATGGCCTCTCTGGGGACCAGCTACAAGTGACCATTATTAGACAAGCATTGACCTGAGGCAAGGTTTGTTCCTATTTATAATAATGACATTGTGGCTGGAGGATAATAACCCCCGGGGATTGGTGCTGCCGATTTACAGATGTTCCCGGAGTCAAATTCTGCTGTAATATTCAGTATTAACCCTTGTGTTAGTCATGACATTAATGATATGGAATTTAGGGATGAAGGAAGCAGCTTTTCAGGCCAGTTCAATCCGAGCTGACCCCATTCCAATGAAATTGATCTTGGATCCAAACTACTGAAACTCAGGCTCAGCTCCAAGCTTTTTTCCCCCATTATTCTGTCTTTGATTTCTTTGGTCAGGGAATTCTATAGCTTGCAATGACAAGAAAACTTATACCTAAACAGACTGGACCGACCCAGTTTCAATTGTTTCAGCTTTCTACTGCACTTACCTCCATAGAAGTTTCTCTTTATTCAATAAGGTACAAAAAATGAATTTTTGTTTGAATTTCCAATTCTTTTTGCGTTAACAAATTGGATTCTTGACATTCAAAAATATGTAACCAAAATGTATATTTCAAAAATGCAATTTTTTTTCCCAGGAATGTTTGCAGAGGTCTCGAGATTCCTTCAATTTCTGGGATTGTCCCAGCAGTTTTTAATTGTCCTGCAACTCATGACAATCTTGTTTTGTTCCAACTTAAACCAGTGCGAAATGTACAGGTGGAAACAATGTTGTATTGAGACTTTGATAGGAAACATCCCGCGGGCTCTCACCACTTACTGAGAAAATATGTTCGTGTCGAAGACTGGTAGAGGGTGGAATAACGGACTGCAGCGGTTCAAGAAGGCGGCACACCACCACCTTCTCAAGGGCAATTAGGGATGGGCAATAAATGCCGGCCTTGCCAGCGACGCCCACATCCCATGAACGAATTTTTTTTAAAAATGGGTCTGGAAATGTTCCTATGAAGTTGGGCATTGAAAGTCAAGATTGCTGCATGACCATCCTTACAAACAGACTGTATAAGCATTGAGAATGTAGATGAGTTCTGGGGATCTTTTTGACTTAAGATTGTCATCACAGTTACGACAATTGTGCTGGACCAATCCTGTTTTCTCCTAAAGTGCTAGTTCCATATTTGACTGAAAAATGGAATTTTGATAAATAGAAGGAAGCCATTTGGCCCATCACACTATCCATCACTGGAACGATTTAATTCCATTTACCTGCCTTTACTTTAAAATTACCATATTTTATTTTTGTAAAATAAAACTTGGCCTTGATGGAAACCTTGCTTACCAGGGGGTGACTCTTAACCCCAGCCCCCCTCACCAAAACCATCCCATTAGCTATACATTTCATCACATGCCCTGTCCAAACCACTGTAATAATGGCTTAGCTCATTGCCAAGTCCCACTTTGACCTCGCCCCTTGCTTCTCTGGCATCTCAACCCCTTCCATCCCTCCTGCTTCTCTCATGAAGTCCATGCTGTCAATAGCCCTCCCAAGCCCCTATGGTGACTTCCTCACTGGGATCTCTTTTCTTCAGTCCTTCCCTTAACCGCTGCACCAAGTTACTCCTCACCCTCAGTGATTTTAACTTAAACCGAAACTCCCCAAGGTCCCTTTCCTTTGACTTCTCTGCCTTCCTACTTTCACTCAGTCTCGCCCTTCACTCTCTTGCCTACTGCTGCCCCCTCTACGGCACCTCTCCTGTCACCTTTCCACCTCCTGAGCTAAGACTGCCTCTGTCCAGGTCTTTGCCACCTTTACCTTGCAGCCATTGGCGGCTCCTTGTCGCGCCACAGCACTCCGTACCACCCACCACATCCCACCCAAAAGAAAGAAAAAGGGCAGAGAGCGTGAAGCTGAAGAGAACAGAGAGCGAAGCAGAAGAGGGCAGAGAGAAGTAAAGAGGAGGATTTAGTGGGGAGAAGTCGCAGATAAGAGAGGCAGACAGACAAAAACAAGAGGAGAGGTGGCGAGAAGCAGCACACATCAGAGACAGATAAAAGAGTGATTATTGTCTCTGATTTACCACGTGCAACATCATGGAAGATTGATTTAGTAAATTTCAGAATTTGAAGCTACAGGAAGACAGGAATTGGTACTGAAAAATTAAACCTCTAGCTTTGCAAATGATTTATTCTGAATTTACTGTGTTTGTTATTCTACCCTAGAGGTACTGTCATTAATACTCAATATATTGGTGCCATTTCTTCTGCAACCAATCGCAGTACTTGCAATGAGTCATTTGATAACATGGCATAATGAAATGTGGTCATTGGTGCGTTAACTGCAGCGGACATAGGAGCAGGTGTAGGCCATTCAGCCCCTCGAGCCTGATCCGCCATTCAGTGAAATCATGGCTGATCTGTGACCTAACTCCATCTACCCGCCGTAGCCCCAATATCGCTTAATAGCTTTGGTTAACAAAAATATATTAATCTCAGATTTAAAATTAACAATTGAGCTAGCATCAACTGCCTTTTGCAAAAGAGAGTTCCAAATTTCTACCACCCTTTACGTGTAGAAGTGTTTCCTAACTTCACTCCTGAAAGCCCTGGCTCTAATTTTTAGGCTATGTCCCCGAATCTTAGACTCCCCAACCAGCAGAAATAGTTTTGCTCTATCTACCCTATCAGTTCCCCTTAATATCTTGAAAACTTCGATCAAATCATCCCTTAATCTTCTAAATTCCAGAGAATATAACCCTAATTTGTGTAATCTCTCCTTGTAATTTAACCCTTGGAGTCCAGGTATCATTCGAGTAAATCAACACTACACTCCCTCCAAGGCCAATATATCCTTCCTAAGGTGCGGTGCCCAGAACGGAACACAGTACTCCAGGTGTGATCTAACCAGGGTTTTGTATAGCTGTAGCATAACTTCTACCCCCTTGTGTTCTAGTCTTCTAGATATAAAGGCCAGCATTCCATTGGCCTTTTTGATTATTTTCCATACCTGTCCTTGACATTTTAATGATCTCTGTACATGGACCCCTAAGTCGCTTTGGACTTCCACTGTTTCGAGCTTTTCACCATTTAAAAAGTACTCTGATCTATCCTTTTTAGGTCCAAAGTGGATGACCTCACACTTGCCTACATTGAAATCCATTTGCTACAGTTTTACCCATTCACTTAATCTTTTAGTATCTCTCTGTAATTTTATGCTTCCATCGACACTGCTTACAATGCTGCACATCTTTGTGTCATCAGCTAACTTGAATATGTGGCTCTCTATCCTGTCATCTAAATCGTTCATAAATACAGTGAATAGCTGAGGCCCCAACACAGATTTGTGTGGGACACCACTAGTCACATCCTACCAATTTGAGTACCTGCCCATTATCCCTACTTTCTGTCTCCAGCCACTCAGCCAATTTCCTAACCAGATCAATAATTTGCCCTCAATTCCATGAGCTTCAACTTTAGCTTACAGTCTCTTATGAGGGACTTTATCGAATGTCTTCTGGAAGTCCATATAAACATCATCCATAGACAGTCCCCTGTCCACTACTTTAGTCATCTCTTCAAAAAATTCAATCAGGTTCGTCAGGCATGACGTACCCTTTACAAATCCATGCTGGCTCCTCTGATCAGCTGAAAATTTTCAAGGTGTTCAGTCTCTCTATCCTTAATTATAGACTCTAGTAACTTGCAGACAACAGATGTTAGGCTAACTGGTCTATAATTCCCTGGTTTCCCTCTCTCACCTTTCTTAAAAAGTGGAGTGACATGTGCAAATTTCCAATCTAAAGGAACAGTTCCTGAGTCCAAGGTCTGGGAGCTACAATTCTTAGGCCAGAAGCAGCAGAAGGTATTCCTTCACTTGACAAAGGGATCAGGGAGTGCACAGATTTAAGATTCAGACTGGGATGAGAAACAGAAATCAACGGTGCAACTGGGACTGGAGAAGTAGAACAAGAAGTAGTGGGGGGAAAAGACAGACCTGAAAGCAATAAGTACTTAGAGTAACCTGAGCGACTGGAAGAAATTGTAGAAGGGAATAATGAATAATACACTCATATTACATGTTTATCGCATCAAAACATCTCAAAGTGCTTCAGAGAATGAATTACTTTTTGGATTGCTATTGGGATGTTTTACTACATTAAAGGCTCTATATAAGTGCAAGTTGTTATTGTTTTGTAGGCAAAAAATAGCAGCCATTCTGTGCCAGTAATGTCCTAAAATGAGATACATGATCACTGTACTGCTTGAGGGAGGACTGATAGCCAGGGCGTTGAGATATTCAGCATCCTCCTCAACAGATGGTTACTACCTCAGTATATCATCCCACCCAAAGGATGGCACCTCTGGCAATGCAGAATTCCCTCGGTCCTGCCCAGATGATACACTGAAGTTCTGTTATGGTGCTCTAACCTGCAAGCTCTGGTCCGAAGGGAGATTTGCTATCCAAATCAGCCAAGCTGACATTTATATTTGATCAAATGCAAAATTTTCCTGAAAGGTTAGCGATATATTACATATAATATATTTTTCTGGCTGTGTAGTTGACCTCTTATCCCTACTCCTGCTCTCTGTAAGTTAGTAATTCTCATGTCATAGGGTGGAAATGGATAATGCAATCTTTACAAAAGTTGGGAATTCCTTCAGTCCCGCACACACAAACACATACACACACACACACACACGCACAGAGAAAGCTGATCCCCTCCTCCCCGCCTCCTCCCTCTCCTCACCCCAACCATGCAAACAAATTATCACAAGGCCCCCCCAGTTCACAGAAATGTGGATGGGATCAGAGAGTGCAATCCCTAGAACACCGGGAAAAATCCTGGAATCTTATGTTAAAAATAAACAACGGAATTTGACTTGTATCATCAAACAGTAGCTCTGATTATAGGGCAAAGCAGCTCCTTGGTATATTATAGGCAAGGCCTATAATGGTTTTGCATTCTCATGGAAAATATAAACTGAATGGTGGAGTGCAAAGTCCAGGACATTGGTAAAAACAAATCCCATGTAATAAAAATGGAATTTGACTTATTCAGTCTCTGTAAACTGGCCTTGTTCACAATCTATTAAGTACTAAGCTATGGCCCACACAAGGGAATAAGTTCTTCATTTTGACATTACTTTCCGATTGACAGTGATATTGTGTTTCTTATACCTCCGCTATACCATGCTATGCAAGTTTCATTCTGGTTCATTGCTTTGATTTCTTGAGAAACAGTGTAAGGAATTGAATCAACTTAAGCTGGCTGCTCATACTGGCATTCTGGTTTTGGAGCCTCGGAGGGCCACAAGTCAGTCACATGCAGCGTAGTTGCAGTAAATTTTAAACTTAAAGGGGAGCTGAAACAATGCCAAAGGTGAGCAGATTTAGTGGACTATTTTTTGAGTGCTAGTGAATGGCTTTTGAAAATGTTTTATAGTACTTTAGGTAATTAATGTTTTCAATTGCTTAGTTAGTGAACTGTTAAGAATAACTTACTTGATTTGTTGTAGATATACTGCTGGTTGCCACAGCTCTCCTTGATTGCTTGTTGAGTTTATCTGGTGAGCAGCTGAGCCACATTGTCAACAAATATTAGAAGCAGGACTGGGCCATTCAGCCCCTCGAGCCTGTTCTGCCATTTAATTAGATCATGGCTGATCTTAACTCCATTCTCCCGTCTTGGGTCCGTAACCCTTAAAGCCCTTAGCTAACAAAAATCTATCAATCTCAGTTTTGAAATTTTCAATTGACCCCCAGCCTCAACTGCTTTTTGGGGGGACAGAGTTCCAGATTTCCACTAGCCTTTGTGCAAAGAAATGCTTCCTGACATCACCCTGAACGGCCTAGATCTAATTTTAAGGCTATGCCCCCTTCTTCTGGACTTCCCCCACCAGAGGAAATAGTCTTTCTCTATCTACCCCATCACCTCCTTTAATCTTCTTAAATACCTCAATTTCTCTACTCAAGGGAATACAAGCTTAGTCAATGCAACCTGTCCTCATAATTTAGCCCCAGTAACATTGAGGTCATCAGCCATGGCTGCGAAGAGTTGCCCTGGACTCCCAAGAGCCATCCATCCGTTCTCAGGGGCCCATCAAATGAAACAAGCACTATGGAGTCCTGCAGAATGAAAGCATCATGGCTATTCCTTGGATAATGGACATTTCTGTGGTCAGGAACTATCTGCATATATCCCTTCCTGTTAGTATATATCCATCTCCCTTTCAGCCACTTCAGAATTTACCTCCCCTCCGATATCCTTCTATTTAATAAAGACTGATGCAAAGTAGGCAACGGTAGTGTAATGGGTTATGTCACTGGACTAGTCATAGGAACAGGAGTAGGCCATTCAGCCCCTTGAGCCTATTCCGCCATTCAGTGAGATCATGGCTGATCTGTATCCTAACTCCATCCGTCTACCTTGGCCCCATTGTTACCTTTGGCCAGCAAAAATCTCTCTATCTCAGATTTAAAATTATTAATTGAGCTTGCATCTACTGCTTTTTGTGGGAGAGAGTTCCACACTTCTACCACCCTTTGTACCATCCAGAGGCCTGGACTAATAATCCAGAAAACATGAGTTCAAATCCCACCATGGCAGCTTGAGAATTTGAATTCAGTTTTAAAAATCTGGAAATAAAAAGCTGGTATCAGTAAAAGTGACCGTGAAGCTGTTGGATTCTCGTAAAAACCCAGCTGGTTCACTAATGTCCTTTAAGCAAAACTTCTGTCCTCACTCAGTCTAGCCTATGTGTGACTCCAGTCCCACACCGACATGGTTGACTCTTAACTGCCCCTGAAGTGGCCTAGCACGCCCCTCAGTCGTATCAAACCTCTGTCCGCAGCGGTTCAAGAACACTCGCCACCAACTTCTCAGGGCAACTAGAATTGGGCAATAAATGCCGGCCGTGCCAGTGACACCCACCCCCTGAGAATGAATGAAAACAGTAACTTATTAAATACCTTTGCCATTTTTTGATCATTCTCTACATAGTGACAATCCTCTCCTCTCAGGGGTCCCACCTCACTTTTAACAATTCTCTTTTTATTGATATACCCTGCTGTTCCTTTTGATATTTTTTGAAATATTTTCCTCATACTCTCTCTTAGCATTCCTTATCCCGCTTTCAACCACTTTTCTGAACCATCCTTCTTATGTAAACATCCATAGCACCTGCAGTCTTTCCTCAGGTGCTCAATAACATTATCAAGTTATTTGCCCCCCTTCGTACTCTGTCCTAGGCAAGGATCCAGCCCCTCCCCCACCGACATGATAAGGTGGCCAGAACTATACACAGTATTCAGGCAGATCAGTGCTTTATTCAAACCAGTTATCACATTTTGAGACTTGTGCACTGAATCGGGAGTTTTTAAAATTATTTTGTGGTAAATCATTATCTCATTGCTGTTTGTGGAATCTTGCTATGTGCAAATTGGCTGCTATATTTCCCTACATTACAACTCTGGCTGCGTTGCGAAAGTACTTCATTGCGGTATAGCGCTTAGGGACGTCCTAAGGGCGTGAAAGATGCCACGTTAATGAAGGTCCATTCTTTCTTTCTAACTGACTATTGACAGTGCCCAAGGAAATAAAGACTGGGTGCAGAAATTATGGAAGAGTTAATTTTACAAATCTTCAACGAAACATAGGAACAGGAGTAGGCCATTCAGCCCCTCGTGCCTGCTCCGCCATTTGATAAGATCATGGCTGATCTGTGATCCAGCTCCATATACCTGCCTTTGGCCCATATCCCTTAATACCTTTGGTTGCCAAAAAGCTATCTATCTCTGATTTAAATTTAGCAATTGAGCGAGTATCAATTGCCGTTTGCGGAAGAGAGTTCCAAACTTCTACCACCCTTTGTGTGTAGAAATGTTTTCTAATCTCACTCCTGAAAGGTCTGGCTCTAATTTTTAGACTGTGCTCCCTACTCCTAAAATCCCCAACCAGCGGAAATAGTTTCTCTCTATCCACCCTATCTGTTCCCCTTAATATCTTATAAACTTCGATCAGATCACCCCTTAACTTTCTAAACTCTAGAGAACACAACCCCAATTTGTGTAATCTCTCCTCGTAACTTAACCCTTGAAGTCCGGGTATCATTCTAGTAAACCAACGCTGCACTCCCTCCAAGGCCATTATGTCCTTCCGAAAGTGCGGTGCCCAGAACTGCTCACAGTACTCCAGGTGCGGTCTAACCAGGGTTTTGTATAGCTGCAGCATAACCTCTGCCCCCTTGTACTCTAGTCCTCTAGATATAAAGGCCAGCATTCCATTAGCCTTATTAATTATTTTCTGCACCTGTTCATGACACTTCAATGATCTATGTACCTGAACCCCTAAGTCCCTTCGGACATCCACTGTTTTTAACTTTTTACCATTTAGAAATTACCCTGTTCTATCCTTTTTTGATCCAAAGTGGATGACCTCACATTTGTCTACATTGAATTCCATTTGCCACAGTTTTGCCCATTCACCAAATCTATCAATATCACTTTGTAATTTTATGTTTTCATCTACACTGCTTACAATGCCACCAAGCTTTGTGTCATCGGCAAACTTAAATATGAGACCTTCTATGCCTTTGTCTAAGTCGTTAATAAATATTGTGAATAATTGAGGCCCCAAGACAGATCCCTGCGGGACTCCACTAGTCACATCCTGCCAATGTGAGTACTTACCCATTATCCCTACTCTCTGTTGCCTTTCGCTCAGCCAACTTCCTAACCAAGTCCGTACTTTTCCCTCGATTCCATGGGCTTCTATCTTCGCTAACAGTCTCTTATGTGGGACCTTATCAAATGGCTTCTGGAAGTCCATATAAATAACATCCATTGACATTCCCCTGTCCACTACTTTAGTCATCTCTTCAAAAAATTCAATCAGGTTTGTCAGGCACGACCTACCTTTCACAAATCCATGCTGGCTCTCTCTGATTAACTGAAAATTGTCGAGGTGTTCAGTCACCCTATCTTTAATTATAGACTCCAGCATTTTCCCCACAACAGATGTTAGGCTAACTGGTCTATAATTCCCTGGTTTCCCTCTTTCTCCTTTCTTAAAAAGCGCAGAGACATGTGCAGTTTTCCAATCTAGAGGGACAGTTCCTGAATCTAGAGAATTTTGAAAGATTATAGTTAGGGTATCTGCAATGTGCTCACCTACTTCCTTTAAAACCCTGGGATGGAAACCATATGGTCCTGGGGATTTGTCACTCTTTAGTGCTATTATTTTCTTCATTACTGTTGCTTTACTTTTGTTAATTTTATCGAGTCCCTGTCCCCGATTCAATATTAGTTTTCTTGGGATTTCCAGCATGCTTTCCTCTTTTTCTCCTGTAAATACTTACGCAAAGTAATTGTTCAACATGTCCGCCATTTCCCCATTGTCAATGACAATATCCCCACTTTCAGTTTTTAAGGGGCCAACACTGCTCCTGACCACCCTCTTTTTCCTAATGTAACTATAAAAGTTCTTCGTATTGGTTTTGATATCCCTTGCAAGTTTCTTTTCATATTCTCTTTTTGTAGCTCTTACCCTTTGTTGATCTTTGTATCTTTCCCATTCGCCAGGATCTGTGCCATTTTTTGCCTTCTTGTATGCCCTTTCTTTATGTCTTATACTGTCCCTTACCTCTTTAGTTGTCCATGGCTGTTTTTTATGGCAAGTAGAGTTCTTGCCCCTCATTAAAGACGTTATGATGGTGAGACTGAAGCTTGAAATGTTGTGCTGCCTCTTGCGCAGTTCATCAAATCATTTCATCTTGCAATTCTTATGTTCTTTACTCTTTTATTTGAAGAATTGTAAAATAAATTCCCATCATTTCTGCATTCAGTCTTTTAATTTCCTCTCACAGTCAGTTACCATGGCTTAAGAATCCAGATACTCTGAGCAGGATTATCCCCTACACCCATACTATGTGCCACACTTCTAGTTGTTTTTCTAAGTGTTCAATTGGCTATGCAAGTTACGTTACCAATAGTAAGGTGTCAGCTTGGCTCAGTGGTAGCACTCACATCTGGGTCAAAAGGTTGCGACTACAAGCCCCACACAAACTTAAATTCCTAAGCTAGACTGACGCTCTGGTACTGAGGAAGTATTGCAATGTTGCATGAAATGTTCAAGTGGATGCTAAACAGTCCATAGCATTATATGTACTCGAAGAGGAGCAGAGGGAGTTCTCCTGGACTCCTATGTAACAACAGCCACTATATTCCAAAAGTAATTTGTTAGACTTTTTGCCAGTGTGATAAAGTGCTTTATAAATGGTAATATTTTTAAATGTTTAAATATGGCTGATTCCTCATATATCAATTGGCAAGTTAGCTTGTAACAGCGTACACTTCTCTTTCCCTTCCTCCTCCCTCCCCCCCACCCCCTCCACGCCCAACAATCACTTGGATTATTCTGGTGCATGAAATGGTTTTATTTTTTTATCCCCTGGGCTATCATTTCCTAAATTTATTAATGTAGAAGGTGGCTTGCCTGGTGCCAGTTCATTTGCAATAAAATGTTGCATACTCTGAAAAGATTAAATTATGAATATGTTAGTGCCCCTTTAAAATAAGGGCATTATACAATGTGATCAAAATAACTCGATAAAAACAAAAGTACCTCGGGTTTTACACAACACTAGAGGATAATAAGGCTCTATAGTTGTATGCCTAATAGGAAATTAATATTTATATGCAACAAAAAAATTGTAAGTAGTATCAGCATAAGCCAGTAGGAGATATATATACCCTAATCAAATGAGGCTGAACTATTGAGCAAAACTACAGCCGCTCAAGGAGTTTAACTCCCTGTGTACTATCTTTATCATTCTAGTTAACATGGGTATGTTAACCTCCTGTCTCTTACAACGTATTGCAGTTGTTAATGATTTAAAATAACTGGTCAGTGACTGAGAAAAAAAGAAAGACTTGCATTTATGTAGCGCCTTTCACAACCTGAGAACGTCCCAAAGTGCTTTACAACCAATGAAGTACTTTGCTGAAGTGTCGTCACTGTTGTTAAAGGGCAGAAATGATATGCACAGGAAACAAAAGGAGGTGTAATGAGATAAATCAAAAAAAATATGTAAGACACCAAGAGAAAAAGAATGACTTGAATTTATAGAGCATCTTTCACAACCTCATGACAGCCCAAAGCACTTTACAGCCAGTGAAATACTTTTAAAGTGTAGTCAATGTTGTAAGGTAGGAAACGCGGCAGCCAATTTGCACGCAGTAAGCTCCCACGAGCAGCAATGAGATAATGATCGGATAATCAGTATGCTAACTGAGCGATGTATATTAGCCAGGACACCAGGGAGAACTCACCTGGTCTCCTTTGAAATAGTGCCAAGGGATCTTTTTACATCCTTCTGAGAGGGCAGACAGAACCTCAGTTTAACATCTTATCTGAAAGACAGCACCTTCGACAATACAGAGCTCCCTCAGTACTGCACTAGAGCGTCAGCCTGTGTTTTGTGATCAAGGGCACAATTTTAATATGCCAGCGGGAAGAGTCTGGTGGGGGGTTATTTGCGGGCGTCAAACCCAGAAGGGAAGTAGGCGGGTTGCGATCGCAACCCTAGTGAGGCCAATCAAAGCGTCTTCCGGGTTTCACACCCGGCAGCCAGCCGACCAGAGCTGCACATCCGAAGGGGGGGATGGTGGGGGGGTGGTGGGGAAAAGAGAGAGAGACCTCATTGGCAGTGAGGATAGAAATGCGAGGGAGGGGAATTCAAGATTAGAGTAGAGACATCGGGATCAGAGGGCAGATATCGGACATTGGGATCAGAGTTGGGGGGAGGTTTTTTAAGGTACATTTATTTGATATGTTTGCAATGGGAAATGTAATTATTTAGTTTATTTTTGCCTGATCCGGCCCTTCCTGTCTGGTTTCACCAGGCGTGTATCCGAAGACGTGGGAAAGCCGCCCACGCAACGGTAAAATCTGTTTAACTATCCAATACACAAAAAAGTAAACTACCTTAAGTACCTCAATGAGGTACATTTGCTCCTTTAATTATCAGCCCGCTGGATTTAAGTGGGGGTGGGACTTCCTGGTGACTGCTGTACCCACGCACACAGATTTGCCTGAGTCTCATTCAAAAACGTGCTGGTTCCAGCCGGGATGTCTGCCCGCTCCCAAAAACAGCGATTTTGATTGCGCCCCCTCCCAGTTTTTCCCTTTTAAAATCGTGCCCCAAGTCTCTGGAGTGAACCCACAACCATTGAACTCAGAAGCGAGACGTACTACCAACTGAGCCACGGCTGACACCTGGTAAAATAGTGGAGTCAGGAAGTTAACACAAACATTTTAATCCGTGCACTTAAAACGCCACAACGTTAGAAATTAAACTTAGCTATTTTGCAGCAGGTTGTATTTGTTATACTTTTAAAAGAAAACAAAATGCAATCACAATGATATAATGAATCTAATATATATCTAACTTCATAGGTTTTCGGAGTTGATACAGACTGTTGTATAGAGTGGTGGGACCCAAGTTTGGATGACCATCTTTTTTTAAAATTCATTCATGGGATGTGGGCGTCGCTGGCAAGGCCAGCATTTATTACCCATCCCTAGTTGCCCTTGAGAAGGTGGTGGTGAGCCGCCTTCTTGAACTGCTGCAGTCAGGGTGGTGAAGGTTCTCCCACCACAATGCTGTTAGGAAGGGAGTTCCAGGATTTTGACCCAGTGACGATGAAGGAACGGCGATATATTTCCAAGTCGGGATGATGTGTGACTTGGAGGGGAACGTGCAGGTGGTGTTGTTCGCATGTGCCTGCTGCCCTTGTCCTTTTAGGAGGTAGGGGTCGTGGGTTTGGGAGGTGCTGTCGAAGAAACCTTGGTGAGTTGCTGCAGTGCATTTTGTGGATGGTACACACTGCAGCCACAGTGCGCCGTTGGTGAAGGGAGTGAATGTTTAACGTGGTGGATGGGGTGCCAATCAAGCGGGCTGCTTTGTCCTGGATGGTGTTGAGCTTCTTGAGCGTTGTTGGAGCTGCACTCATCCAGGCAAGTGGAGAGTATTCCATCACACTCCTGACTTGTGTTTTGTAGATGGTGGAAAGGCTTTGGAGAGTCAGGAGGTGAGTCACTTGTCGCAAAATACCCAGCCACTGACCTGCTCTTGTAGCCACAGTATTTATGTGGCTGGTCCAGTTTAGTTTTTGGTCAATGGTGACCCCCAGAATGTTGATGGTAGAGGATTCGGCAATGGTAATGCCGCTGAATGTCATGGGGAGGTGGTCACTGTCTGGCGCGAATGTTACTTGCCACTTATGAGCCCAAGCCTGGATGTTGTCCAGGTCTTGCTGCATGCGGGCACAGAATGCTTTATTATCTGAAGGGTTGCGAATAGAACTGAATACTGTGCAGTCATCAGTGAACATCCCCACTTCTGACCTTTTGATGGAGAGAAGGTCATTGATGAAGCAGCTGAAGATGGTTGGGCCTAGGACACTGCCCTGAGGAACTCCTGCAGCAATGTCCTGGGGCTGGGAGGACTGGCCTCCAACAACCACTACCATCTTCCTTTGTGCTAGGTATGACTCCAACCACTAGAGAATTTTCCCCCGATTCCCATTGACTTCAATTTTACTTGGGCTTCTTGATGCCACACTCGGTCAAATGCTGCCTTGATGTCAAGGGCAGTCACTCTTACCTCACCTCTGGAATTCAGCTCTTTTGTCCATGTTTGAACCAAAGCTATAATGAGGTCTGGAGCCGAGTGGTTCTGGTGGATCCCAAACTGAGCATCGGTGAGCAGGTTATTGGTGAGCAAGTGCCGCTTGATAGCACTGTCGACGACATCTTCCATCACTTTACTGATAATTGAGAATAGACTGATGGGGCAATAATTGGCCAGATTGGATTTGTCCTGCTTTTTGTGGATAGGACTCACCTGGGCAATTTTCCACATTGTCGGGTAGATGCTAGTGTTGTAACTGTACTGAAACAGCTTGGCTAGAGGTGCAGCTAGTTCTGGAGCACAAGTCTTCAGCACTGCAGCTGGGATGTTGTCGGGGCCCATAGCCTTTGTTGTATCCAGCGCACTCAGCCGTTTCTTGATATTATGTGGAGTGAATCGAATTAGCTGAAGACTAGCTTCTGTGATGGTGGGGATATCGGGAGGAGGCCACTCGGCACTTGTGGCTGAAGATGGTTGCAAACGCTTAAGTCTTGTCTTTTGCACTCACGTGGTGGACTCTGCCATCATTGAGGATGGGGGTGTTCACGGAGCCTTGTCCTCTCATTAGTTGTTTAATTGTCCACCACCATTCACGACTGAATGTGGCAGGACTGCAGAACTTTGATCTGATCCGTTGGTTATGGGATCGCTTAGCTCTATCTTTAGCCTGCTGCTTCTGCTGTTTAGCATGCATGTTGTCCTGTGTTGTAGCTTCACCAGGTTAACACCTTATTTTTAGGTACACCTGGTGCTGTTCCTGGCATGCTATTCGACACTCCTCATTGAACCAGACTGTTCCCCTGGCTTGTTGGTAATGGTAGAGTGAAGAATATGCCAGGCCATGAGGTAACAGATTGTGGTGGAATACAATTCTACTGCTGCTGATGGCCCACAGCGCCTCATGGATGCCCAGTTTTGAGCTGCTAGATCTGTTCTGAATCTATCCCATTTAGCATTGTGGTAATGTGAAGGTCACAAGGACTGTGCAGTGGTCACTCCTACCAATACTGTCATGGACAGATGCATTTGCGACAGATAGATTGGTGAGGACGAGGTCAAGTAGGTTTTTCCCTCGTGTTGGTTCACTCACCACCTGCCGCAGGCCCAGTCTGACAGCTTTGTTCTTCTGGACTTGGCCAGTTCAGTCAGTAGTGGTGCTCCTGAGACACTCTTGGTGATGGACATTGAAGTCCCCCACCCAGAGTACATTCTGTGCCCTTGCTACCCTCAATGCTTCCTCCAAGTGGTGCTCAACATAGAGGAGGACTGATTTATCAACTGAGAGAGGGCGATAGATAGTTCTACACAGTGAGTTTTAAGTTTCTGCCTCGCCATAATGGGGAACTGCTGAATGAAGATCAATTGCTTCTTCACTGGGAAGAAGAGCAGATTGAGAGCATGAGTTACCCTGAGCCACTGTCAATGAGTCCCAGCAGCGAAATGGATCGAAGCATAGGTGGGTGCCTGAGAGAAGATCTCTCCAACCTTTGAATTCTGAAAGGCACATGGTCCAGAAAAACTTCAGGGGGAAATGCAGAAAAATAATTTTTTTAAATTGTAAAAATGCTTCCTCTCCCTTACCCCCGGTATAACTCAAGCTGCAAGTCCCATCTTTAAAACCTGCAGTGCACAATCATTGCACATTTAAGTGGAAGCGTGTTAATGAATTTTTCTAATTGGACCTCATTTAGATGTGCACATTAAGTTGATTACAAAATAGACTTTGCCTCATTCAAATACCATAAAGTTGAGTTATAGGAGAGGGGCAGCGCTAAACCCTAATTTGAACTGTTATCCATTAAGGCACTTCAGACTGAATTGTGGCAGTGAGTACTTGTGGTTACTGCCGATTAATCCTGCACAGGGCAAGTAATTTGTTGTGGTAAGTGACTTGTTGTTTGAAACCCCCCCAGCTCGAAACCAATATCTTCACTGCCTTCGAGACTCCTTGATGCAAAATGTTGGATACTTGAGAGGAAAATCGTGCTACACGTGGTAAGAGGGATTGGTTGTGGGATATTGTGTCGCTCGCCCTAATTGTTTTTTTTTGCCCCCACCAGATTTGAATTTCGCACCAGCTGTAAATTGGAGCATTTAAGTCAAAAGTTAATTGAAATAATTCAAGTTTACACCTTAATAGCCACTTGACCTGGCGATCTGATAGTCAGTGACTATCAAATGTAGATCGCCAGCTCTGAGTCAAGCTAACGCTGGTTATAAAAATCACCACGACAGTTGACTAACCAGAGCTACCATTGCCAAAAAATCAATCAACATTAAAGTTTAATGTTTATTGGCTGCAGGGAACTATCACAAAAGAATAAATAGTCAGAAGCAGATTGCTAAAGTGAAACCGCAACAGAACAGGAAAAGAACAGGAAAACCAAAGGAAATATCTCCTGGAGAAGAAGATTGCACAAGAATTCAGTCCAAGTGGCAAACATAACAGCAATTCCTTATCATATTCCGACTACTGAATCTAGTTGGCGACTTTGTTATATTTGCTGACTTTTGTAATCATAAAAAAATAACTAGCAGATCTCTCTTACTGTTACTGATGGTTAGTCGGAGGATGCTGTGTTTTATGAGGGCTGGAACATTATACCATGTAAAATACTGCGCGTTATTCTGCCGCCACAGTGGAGCTCTATGTAACGTGGCATGACACTTCAAGGCCACAAGGTGTAATTTGTGTACCTTTCTGGGTCAATTAAGAGCTAACTGCTCTCAGGCAAAGCCTCAGGTCTATTGGAGGTCAGTCTTCCTTTCTTCAGAGAATCATAGGGCATGATTTTATCATGGCGGCGGGAAGAGAGCGGGTGGGGGGATTTGCAGGTGCAAAACCCGGAAGGTAAGTGGGCAGGTCGCGATCGATTAGGCCAATCAATAGCACTTCCGGGCTTCGCGCCCGGCAGCCAGCCTGATCGAGCTGGCTGCCTGTCGGCAGTGAGAGGGACTGCACATCAGAGAGTTGGGAGGGGGGGGGGAGAAAGAGAGAGAGATCATCGGGCTTTGGAAAACATCGAAGATCGGGGGGGGGTCTTCCAGCCGACATCAGAGATTGGGGTGGGGGTGACCAGCTGACATCGGAGATCGGGGGCTCCAGACAGCATTAGTTTTAAGATTTTATGTTTATTAACTTTTTTTTTTGGCATGGAAAATGTCATTTTATTTAATTAATTTACTGTATTGTTTATTGATTGGACCCTCCCGCCTGCTTTGATCTGGCATGAACCTGAAGCGATGGAAAACCCGCCCAGGTATGGTTACAATCGTTTTAAGTGTCCAATACACAAAATATAAAATACCACAAGTGTCTCAATTAGGTACATTGTCCGTTTAAGTATCGGCCCACCGGATATAAGTGGGGGCAGGACTGCCTGGTGACTGCTGTGCACACGCACACAGATCTGCCTGAGTCTAATGCAAAAATGGGTGGGTTGGATCCGGGATGGCTGCCTGCTCCTAAAAACATCGATGTTGTCTGCCCCTGCCCTCAACCCACCCGATCTTGGGGCCTAAAATCGTGCCTATAGAATCATAACATCATACAGCACAAGCGGAGGCCATATGGCCCATTGTGCCTATGCCGGCTCTTTGAAAGAACTATCCAATTAGTTCAGCTCCCGCTGCTATTTCCCCATAGCCCTGCAAATTTTTCCTTTTCAAGTATTTATCCAATTCCCTTTTGAAAGTTACTATTGATTCTGCTTCCACCTCCCTTTCAAGCAGAGCATTCCAGATCATAACAACTCGCTGCATAAAAAAAAATTCTCATTTCCTCTTTTGCCAATTATCAAAACCTCTCTTGACTTTGAACATCTCAATTAAATCCCCCCTTAATCTTCTCTGCTCTAAGGAGAACAATCCCAGCTTCTCTAGTCTCCCATTATTCTAAACTCCAGAAAATATAGGCCCATTCTACTCAACCTCTCTTCATAGGACAACCCTCTCATTCCAGGAATTGATCTAGTGAACTTTCATTGCACCGCCTTTAAGGCAAACATATCCTTCCTTTGATAAGGAGACCAAAACTGTACGAAGTACTCCAGGTGAGGTCCGACCAAAGCCATGTGCAATTGTAGTAAGACTTCCTTAATCTTGTACTCCAACACCCTTGCAATAAAGGCCAACATGCCATTTGCTTTCCTAATTGCCTGCTGTACCTGCATGCTAACTTTTTGTGTTTCGTGTACGAGGGCACCCAAGCCTCTCTGAACACCAACATTTAATAGTTTCTCACCGTTTTAAAAATATTCTGTTTTTCTATTCTTCCTACCAAAGTGAATAACCTCACATTTCCCCACATTATACTCCATCTGCCACCTTCTTGCCCACTCACTTGACCTGTCTATATCCCTTTGTAGACACTTTGTGTCCTCCTCACAGCTTACTTTCCCACCTAGCTTTGTATCATCAGCAAACTTGGATACACTTAGTCCCCTCATTTAAGTCATTAATATAGATTGTAAATAGCTGAGGCCCAAGCACTGATCCTTGCGGTACCCCACTAGTTACAGCCTACCAACCTGAGAATGACCTGTTTATCTCTACTCTCTGTTTTCTGTCCGTTAACTAACCCTCTATCCGTGCTAATATATCACCCCCAACCCCATGTGCCCTTATCTTGTGTAACAACCTTTTATGTGGCAACTTATCGAATGCCTTTTGAAAATCCAAATATACTACATCCACTGGTTCCCCTTTATCTACTCTGCTCGTTACATCCTCAAAAAACTCTAATAAATTTGTCGTACATGATTTCCCTTTCATAAAACCATGTTGACTCTGCCTAATCATATTATGATTTTCTACGTGCCCTGTTACCACTTCCTTAATAATGGATTCCAGCATTTTCCCGACAACTGATGTCAGGCTAACTGGCCTGTAGTTCCATGTTTTCTCTCTCCCTCCCTTCTTGAATAGTAGGGTAACATTTGCTACCTTCCAGTCCATTGGGACCGTTCTAAAATATAAGGAATTTTGGAAGATCATAGCCAGTGCATACACTATCTCTGCAGCCACCTCTTTTAGAACCCTCAGATGCAGGCCATCTTAATTGAAGTCCCTTATCCCTGGTACCATTCTAGCAAACCTTTTCTGCACCCACTCAAAGGCCTTGACATCCTTCCTAAAGTGTGGTGCCCAGAAATGGACTCAGTACTCCAACTGAAGCCTAACCAGTGTTTATAAAGGCTTAGCACAACTTCCTTGCTTTTTTCCTCTATGAAGATGATTTTAAACCCCAAGAATGGGCTGGTTGGGGGCGGGTGGGAGTTGAAAATTGTTGTGTTTTGGGTCGCGACCGCAACCCTGCTTTATTTCCGGGTTTAACGTCAGTGCGTAAAAGTACAGGCTTCCCACTGGGAATGCAAAGTCCGAAAATTTTGCGGTTGCGACCCCAAAAAAACAACTATTTTCAACTCCCCCACCCCCCACCCAACCCACCCGTTCTTGGGGTTTAAAATCACCCTCTATACCTCTATTTATAAAGCCAAGGATCCCATATGTTTTTTTAACAGCCCTATCAACTTTCTTTATGCATGACTGCTGAAGTCAATTCGAAGGTATTTTCTGTTGCTGGGGAAATTTTTCCTTACATTACAAATAACTGGCTTTCTTTTTTACTTTTCAAAAAAATCCAGTGAGCACCATCACCACAAGGACTACAGTGGTACAAGGAGAAGGCCCATTACCGCCTTCTCAGGGCAACTAGTGATGGGCAACAAATGCCCAATTCCCAAGAACAAATGAATAAAAAGACCTCCCTTCAAGGGCCTTCACTGGCCACTAACTCAAGCTCCATAACACTCTTCCCATGCACTGAGTATCAGAGTTACATTGCAACTGTTCCCTACATTACAGCAGTGACTACACTTCAAAAGTACTTCATTGGCTGTAAAGAGCTTTGGGACATCCTGAGGCTGTGAAAGGCGCTATGTAAAGGCAAGTTCTTTCTGTCTTTCAGAGTGGCACAAAAATATTTAAATGAACTGACCTTGAATTATCATGACGCTCAGATCCTTATTTATTTACTATCATTCATTTTGCATCTATTTTTACAGAACTAAATAAGACAACTGCATTAGAAACATCTTTATATAATTTGCCTGTATATTTTAAGGCTGCATATAGTGACACCGCTATTCCCAGCCAGAATGGAAGATTGGGTAATTCCCCCATCAATCATGCCTGGAGACTGCATTGCTGTAAGTGACAGATTGATTTTACGCACATAATTTGGATTGTGTAACATTCCTCCACTCATTGCATTTTGCTGGAGAAATAATCCTGCTTTTATCGGGAGATTTTGCTGTAGTTTCTGTCATGAGTTCTGGTCGCTGTGGTTCATAGAGACTCTTTTTAAATAGACTGTTGGCTGAATAAATAAGCTGTTTGCTGAGTAAATGGACTGTTTGCTGTAGTGCGCTGTGTAAATCGACTCTGTTTGCTGAGTGAATAGACTTTGTTTGATGTAAATTAGACTTTGTTTGCTGTCAGTCCAGCCCTGCCCTCAACTCATTGGCTGACACAGTGGTGTCAATACTCACTTCGATATTTAAATTGTTTAAAACAATGTCATGTAGCCAACCACACTTTGCCCCTATTGGAAGATTGGGTAATGTTAACGTCAGATCTGCTATTTTCCACATGCCAGTGAGTGTCAATAGTATTAGCATTCAGAACCCAGCTGGCATTCAGAAAATGGTGTCCGCTGTAATTCCACAGGATTGCCTGTCGCACTGTCTCACCTGCCAGATATCTCCTAAATGATGATCGGCCATATTTAAATGAAGGCTGTGGGATAGGCAGGTAATAAAATTGCACCAATACTTCAATGCTCATCCAAAATGGAACTTTTTGCTAGTTCTTGACCTAATAGCTGGATGGGACGCATCATTGTATCACAGTGTTCTGTCTTGTTTGGGGGGAGGGAGGTGGTGGAGAGGGATAGAATGACTAACATACCACCCACATACTTTTTATCAGCTGAACACAGTGTAAATCAAACCATCCCTTAACTCTTGGCAAAAGGAAAATTGCATGGTAAGAAACTCCCCCCATTAGAAACAACATGTATTGGAGATAAACATTAAAAAAAGAAAGACTTGCATTTATATAGCGCCTTTCACAACCTCATTACGTCCCAAATCGCTTTACAACCAATGAAGTACTTTTGAAGTGTAGTCACAGTTGTAATGTAGGAAACCCGGCAGCAAATTTGCGCACAGCAACGTGATAATGACCAGATAATCTGTATTTTAGCGATGTTGGTTGAGGGATAAATATTGATCAGGACACCTGGGAGAACTCCCCTGCTCTTCTTTGAAATAGTGACATGGGATCTTTTACATCCATCTGACAGGTTTAACGTCTCATCTGAAAGACGGCACCTCCAACAGTGCAACACTCCCTCAGTACTGCACTGGCGTGTCAGCTTAGATTTTGTGCTCAAACTCTAATTTTAGGAAATTATGCATATTTGGTAAGAAATTAATCTCCCCTCTCATACACATGCGCACACACACGAACGCCCCTTGTCAGGGCCTTAATTGTAACATTGCCTGTGATAGAAGGCAAATGCATCTTGGCTCCTGACATTTGCAGGATGCATGTAACGCTGTGCTGTGAGATGTTGAATACAGCATGCAGGCTATTAATGTAATTTACAGTGGAACTCTGCTTGAAGTGTTGATTTACTTAAAAAAGGAGACCCCCCACTGTTAGGGTGATTGTTAATGCACAAAAAGTTGATGAATAAAGCTTGTACTGATGCAATTTTATTAACTGTTTGTTCCACTGTCTTCATTTAAACATGGCAGATTGTTTGTGAATTATAGAATTATCGAATCATGCAGCACAGAAGGAGGCCTTTTGGCCCATCGTGCCTGAGCCTATCCAATTAATCCCACTCCCGTGCTCTTTCCCCATAGCCCTGGAAATTTTTTCCCTTTTCAAGTATTTATCCAACTCCTCATTGAAAGTTATTATTGAACCTGCTTCCACCGCCCTTTCAGGCAGCGCATTCCTGATCGTAACAATGAAAGGAGCACACGTTCCTACGTTCCAGATAGGAAAGCACAGTCTAGTTATGTTGTAGACTGAAAACCAGCAAGTCCACCTTTTGAAATGCAGAATCAGGTGCCACTGTACCAGTTTTTCATGATTAACTGGTATTTCCTTTGCAGCCACGGCGGGGTGGGGAGGAGGGGATGAGGCGGTGGGAGGGGTTGGATTTTGTCCGTTTACTATTTTGGGTATTGTGAATAACTTTACAACTTTGTCACAAATAGCAAAAGCACAAACAGCTAAAACAGAAAAAAAATCTCTTTTTTTTCCCCCCTCTTCTCCCGACCCATATTGAGAAACTTACCCTTTGGGGCAGCTATCGTGTGTTATTTCTTGTCACTTCCATATCTTGTCAATGCAGATCGATGACTCCAATGAACTGAGGTAAAGTCTTACAGTGGACTCTTGATATATTGAATTTGATATCTTAAATGTCTTTATATTTCAATGTATTGGCCTGGTGCTGGTGGCTCTCATGAAATTGCATTGAATTTGACTTTAATATATTGATGCATTCAAGTAAAACGTTGATATATTGAAGTAACTCAGTTGCACCGACCTGCTTCTGGACTCTGTACTCCATTTCTCGGTCTCACAGAATGTGCTCACTGACCTACATTGGCTCCCGGTCCGGTAACACCTCGATTTTAAAATTCACACCCTTGTTTTCAAATGCCTCCGTGGCCTCGCCCCTCCCTATCTCTGTAACTTCCACCGGCCCTACAACCCTCTGAGATCTCTGCGCTCCTCCAATTCTTGCCTCTTGCGCATCCCCGATTTTAATCGCTCCACCATTGGCGGCAGTGCTTTCAGCTGCCTGGGCCCTAAGCTCTGAAATTCCCTCCTTAAACCTCTCCGCCTGCCTACCTCGCTCCTCCTTCAAGACGCTCCTTAAAAATACCTCTTGGACCAAGCATTTGGTCACCTGTCCTAATATCTACTGAAGGATTATTGGACTTTGCCTGGATTGAAGGAGCGGAGTTTGGTCAAAAGAACCTAATTATCATTCCTTTACACCGTTTCCCGCTCGGTAGCCAGCCAGATTTGACAGCCTTGAAGAGTTCACCTTCAGCTTGCTTCTTCTGCCTCGTGGCATCTGTCACCTCCAACTTCAGGCACTGCAGTTCCTCATCCAATACAGTCTTCTGGTGGTCCATCCGCTCCAGTCGCAGTTAGAACTTTGAGAGCTCCTGCTCAACGCCTGGCTTCTGCCTCAGGGCCTGCCCTGCAAACTCCTTTTCTGCATCACAGAACCATAGAATCTTATACATTTACGGCACAGAAGGAGGCCATTCGGCCCATCGTGTCTGTGCCGGCCAAAAAAAGAGCTATCCAGCCTAATCCCACTTTCCAGCTCTCGGGCCGTAGCCTTGTAGGTTACAGCACTTCAGATGCATATCCAAGTACTTTTTAAGTGCAATGAGGGTTTCCGCCTCTACCACCCTTTCAGGCAGTGAGTTCCAGACCCCCACCACCTTCTGGGTGAAAAAATTTCTCCTCAGCTCCCATCTAATCCTTCCACTAATTACTTTAAATCTATGCCCCCTGGTCACTGTCCTCTCTGCTAAGGGAAATAGGTTCTTTATATCCATTCTATCTAGGCCCTTCATAATTTTATACACCTCAATTAAATCTTCCCTCAGCCTCCTCTGTTCCATTGCATTGAAGTATTTACCATTAAGAACTGCCAAACTCTTTTGTTGTCTATTTTCTAGCCTTTGTTTCCTCTACCTTCCAAACTTGCTTACTAATTTTCTGCCTTCCATTTCCAGCTTTGCATCAGCCATTTGCTTCTGTTTCAGGGTGACCTGCTCGGCCTGCACTCTCTTCGCGGCCTCGGGCTCAGCTTCCTTCCTCGGCTTCTCTGCGTCTTGCTGGGCCTCGGCCTTGTCCTGGGCTTCTTTCTTGGCCTGCTGCTTCAGGTGTTCAGCCTCCTACGCTTGCTGTTGGCAGAAGGCGGCCTCCTGCTCTGCCCTCGGCCGGGCGGGAAAGCCGGCGGTACAAAGCCGCAGCTGGGGGAGGGGCTCGTTGGGGACAGTCCCCGGCAACCGGGAAACATCGAGGGTGGGATGGGGCGGGGGCAGGTTGGGGGGGGGGGGGGGGAAGTCAGACCAGCAACCGGGAGGGAAGGGGGGCCAGGAAACATCATGGGTTTGGAGGCGAGGGCAGGGGTGGGTGGGGAGAGTCAGACCAGCAACCGGGAGGGATGGGGGGCCAGGAAACATCATGGGTTTGGAGGCGGGGGATTGGGGGGGGGGGGTTGGAAGGGGTGCGTCGGTCGATCATGGCAGAAGATTTGCTTGAGGGGCGGGGGGGGGGGGAAACACTCCCGCTCCTCCTGGCCCACATGCATGTGCAGGAAAAGCACTTGCCTGTTGGATCCGGCTGCTCCCGCCTCCCTTTAGCTGCCGGGTCTCCTGAGTCCTGATGAACCCGGCCAGCTAGTGTTTAAGATGGCTGCCAAAATATAAGGAACGGAGCCTCTTTTACAAATTATAATGTCGGACCCGCCTCTCCAGAGTGGGTTACTCGGACGCCCTGAAGCCTGCCGCAGTTAAACTGGAAGCTGATGGGATGGGGTCGGGTTTTGCATACTTGCCGATTTAATTCCCCTCGTCGCCCTCCCGATGTTCCACTCTTTTCCCTTCCCCGCCACCACTTGCGTTGTAGCTCCTGACAGCAGCTAGCTGTCAATCAGGCTGGCTGCCGGGCGCGAAACCCAGTGAGGACGTTAATTATCAGCAATCAACATGCGATCGGGTCAGAAACGATAAGTTTTGTTCATGCGGGTTTGCTGCGCGCACCTTCGCCCCCCCCCCCTCCCACCTGCTGCTAACCCGCCACTATTGTAAAATCGACCCCATAATGTAGGCTGACATTTCAGTGCAGTACTGAGGGAGCGCTGCACTATAGGAGATGCCGTCTTTTAGATGCAATGTTAAACCAAGGCCCGTCTGCCCTCTCAGGTGAATGTAAAAGATCCCATGACACTATTTGAAGAGAAGAAAGGCAGTTCTCCCTGGTGTGCTGGTCAACATTTATCCCTTAACCAACATCATAAAACACTTCAATTGATCAATTATCTCGCTGCAGGACCTGTGGGATCTTGCTGTGCACAAATTGACTGCCAGCATTTCCCTACATTGAAACAGTGACTAAACTTCAAAAGTACTTCTTTCTTACCAGTTAAGTAAAATAGAGCACATGAATAAAATGCACTGTGTGGTGAGATTAAAAGAAATGGCTTGTGTGTTTTGTTCAGATCAAACCATAATAGTGAATCTATTCAGTTTGAGGAATGAGCTGGTAATGATTAGACTACAGAGGCATGAGAGGTACTGAGTAGGATTAATTTAGACACTCCACTCTCATAATAGCACTCCCACCTCTGAGTCAGAAGGTTGTGGGTCCAAATCCCACTCCAGAGACTCAAGCGCATAATCTAAGCTGACACTCCAGTGCAGTACTGAGGGAGTGCTGCATTTTTGGAGGCGCTGTCTTCTGGGTGAGACGTTAAACCAATGCCCCGTCTGCCCTCTCAGGTGGACGTAAAAGATTCCAATGGCACTATTTTGAAAAAGAGCAGGGAAGTTCTCCCAGTGTCCTGACCAATATTTATCCCTCAACTAACATCACCAAAACAAATTTTCTGGTCATTATCTCATTGCTGTTTGTGGGACCTTGCTGTGCGCAAATTGGCTGCCGCATTTCCTACATTGCAACAGTGACTACATTTCAAAATTACTTCATTGGCCATAAAGCACTTTGTGACGTCTTGAGGTTGTGAAAGGCATCAGTAAAAGGGACTCTGAAGCCTTACGTTTTGATGTTGCATTTTATGCTACATTGCGGAACATTCTCAACAGCACAAACCCTTCGTATAAATTTCCAAAGTGCTTTCCTCCCGAGGGCTATGTTATAAAAGGTATATTAATGAAGCTAGGTTTCCACCCTTCCCCCTTGGATAAGGGTACTGATATTGGAAAAGGCATCACAATGAATAAGCTCCACTGAACTTTGTAGGTGTTCACTATTGGTGGCGTGAAAGCTGTTACTGCTGCTCAGTCCATTTGTCACTACTGACTCCGATCTGAAGGGAGTCAGCAGTTTTTAACTGAGCTGATTTGGACCTGAGCCAGAATAGATCTGGGTGAGTAATCTGAACACAGCGTAAAATAACCTTTAAAAAGTAAGAGTAATCGGAGCCATTTCTCTGATCTACAGCAGTGCTTTGGCGAGCTCGGCACCAAGCTCACAAGTCAATGAATATGCAAACAGAACCTCATCAAACTGGCTCCGTTCGGATTGCTAGTAAAAGAACAGGTTTCTAATGTTCTTCAAGGTACTCGAGAGCTACATAAGCCGGAAAAACCTGGAGCTGAGCCAAGTTTTCACCAGCTCAGCAATTTCAGTGGTTTGGCTCTGTCTTTGAGTTTGATGGGCTGGGGTGAACTCAGGTCAAACCAAACTGAAAGTAGCTCACCCAGCTGTAAATGCACTTTAGTGGCAGCATGGAAGCTGTTACTGTTGCTCAGTCCATTTGTCACTGCTGGCTCCAGGATGGAGTTAGCTGCTTGATCAGCACCCTTGCCACTGGAATCAATATCCACTCCCTCCACCGCTGGTGTATTGTGACTGCCGTAGCTACGATCTACAAGACGCGCTGCAGCAACTTGCTAAGCTTCTT
The DNA here is from genome assembly GCF_035084215.1 of Heptranchias perlo. Taxonomy (NCBI): domain Eukaryota; kingdom Metazoa; phylum Chordata; class Chondrichthyes; order Hexanchiformes; family Hexanchidae; genus Heptranchias; species Heptranchias perlo. The sequence continues at coordinate 156,020,737 of NC_090326.1, forward strand.
CAACAAGACTTCCCTCAACCATCCCCCCTCCCCCAACAATCTTCGCCAGAGACTTAGATGAGCAGCAATTAGATGCCCCCACAATGGTGTAAGGGAATCCCAGGAATTTGACCCAGCGATGAGGAAGGAACACTATTACATGTCCAAGTCAGGATGGTGTGTGACTTGGAGGAGTGAATTGTTGAGTTGTGAATTTCATACTTGTTTTTAAAAAAAGCACAAGCTGCATATAGTTTGCACAGCACCAGAGAAACTGAGGTTGTTCTCCTTAGAGCAGAAAAGGCTAAGGGGAGATTTGATAGAGGTGTTCAAAATAGTTTTGATAGAGCAAATAAGGAGAAACTGTTTCCAGTGGCAGAAGAGTCGGTAACCAGAGGATACAGATTTAAGGTAATTGGCAAAAGAGCCAGAAGCGAGATGGGGAGAATTTTTTTTATGCAACAAGTGGTTATGATCTGGAATGCACTGCGTGAAGGGGTGGTGGAAGCAGAATCAATAGTAACTTTCAAAACGGGATTGGATAAATACTTGAAGGGGAAAAATTTACAGGGCTATGGGGAAAGAGCAGGGGAGTGGGACTAAATGGATAGTCCTTTCAAAGAGCCGGTACAGGCGAAATGGGCTGAATGGCCGCCTCCTGTGCTGGGTATCATACTATGATTCGATGAACTGATGTCGGTGATGCATTGAGTCAGCAAGCTCTTGCTGGGAAAACTGAGAGATCAGCATCTTTTCCATTCAAGATTAATTCATTCCATACCCCAGTACCAGATGAATTATTGTAATTAATATAGGAAGTACTATTGCTTTGAAAGTACTTCCGCAGTAGCATTCACCTTTAAAGATAGACGCCTTTATGTTATCTTCCACGGCCTTATGCATGCACAGGCAAGGAAAATTATTCAGAAAGTGTTCGATGCTGGAATGTCCTTGACACAGATTTAGTAATAAAATATTAAATGTGCTGTATAAAATCGTTAGGTAGATTCATTGTTTCACACAAGTGCACCTTAAAAAAAAACAACTATTTCTCTGGAACTGTTTGATTTTTTTGATACTGTTTGCTAGTGGAGTAGAGAAGGTGGACCCAAGATATCATTTCAAAGTAGCAAGGGCACAGAATGTACTCTGGGTGGGGGACTTCAATGTCCATCACCAAGAGTGGCTTGGTAGCACCACTACTGATCGAGCTGGCCGAGTCCTGAAGGACAAAGCTGTCAGACTGAGCCTGCGGCAGATGGTAAGTGAACCAACACGAGGGAAAAACTTACTTGACCTCGACGTCACCAATCTACCTGTCGCAGATGCATCTGTCCATGACAGTATTGGTAGGAGTGACCACCGCACAGTCCTCGTGGCGATGAAATCCCATCTTCGCACTGAGGACACCATCCAACGTGTTGTGTGGCACTACCACCGTGCTAAATGGGATAGATTCAGAACAGATCTAGCAGCTCAAAACTGGGCATCCATGAGGCGCTGTGGGCCATCAGCAGCAGCAGAATTGTATTCCACCACAATCTGTAACCTCTTGGCCCGGCATATTCCTCACTCTATCATCACCAACAAGCCAGGGGATCAACCCTGGTTCAATGAGGAGTGTAGAAGAGCATGCCAGGAGCAGCACCAGGCGTACCTAAAAATGAGGTGCCAACCTGGTGAAGCTACAACTCAGGACTGCATGCATGCTAAACAGCGGAAGCAACATGCTATAGACAGAGCTAAGCGATTCCACAACCAACAGATCAGATCAAAGCTTTGCAGTCCTGCTAACCCAGTTGTAAATGGTGGTGGACAATTAAACAACTAACGGGAGGAGGAGGCTCTGTAAACATCTCCATCCTCAATGATGGCGAAGTCCAGCACGTGGGTGCAAGAGACAAGACTGAAGCGTTTGCAACCATCTTCAGCCAGAAGTGCCGAGTGGATGATCCATCTCGGCCTCCTCCTGATATCCCCACCATCATAGAAGCAGGCTTCAGCCAACTCGATTCACTCCACGTGATATCAAGAAACGGCTGAGTGCACTGGATACAGCAAAGGCTATGGGCCCCGACAACATCCCGGCTGTAGTGCTGAAGACTTGTGCTCCAGAACTAGCCAAGCTGTTCCAGTACAGCTACAACACTGGCATCTACCCGACAATGTGGAGAATTGCCCAGGTATGTCCTGTCCACAAAAAGCAGGACAAATCCAATCCGGCCAATTACCGCCCCATCAGTCTACTCTCAATCATCAGCAAAGTGATGGAAGGTGTCGTCGACAGTGCTATCAAGCAGCACTTAATCACCAATAACCTGCTCACTGATGCTCAGTTTGAGTTCCGCCAGGACCACTCGGCTCCAGACCTCATTACAGCCTTGGTCCAAACATGAACAAAAGAGCTGAATTAAAGAGGGGAGGTGAGAGTAACTGCCCTTGACATCAAGGCAGTATTTAACCGAGTATGGAACGAAGGAACCCTAGTAAAATTGAAGTCAATGGGAATCGGGAAAACTCTCCAGTGGCTGGAGTCATACCTAGCACAAAGGAAGATGGTAGTGGTTGTTGGAGGCCAATCATCTCAGCCCCAGGGCATTACTGCAGGAGTTCCTCAGGGCAGTGTCCTAGGCCCAACCATCTTCAGCTGCTTCATCAATGACCTTCCCTCCATCATAAGGTCAGAAATGGGGATGTTCGCTGATGATTGCACAGTGTTCAGTTCCATTCGCAACCCCTCAGATAATGAAGCAGTCCGAGCCCACATGCAGTAAGACCTGGAAAACATCCAGGCTTGGGCTGATAAGTGGCAAGTAACATTCGTGCCAGGCAATGACCATCTCCAACAAGAGAGAGTCTAACCACCTCCCCTTGACATTCAACGGCATTACCATTGCCAAATCCCCCACCATCAACATCCTGGGTGTCACCATTGACCAGAAACTTAACTGGATCAGCCATATAAATACTGTGGCTGCAAGAGCAGGCCAGAGGCTGGGTATTCTGCGGCGAGTGACTCACCTCCTGACTCACCAAAGCCTTTCCACCATCTACAAGGCACAAGTCAGGAGTGTGATGGAATACTCTCCACTTGCCTGGATGAGTGCAGCTCCAACAACACTCAAGAAGCTTGACACCGTCCAGGACAAAGCAGCCCGCTTGATTGGCACCCCATCCACCACCCTAAACATTCACTTCCTTCACCACCGGCGCACTGTGGCTGCAGTGTGTACCATCTACAGGATGTAATGCAGCAACTCGCCAAAGCTTCTTCGACAGCACCTCCCAAACCCGCGACCTCTACCACCTGGAAGGACGAGCAGCAGGCACATGGGAACAACACCACCTGCACGTTCCCCTCCAAGTCACACATCATCCTGACTTGGGAATATATTGCAGTTCCTTCATCGTCGCTGGGTCAAAATCCTGGAACTCCCTACTTAACAGCACTGTGGGAGAACCTTCACTATACGGACTGCAGCGGATCAAGAAAGCAGCTCACCACCACCTTCTCAAGGGCAATTAGGGATGGGCAATAAATGCTGGCCTTGCCAGCGACGCCCACACCCCATGAACGAATAAAAAAGCAACAGCATTTAGATGAAATAAGAAAAACTTGCATTAAAAACAGAAAATGCTGGAGAAGCTCAGCAAGTCAGGCAGCATCTGTGGAGAAAGAAACAGAGTTAACGTTTCAGGTCGAAGACCTTTCAGGTCGATGACTCAGTTCTGCTGAAAGGTCTTCGACCTGAAACGTTAACTCTGTTTCTTTCTCCACAGGTGCTGCCTGACTTGCTCAGCTTCTCCAGCATTTTCTGTTTTTATTTCAGATTTCCAGCATTCGCGGTATTTTGCTTTTGATTAAGAACTTGCATTTATGTCTTTGCTTTGTTACCACCAGACTAGACTATTCCAATGCTTTCCTGGCCAGCTTCCCATCTTGCACCTTCTATAAACTTCAGCTCATCCAAAACTCTGATGCCCGTATCCTGATTGGCACCAAGTTCTGCCCATCCATCACCCCTGTGCTCAGTGGCCTGCCTTGGCTCCCCGTCCGGCAACGCCTCAATTTTTAAATTTTCATCCTCGTGTTCCACTCTTCCATGACCTCGCCCCTCCCTATCTCTGCAACCACCTCCAGCCCTACAACCCTCTGAGAACTCTGCGTTCTTCCAATTCTGGCCTCTTGTGCATCATCTCCTTCCTTCACCCCACCATTGGCAAGCATGTCTTCAGCTGTCTACATAAGAACATAAGAAATAGGAGCAGGAGTAGGCCATACGGCCCCTCGAGCCTGCTCTGCCATTCAATAGATAATGGCTGATCTTCGACCTCAACTCCACTTTCTCACCCGATCCCCATATTCCTTGATTCCCCTAGAGTCCAAAAATCTATCTATCTCGGTCTTGAACATATTCAACGACTCAGCATCCACAGCTCTCTGGAGTGGAGAATTCCAAAGATTCACAACCCTCTGAGTGAAGAAATTCCTCCTCATCTCAGTCTTAAATGGCCGACCATAGATAAGGTAGTTAAGAAGGCATACGGGATACTTACCTTTATCATCCAAGGCATAGAATATAAGAGCAGGCAGGTTATGCTAGAACTGTATAAAACACTAGTTGGGCCAGAGCTTGAGTACTGCGTACAGTTCCGGTCACCACATTACAGGAAGGATGTAATTCCACTAGAGAGGGTACAGAGGAGATTTACGAGGGTGTTGCCAGGACTGGAGAATTTTAGCTATGAAGAAAGATTGGATAGGCTGGGGTTGTTTTCTTTGGAACAGAGGAGGTTGAGGGGTGATTTAATTGAGGTGTATAAAATTATGAGGGGCCTAGATAGAATGGATAGGAAGGACCTATTTCCCTTAGAAGAGAGATCAATAACCAGGGGGCATAGATTTAAAGTGATTGGTAGAAGGATTAGAGGGGAGCTGAGGAAACATTTTTTCGGCCAGAGGGTGGTGGGGATCTGGAACTCACTGCCTGAAAGGGTGGTAGAGGCAGAAACCCTCATCACATTTAAAAAGTACCTGGATATGCACCTAAAGTGCCGTAACCTACGGACCAAGTGCTTGAAAGTTGGATGATGCTGGGTGGCTCATTTTTGGCTGGCACAGACATGATGGGCCGAATGGCCTCCTTCTGTGCCGTAAATTTTCAATAATTCTATGATCCCTTATCTTGAGGCTATGTCCCCTAGTTCTAGACTCTCCAGCCAGGGGAAACAGCCTCTCAGCCTCTACCCTGGTCAAGCCCCCTCAGAATCTTGTATGTTTCAATGAGATCACTTCTCATTATTCTAAACTCCAGAGAGTATAGACCCATTCTACTCAATCTCTCCTCATAAGACAACCCTCTCATCTAGGTGCCAAACTCTGGAATTCCCTCCCCAAACCTCTCCCCCTCTCCACCTGTCTTTCTTCCTTTAAGACACACCTAATACCTACCTCTTTGACCAAGCTTTTAGTCACCTGTCCGAGTATCTCCTTTGGCTCAGTGTTAATTTTTTTCTAATATCGCTCCTGTGAAGCACCTTAGGACATTTTACTATGTTAAAGGTGCTATGTAAATGCAAGTTGCTGCTGTTGTTATGTAGCGCCTTATCATATCTCTCAGAAAGACTCCATAGTGCTTCATATATAATGAAATGCTTTGAGTTGTAGTCACTGTTGTTATGTGGCAGCTGTTTTGAGTGCTGCATAGAGCCACGAACAGCAATGAGATGAATAACCAGTTAGGTGTTAGGCCCAGTGGTAGCACTCTCACCATAGAACCATAGAAAAGATACAGCACAGAAGGGGACCATTCGGCCCATCATGTCCGCGCCGGCTCGAAGAACAACAACCAGGTGCCCATTCCAATCCCACCTTCCAGCACCCAGTCCGTAGCCCTGCAGCTTGCAGCACTTTAGATGCAGGTCCAGGTACTTTTTAAAAGAGTTGAGGGTCCCTGCCTCTACCACCAGTTCAGGCAGTGAATTCCATATACCGACCACCCTCTGGGTAAAAAAGTTTATTCTCATGTCCCCTCTAATCCTTCCGCCAATCAGCTTAAATCTATGTCCTCTAGTTCTTGAACTCTCCGCTAGGGGAAACAGGTACTTCCTGTCTACTCTTTCTGGGCCCCTCATAATTTTGTACACCTCAATCAAGTCACCCCTCAGCCTCCTCTGCTCCCAGGAAAACAACCCCAGCCTATCCAATCTCTCCTCGTAGCTGCAATTTTCAAGCCCTGGCAACATTCTTGTAAATCTTCTCTGCACTCTCTCCAGAGCAATTACATCCTTCCTGTAATGTGGTGACCAGAACTGCGCACAATACTCCAGCTGTGGCCTTACCAGCATTTTATACAGTTCCATCATTACATCCCTGCTTTTGTATTCTATACCTCGGCTAATAACGGAAAGCATTCTGCATGTCTTCTTCACAACCTTATCTACCTGTACTGCCACCTTCAGGGACCTATGCACATGCACTCCAAGGTCTCTCACTTCCTCTACCTCTCAATAAATTCCGTTTACCGCGTATTCCCTTTTACTGATTGCCCTCCCTAAATGCATTACCTCACACTTCTCCGAGTTGAACTCCATTTGCCACTTTTCTGCCCACTCCACGAACCCATTGATATCTTCTTGGAGTCTACAGCTATCCTCTTCACTATCAACTACACGGCCAATTTTTGTGTTGTTTGCAAATTTTCCATTCATGCCCCCTACATTCAAGTCCAAATCATTAATATATACCACAAACAGCAAGGGACCCAACACTGAGCCCTGTGGCACACCACTGGAAATGGATTTCCATTCGCAAAGACATCCATCGACTTTTACCCTTTGTTTCCTGTTACTGAGCCAATTTTGGATCCAATTCGCCGCATTTCCCTGTATCTCATGGGCTTTTACCTTTCTGACCAGTCTGCCATGTGAGACCTTGTCAAATGCCTTACTAAAATCCATGTAGACAACATCCACTGCACTACCTTCATCAATCCTCCTTGTCACTTCCTCAAAGAATTCAATCAGATTTGTAAGGCATAACCTTCCCTGAACAAATCCATGTTGACTATCCCTGATTAAACCATGCCTTTCCAAGTGACAGTTTTTCCTATCTCTCAGTATTGATTCTAATAGTTTGCCCACCACTGATGTAAGACTGACCGGCCTATAATTGTTCGGCCTTTCCCTCGTACACTTTTTAAACAATGGTACTACGTTTGCAGTCTTCCAGTCCTACGATACCTCCCCTGTATCTAGTGAGGATTGGAAAATGATCCTCAGAGCATCCGCTATTTCCTCCCTGGCTTCCTTCAAAAGCCTAGGAAACAATCCATCCGGCCCTGGTGACTTATCAACTTTCAAGGATTCCAGTCCCTCTGGTACTTCCTTTCTCGTAATGTTTACCTTATCCAATATTTCACACCTCTCCTCTTTAACTACTACATCTGGATCATCCCTTTCCTTTGTGAATACGGAGACAAAATATTCATTTAAAACCTTACCCACATCCTCTGCTTCTACACACAAGTTATCCTTATCATCCCTGATAGGTCCCACCTTTTCCTTAGCTATCCTCTTGTTCTTAATGTACTGATAAAACATCTTTGGGTTTTCTTTAATCTTACTAGCGAATATTTTTTCATGCCCTCTCTTTGCTTTCCTTATTTCCTTTTTTACGTCATCCCTGTACTTTCTATACTCCTCTAGGCTTTCTGCAGTACTTAGTTTTCTGTGACAGTCGTAAGCTTTCTTTTTCTGCTTTATCTTGTCCCGTATACTTCTAGACAACCAGGGGGCTCTAAATTTGGCAGTGCCACCCTTTTTCTTTGACGGGACGTGTCTGCATTGTACCCGCAGAATTTCACTTTTTAGTACCTCCCACTGGCTTGCCACTCAATTCTTCTCTAGTAGTTGTGTCCAGTCCACTTCTGCCAAATTCTCTCTTAGTTCTGTAAAATTTGCCTTCCCCCAATTTAAAACGTTTACTCCTGATTTAACTCTGTCCTTTTCCATAATAATGCTAAAACTAACTGAATTGTGGTCACTATCCCCACTATAGTCACCCACTGTCACTTCACCCACTTGCCCATCTTCATTTCCCATCTTGTTGGGCTTGTCACGTACTGGCTAAAAAAGTTCTCCTGGACACCGATCAAGAATTTTGCACGTGACCTCCGAGTTAGAAGGTCGTGGGTTCAAGTTCCACTCCAGAGACTTGAGCATGAAATCTGGGCTGACACTCCAGTGCAGTACTGAGGGAGTGCTACACTGTCAGAGGTGTCGTCTTTCAGATGAAACATCACTAAAACACAGATTATCTGGTCATGTATCTCATTGCTGTTTGTGGGACCTTGCTGTGCATAAATTGGCTCCCGCATTTCCTACATAACAACAGTGATTACACTTCAAAAGTACTTCATTGGCCGTAATGCGCTTTGGGATGTCCTGAAGTTGTGAAAGGCGCTATATAAATGCAAGTTATTTCTTTCTTCAATAGTCAGTTTTTGGATAGTGATAAATATTTGGAATAATCTGCCAGACAAGGTAGTGGAGACAAAGACACTGTGGCATTCAAATGTAGTTTGATGTTAAAATCGGAGAGTATTGAGATTAGGGGGATGAGCTTCAATGGTTTGGATGGACCCTTTTTTTCTTTCGTGACAACAGTTTTGATTTTAGATTGGGGGTAAAACAAAAGGGGTTGTGCCAAATGGGACATGAGCTGACGAGTAGGGGGATGTAGCAAATGATAGAGCACGAAGCAGAGGCCATTTGTGGAATGAAGGGATCCTGAGGAATCGCTGTTCTTCACCAGTTGCTTTTATTTTCTGGAATCAATATTTTTTTTAAATTTTTTTCCCAAATGTTCCCGGCCTATGGATGAATTATACAAAAAGACTTGGATAGTCAGAACTCGTAGAAACACAAAATGAATGAGCAAACACATTGATCAGCAGAGACTGTGACTTAAAAAGATTCTTCTTGATTTGTTCAACGTCCACATACAAATAGGATTTTGGAGGGCGGTGGGGGGGGGGGGGGGAGTGGGAGGGATTGTCAAGGTCCCTTTAAGAAATTTATACCTGTGTTGTTCTGAGCTGCTGCACGGTTTGTTTTCTTCCATCAAAGCAAAAATACTGCGGATGCTGGAAATCTGAAATAAAAACAGAAAATGCTGGAGAAGCTCAGCAAGTCAGGCAGCACCTGTGGAGAGAGAAACAGGGTCAACGGTTCAGATTGAAGACCTTTCATCAGAACTGAATGATGTTAAAGAGTTAAAGTTTTTAAGCAAGTACAGAGTCAGGGAAAGGAGGAGGGGCGGAAAGAACAAAAGGGAAGGTCTGCGATAGGGTAGAGGGCAAGAGTGATTAAATGGCGAAAGGGATGATGGTGCAAGGCAAGGAGGGTGGTAATGGGACAAGTAAAGAAATAAAAGATTGGTCAGGAGTAGCTGTAAATGGCAGCAGCAGAACCATTACCAGCACCTGCTGTCCGAAAAAATGGGAGCAGTAGATCATAAGACCACAAGAGATTGGAGCAGGAGTAGGCCATTCGGCCCCTCGAGCCTACTCCGCCATTCAATGAGATCATGGCTGATCTGATTTTTACCTCAACTCCACTTTCCCGCCCTTTCCCCATATCCTTTGACTCCCTTGCTGATCAAAAATTTGTCTAACTCAGCCTTGAATGTATTCAATGACTCAGCCTCCGCAGCTTTTTGGGGTAAAGAATTCCAAAGATTCACGACCCTCTGGGAGAAGAAATTCCTCCTCATTTCTGTCTTAAACAGGCCACCCCTTATTCTGAGACTATGCCTCCTAGTTTTAGATTCCCCCATGAGGGGTAACATCCTCTCAGCATCTACCCTATCAAGTCCCCTCAGAATCTTGTATGTTTCAATAAGATCTCCTCTCATTCTTCTAAACTCCAATGAGTATAGACCCAACCTGTTCAATCTTTCCTCATAAGACAACCCTTCCATACCCGGAATCAACCTAGTGAACCTTCTCTGAACTGCCTCCAATGCAAGTATGTCCTTCCTTAAATAAGGGCACCAGAACTGTACGCAGTACTCCAGGTGTGGTCTCACCAGCACTCTGTACAGTTGTAGCATGACTTCCCTGCTTTTATACTCCATCTCCCTAGAATTAAAGGCCAATATTCCGTTTGCCTTCTGGATTACCTGCTGCACCTGTATGTTGACTTTTTGTGTTTCATGTACGAGGACACCCAGATCCCTCTGTTCCGTGGCATTTTGTAGTATTTCTCCATTCAAATAATATTTTGCTTTTTTATTTTTCCTCCCAAAGTGGATGACTTCACATTTTCCCACATTATATTCCATCTGCCAAATTTTTGCCCATTTGTTTAACCTGTCAATATCCCTTTGCAGACACTGTGTCCTCATCACAACTTGCTTTTCCACCTATCTTTGTATCATCAGCAAATTTGGCCACAAGACACTCTGTTCCTTCATCCAAGTCATTGATATATATTGTAAATAGTTGAGGCCCCAGCACTGATCCCTGCGGCACCCCACTAGTTACAGATTGCCATTTTGAAAATGACCCTTTTATCCCGACTCTTTGTTTTCTGTTAGTTAGCCAATCCTGAATCCATGCCAGTATATTACCCCCAACACCATGAGCTCTTATCTTGTGCAGTAATCTTTTATGTGGCACCTTATTGAATGCCTTTTGGAAATCCAAATATACTGCATCCATTGGTTCCCCTTTATCCACCCTGCCCGTTACTTCCTCAAAGAACTCTAATAAATTTCTCAGACATGATTTCCCCTTCATAAAACCATGTTGACTCTCCTTGATTGTATTATGAGTCTCCAAATGTCCTGCTACTACTTCCTTAATAATGGGTTCTAGCATTATCCCAATGACAGAGGTTAGGCTAACTGGTCTATAGTTACCTGCTTTCTGTCTCACTCCCTTCTTGAATAGGGGTATTACGTTTGCGGTTTTCCAATCCCCTGGGACCTTTCCAGAATCTAGTGAATTCTGGAAGATTACAACCAATGCATCCACTATCTCTGCAGCCACTTCCTTTAAGACCCTCGGATGCAAGCCAGGGGACTTGTCAGCCTTTAGACCCATTAGTTTACCTAGTACTTTTTCTCTAGTGATAGTGATTGTTTTTAGTTCCTCCATCCCCTTTGCCCCTTGATTTTCTACTATTGTTGGTATATTATTAGTGTCTTCTACTGTGAAAATTAACCCTAAATATTTAGCTCCCAACCTTGGTCACCTTGCAACCACATCTCTGTAATGGCCACGAGATCATACCCATTTGTTTCTATTTGTGCCGTCGATTCATCTATCTTATTACGAGTGCTGCGCACATTCAGATAAAGAACCTTTAATTTTGTCTTTTTACCATTCTTTCCTACCCCGGCCCCATTTGCTAGTGCACTCTTATGTTTGTACACTCTGTCCCTTCCTGACACACTCTGTTTATCATTACCCCCATCACTTTCCTGTACTACTTCCTTGTCTTTTCTCCTTATCAATCTAAACTTCGCCCCACCTGAGCCCTCCCCCCCCTCTATTTAGTTTAAAGCCTTCTCTATTGCCCTAGGTATTCAGTGGTTATGATCTGAAGTTATTGAAATCAGTGCCAGAAATCAAGTCCAGAAGGTTGTAAAGTGTCCATTCGAAAGATGAGACGCTGTTCCTCGAGCTTCAGTTGAGCTGCATTGGAACAGTGTAAGAGGCCGAGGACAGAGAGGTCAGGACGGGAGTGGGACGGGGAATTAAAATGGCAAGTGACCGGCAGGTCAGGGTCACACTTGCGGACTGAGCGGAGGTGTTCAGCAAAGTGATCACCCAATCGGCGTTTGGTCTCCCCAGTGTAGAGGAGACCATATTGTGAGCATTGAATACAGTGTACTAAATTGAAAGAAGTACAAGTAAATCGCTGTTTCACCTGGAAGGAGTGTTTCAGGCCGTGGACAGTGGGAAGGGAGGAGGTGAAGGGACAGGTGTTGCATCTCCTGCGGTCGCATGGGAAGGTGCCGTGTGGAGGAGGATGGGTGTTGGGGGCGATGGAAGATTGGACCAGGGTGTCGCGGAGGGAGCAGTCCCTTCAGAATGCTGAAAGGGGAGGGGAGGGGAAGATGTGTTTGGTGGTGGGATCGCGTGGAGGTGGTGGAAATGGCAGGGGATCGGACACGGTCGAGGGCCCTGTCAACTACAGTGGAGGGGAATCCTCGGTTTAGGAAAAAGGAAGACATATCGGAAGCACTGGTGTGGAAGGTGCATCAGAACAGATGCGACGGTGACGGAGAAGCTGGGAGAAAGGACTAGAGTCCTTACAGGAAGCAGGATGGGAGGAAGTGTAATCAAAGTAGCTGTGGGAGTCAGTGGGCTTATGATAGACATTGGTTGACAGCCTATCCCCAGAAATGGAGATAGGGCCATAAACACTCCTTCCAGGTAAAACAGTGGTTTACTTGTACTTCTTTAAGTTAGTACACTGTATTCACTGCTCATGATGTGGTCTCCTCTACACTGGGGAGACCAAACGCAGATTGGGTGATCGTTTTGCTGAACACCTCCGCTCAGTCCGCAAGTGTGACCCTGACCTGCCGGTCGCTTCCCATTTTAATTCCCCGTCCCACTCCCGTCCTGACCTCTCTGTCCTCGGCCTCTTACAACTTTCCGGACTCAACATTGATTTCAATAACTTCAGATCATAACCACTGCTCCCATTTTTTCGGACAGCAGGTGCTGGTAATGGTTCTGCTGCTGCCATTTATGGCTACTCCTGACCAATCTTTTGTTTCTTTACCTGTCCCATTACCACCCTCCTTGCCTTGCACCATCATCCCTTTTGTCATTTAATCACTCTCGCCCTCTACCCTATTACAGACCTTCCCTTTTGTTCTTTCCTTCCCTCCCCTCCCTCCTCCCCTTTCCCTAACTCTGTACTTGTTTAAAAACATGAAATCTTTAACATCATTCAGTTGTGACGAAGGGTCTTCGACCTGAAACATTAACTCTGTTTCTTTCTCCTCAGTTGCTGCCTGACCTGCTGAGTTTCTCCAGCATTTTCTTTTTTTATTTTAGTTTTCCTCTATGATTGGCTGCAAGCCCCCCGCCCCACCCCACCCCCACCATCTTCCACACCAGAAGAAGCTAATAGTTGCTGTTGCTGATTCTTTGTTAGCGGAACTGTTTTAGCACTGTCTGCCGGAGCCCCAGTGCTCACAGACAGGAGTAGAAAAGCAGAAAACGCTGGCAAACACTCTGGAGGCCAGGCAGCAACTGTGGAGAGAGAAACAGACATAATGGGAGTGATTTTAAACCCCAAGAACAGGTGGGTTGGTGGCGGGTGGGAGTTGAAAATGGTTGTTTTTTTTGGGTCGCAACCGCAAAATGTTCGGACTTTGCATTCCCAGTGGAAAACCTGTACTTTTACGCACCTACAGAAATAAAGCCGGGTTGCGGTCGCGACCCAAAAACAACTATTTTCAACTCCCACCCGCCCCCAACCCACCCATTCTTGGGGTTTAAAATCACCCTCAATGTTTCAGGTGATAGACAGGAATTTCCTGAATTTGTGGGTTTAGTCTTTACAGATTTCTTGTGCCATTTATTTTACTTACATCACAGGAGCCTATTCTGGTCAGGCCCTCTCCAGCCAATCAAAAAGAAGCTGCATTGGATATAGCATGACTTCAGGATGTCCCAAGGTGCTTTACAGCCAATGAAGTACTTTTTTGTAATGTTGGAAATGCAGCAGCCAATTTGCACACAGCAAGGTCCCACAAACAGTAGTGTTATAATAGCCAGATAATCTATTTTAGCAATGTTGGTTAGGGGAGAAGTATAGGCCAGGCTCCAGGGAGAACTCCCCTGCTTGTCTTCAAATAATGCCATGGGATCTCTTACATCAACCTGAGAGGGAAGGTATGGCCTCAGTTTAATATCTCATCTGAAAGACAACACCTCTGACAGTGCAGCACCCCCTCAGTACTGCACTGAAGTGCCAGCCTGGATTATGCACCCAAGTCTCTGGAGTGGGACTTGAACCCACAACCATCTGACTCAGAGGCGAGATGCTACCAACTGAGCCACAGCTGACACCTAGGCCAGCTTCTGGTTTTAAAATTCACAACAAGTGACACAGATTCCGACGACAACCATTTTTACTGCCTTTGAATATCATGCGGGATTTTGAGGTGTGAAGCTTGCTCCATACCTTGCCCAGGACCTTTATACGAACAACTCATTTTATGGGAAAGGAATTCTTGCTCCAAGAATGTTGAAACTTGCTTCTTCTTGATGCACAGAAACCTTGCCATCCAGCTCAGTACAGATGCAATTGTCGACTGCCATATCAGATAGACCACGTGAAAAGGGTAGGAAAAGACCATCAGACCCATAAAGCTCATCCCATCCCATCCCATCCAGTAGGCAGTGTAACCTCGCTCGCCCTCCTCCCAATTCCAAGTGATACTGTCTTCTCGAAGAGCCAAAAGCAACCTGTGGCCAATACGGGAAAAACTCCAGGAAATTCCTCTCCAACTCCCTAAAGCATCAAGCAAGCTTCAGAAGACCCTAGATGCCCATAGTGCATCACGATCTGAATTAACCAACCATATACCCCTTGTAGGAGACATTGCCCCCTTCTCCCAGGAACTTAGCAAGTTGTCTTTTAATAGACTTGGCAACCCCATCCTCTCCATGTGTTGCAGATGTTTGTTCCAGAAAGCACTGGCCTTGTGAAAAGAAATTCTTCCTGCCATCTAAACTAACTCTTTGCCTATGGATTTTACAAGCATAGCCTCGAATTTTACTGTCCCTACCCGTTTCAAATAACCTTTCTAACTATACTGTATCCAATCTCTTCATCATTTTAAAAATCTCAATCAGATTCCCCCTCTATGTCTGTGTTGCTGCAAAGTAAATAACCGTAATTCTCAGAGTAAACAACCCTAAGAGCTCCGCTATTTAATATCACCCTAGTCGCCTTCTTCTGCATCATCTTCACAGCCTCGATTTCTTTCTCCAGTGTTAAGACCAAAACTGTACAGAGAATCAGACATGAGCAGGAATTGCATCAGTCAAGCCATGCTCTTCATTGGCTCACATGTCTGGGAGAAGGTGTTAGGTGTCTCTAGTCAACACACAATCTCTTTCTGTATCAGTCACAAATCAATGCAACCAATGGTTTTGGCCTGTGGTCCAACATTGACTGACATTAGTTCCTGTTGAGAGTCTATGTCTCCAACTGGTACGCACATATTTCATCATCCCGCCATTGCAGCTTCCAGTACTGCCCGCAGCAGCCCCGTTTGCTGTGGAACAGTCATCAATCCAGGTTGACTTTGACGTCGAGCCTCAGCAGGATGATTTAAGACACTAAACAGACCCAAGGACAAAAACATTACTCTTGTAAGAGAAAGCAGATGTTGGTCATGGAACTTCCCCCTACCCTTATTAGGAGACATCCCCCCCCAACCCCCACCCCAAGTAAAGCATTCTGAGGTACTCTTTCACTTGAGGCAAGGTATAAAAATATAAGTTGTTGTCATCCTGGGCTGATTTGTTTGGTTGAGAATCTCAGGCTATCCACCAGGTCTTCAGAAAAGGCTGATGGAGCTGTATTTTTTAGGTAGCAGTTCATTTGAGGACCAGGTATAACCAATCCTGGGGACCTTTGAAAACGGTCCAACAAACCCCTATGAGCCATTCAGAGTATAACCTTACATGGACCGTGCTGGCTGATCCTTCTGCTTTCAGACCAACAGAGGATTTACTTGGAGATTAAGCATTCCTGACAAGTCTCAGAAAGAAAAAGATTCATTTCTAAAACAACAATGACTCTTCTATTAATGTCCATCACACCAAATAATCTCAGAGAGTGCAGCACAGGCTTTGTCCAACTTGACCACTCTCCTGGGGGTTATACTGGTGCGATGGATGCAAGCCGCCTAACCACAGTTAACCTGAAAGATGTATACTTGCACATTGCAATCAGGAAAGGTAGTACCTCAGATTCAATGTTAGTGAAGTAAACCACTAATTCAGAGTACCACCATTTGGCTTGACTCCCTTTCCCCTCCCCCCACAACACCCTCCACCGCCCCCCCCCCCCCCCCCACGCCCTGGGTTTTAACCAAGTCTTTCGGTAGCAGTCGTCCAGTTTTTCTCCATCAGTTTGCTCCCTCCCCTCATGAAGATGTTGACTCCTTGCTGGATAGAGTTAAGCTATGAGATGTCGGGCCAGCGATCCCGTCAATCGTCCGGCAGGGGAAGATTCTGTATTATTGCCCAATTCTCACTTACAGCATGGGTCATTCACCTAGTATGGTTGGGCATTGTGGTCGTTATCCCCATAAATCCCTCTTGCTGAAGACTGACCTGAATCTCTGATCACCTGGTCCCCAGTGCTGACCAGCTTGTAGGGATCCCAGCTGAACGGTCAGTTCTAGCAATGCAGCCCACAGAGCTTCCCAAGTGATGGAAAAGCTCTTGAAAAGGAAGATATTAGAGACACTTAAATTCCAACAGTTCCACTTCCAACATCAACAACTTGCATTTATATAGCACCTTTATCGTGGTACTAGGGCCCAAGGCGCTTCACAGGAGCGTAATCAGACAAAAATTGACACCGAGCCAAAGTAGGAGATATTAGGACAAGTGACCAATTGCTTGGTCAAAGAGGTAGGTTTTAAGGAACGTCTTAACGGAGGATAGAGCGGTAGAGAGGTGGAAAGGTTTAGGAAGGGAATTCCAGAGCTTAGGGCCCAGACGGCAGAAGGCATAAGAACATAGGAAACAGGTGCAGGAGTAGGCCATATGGCCCCTCGAGCCTGCTCCGCCATTCAATAAGATCATGGCTGATCTTCTACCTCAATTCCACTTTCCTGCCTGATCCCCATATCCCTTGATTACCCTAGAGTCCAAAATTCTATCTATCTCAGCATCCACAGCCCTCTGGGGTAGAGAATTCCAAAGATTCACAACCCTCTGAGTGAGGAAATTCCTCCTCATCTCAGTCTTAAATGGCTGACCCCTTATCCTCCGACCAAGCTCTCTAATTCTAGACTCTCCAGCCAGGGGAAACAACCTCTCAGCATCTACCCTGTCAAGCCCCCTCAGATTCTTGTACATTTCAATGAGATCACCTCTCATTCTTCTAAACTCCAGGAAGTATAGGCCCATTCTACTCAACCACTCCTCATAGAACAACCCTCTCATTCCAGGCACTTCCGGCAAAGTAAATTGGGGATGCGCAAGAGGCCAGAATTTGAGGAGAGCTGAGTACTCGTAGGGATGTAGGGCTGGAGGAGGTTACAGAGAAGGGAGGGGTGAGGCCATGGAGGGATTTGTACACAAGGATGAAATTTTTAAATTCGAGGCGTTGCTGGACCGGGAGCCAATGTAGACCTGTTAGCACAGGGGATGAACTGGACATGGCGCGAGTTAGAATACAGGCAGCAGAGCTTTGGATGACATCAAGTTTGTGGGGGTTGGAAAATGGGAGGCTGGCCAGGAAAGCATTGGAAAAGTCTAGAGGCATGGTTAGTAAGTTTGCAGATGACACCAAGATTGGTGGCATTGTGGACAGTGAAGAAGGTTATCTAGGATTGCAACGGGATCTTGATAATTGGACCAGTGGGCCGATGAATGGCAGATGGAGTTTAATTTAGATAAATGTGAGGTGATGCATTTTGGTAGATCGAATCGGGCCAGGACCTACTCCGTTAATGGTAGGGCGTTGGGGAGAGTTATAGAACAAAGAGATCCAGGAGTACAGGTTCATAGCTCCTTGAAAGTGGAGTCACAGGTGGATAGGGTGGTGAAGAAGGCATTCAGCATGCTTGGTTTCATTGGTCAGAACATTGATTAAAGGAGTTGGGATGTCTTGTTGAAGTTGTACAAGACATTAGTCAGGCCACACTTGGAATACTGTGTACAGTTCTGGTCACCCTATTATAGAAAGGATATTATTAAACTAGAAAGAGTGCAGAAAAGATTTACTAGGATGCTGCCGGGACTTGATGGTTTGACTTATAGGGAGAGGTTAGATAGACTGGGACTTTTTTCCCTGGAGAGTAGGAGGTTGAGGGGTGATCTTATACAAGTCTATAAAATAATGAGGGGCATAGATAAGGTCGATAGTCAAAATCTTTTCCCAAAGGTAGGGGAGTCTATAACGAGGGGGCATAGATTTAAGGTGAGAGGGGAGAGATACAAAAGGGTCCAGAGGGGCAATTTTTTCACTCAAAGGGTGGTGAGTGTCTGGAACGAGCTGCCAGAGGCAGTAGTAGAGACGGGTACAATTTTGTCTTTTAAAAAGCATTTGGACAGTTACATGGGTAAGATGGGTATAGAGGGATATGGGCCAAATGCAGGCAATTGGGACTAGCGTAGTGGTATAAACTGGGCGACAAGGACATGTTGGGCCGAAGGGCTGTTTCCATGTTGTAAACTTCTATGATTCTGTGATTCTAGATGGGCTGAGGCAGGGGTGGAGACAGGTGATACTATGGAGGTTGAAGTAGGTGGTTTTGGTGATGGAGAAGATATGGTATCGGAAGCTCAGTTCAGAGTCAAATAGGATGCCAAGGTTGTGAATAGTCTTCTTCAGCCTGGGAATATGGCCAGGGATGGGGAAGGAAACGATGGCTAGGGAACGGAGTTTGTGGAGGGGACCGAAGACAATGGTTTTGTTCTTCCCAATGTTTAATTGGAGGAAATTTCTGCTCATCCAATATTGGATGTGGGACAAGCAGTGTGACAAATCAGAGGCAATGGAGGGGTCAAGAGAGGCGGTGGTGAGGTCGAGCTGGGTGTTTACGGATGATGTCGCCGAGGGGCAGCATGTAGATGAGAAATAGAAGGGGACCAAGGATAGAGCCTTGGAGGACTCCAGAGGTAACGGTGTGGGAAAGTATTAACGCAATGCTGAGTGGAAACGGTTTGTCCATTAGTGCCAAAGATAATCTAACACCCTATGCACCTTAGAAATCATAGAAATGTCACAGCACGGAAGGAGGCCATTCGGCCCATCGAGTCCGTGCCGGCTCTATGCAAGAGCAATCCAGCTAGTCCCATTCCCCAGCCCTATCCCCCTATCCCACCTTGACTTGTGAGTTTCATTAGTGAGGATATGCTGCAGCACTGCATCAAAGTGAGGTAATTTCCACAACTTGGCACCTCATGTTTCGTGCAAGGCAGTAGCTAAAATACCTCTTGGAAATTTTTCTGCAGGTTTTACAAACTGATGCTTGTAATGCTGGTTGTAAGCAATCTTTCTGTTGTCTGCCTATAATCTTGCGACGAGTGAGGTTACCTGCTGAAATCAGCTAGTGGGAGGTAGTGAAAGTTATAGCGTTCAAAATTACCCTGTGGGTTGAAGGATAAAATTAACAACGTAGAAAGAAAATTCCTCTGTACGTTACATTTATCCCTTGAGTAAAGCCTTGCACCCACCATGACTTTGCCCTAGGGATAAATTACCACATAAAGGAATTCTGCCCCTTCCCATCTACAGTAAACAGTGAGCCTGCCATTGAGCAATCTGTTGCATTCTACCAAAAATATTTTGCAGATCACATGTTCAACTAAATGGAATTTAAGGCAGGAGATACAATCAAAGAATAGCACATAGTGTGTCAGCAAGTTTACAACCTCCTGCTTAACAGTGGAAATGCATTGAGAACGAGAAAAACAGGCATTGCAGAATAACAGAATTCAAGGAGCTGGAATCTACGGCATCACACGCTCACCAATTAATATTTTCCAGTATATATAAATAATCTACGCCACCATGTTTTATTTAATCTGCTGTATGTGTGTGTGTGTTGGGGGGTGGGGGGCAGGGAAATTAGTAAACAGAGAGAATGTGTAACGATCACCTAACTGGAATTGTGGGTCACTGGAGACTATAGTTACGTACCCGTGTCATCTGTTTGCACCAGTCGGGGATTCCAAATAGTGTGAATTTCTGGAAAACAACCCGAAGAGGCAACAAAACACACACACAAGCCCATTAAAATTGGGCTGCGAGCTTTAAGAAGAAGCTTTGCAAAGATTGGCTGACAGCAATCCACAAGGCGTGCAATCTGAAATTGCAAGAATAAAAATAAAAACCATTGCCTTCCCCGTACAAATCAGCGCGGTGATCTGAATCATTCTAAAATAGCAGTAGCAAGAATTCAAAGGGAGAAATAACGGGGGAGGAAAGGAGCTGAGATTAAACTCTAAAGATAATTCAACAGCAATGAGTGAAGTGAGGGCAGCAGTGATATTTTCTCCTCCCCCTCTCTCCAGTTTTTTAAAATTTATATGCATTATTCTGGAGGAATTTTTCTCTCTCTCCTCGTATCACTTTGAGCCAATGGTTGTGTAGCTGACACATGGTGTTGTTATTCTCTCTCTCTCTCTACAGTTTTTTATTTATATGCATTATTGTGGGGCATTTTTTTTCTCTCTATCTCTCTTCCTCCCGGTGTCACTTTGAGCCAATAGTTGTGTAGCTGACACATGGTGCTGTTATTCTCTCTCCTCTCTTTCATTCTTTCTCCCTCTCCTGTATTTTTTTTTGTATTTATAATGCATTATTGTGGGGGGATTTTCTCTCTCTCCCTGTGTCACTTTGAGCCAGGGGCTGTGTAGCTGACACATGGTGCTGTTATTCTCTCTCCTCTCTTTCATTCTTTCTCCCTCTCCTGTATTTTTTTTTGTATTTATAATGCATTATTGTGGGGGGATTTTCTCTCTCTCCCTGTGTCACTTTGAGCCAGTGGTTGTGTAGCTGACACATGGTGTTGTTATGCTTTCTCCCTCTCCTGTATTTTTTTGTATTTATAATGCATTATTGTGGGGAGATTTTCTCTCTCTCCCTGTGTCACTTTGAGCCAGGGGTTGTGTAGCTGACACATGGTGCTGTTATTCTCCTCTCTCTCTCTCTCTCTCTTTCTTTCTCTCTCTCTCTCTCTTTGAAGCAAACATCCGGGTTTCCCTGCTCGTTGCTGGACAAGCTTTTTTAGAAGCCATTTTGGACTGGGTTCAGTTTTTTTTTCCACCGTGGATTCGCCACACCGCCCGGCCATTCAAAAATTATGCCTCATCCTTCGCGAGGACTGAATCTTTGCCAATCTCTGCCGCTCCAGAAGACCGATCCAACCCTTCGTTCGCCTGCGGTCGCTGCTGTGCATTTGGGATTGCTGAGGAAAGAGTGAACTTTGTTGCATTTTTTTCAACAAGAAAATAATATATATATATATCATCATTATTTTGGAGGAGAGAGAAAAAAAACACACACACACACACGCGTCAAAAAAGGAGGAGGAGAGAAGGGAAAAAAAAACAAGAAACACACCAAAGGAGGAGGAGGAGGAGGTGGTGGTGGTTGCAAAAAAAATAGACAACTCCGTACTGCTTTATGTGCTTGTGCCTGAGAGTGTTGGACGGCTCGGCGTGGATATCAACGGGCCCGGGTCACTGTGTTAGTTTGTCCAGCTCTTCTCTTTTTTTTAAAATAATTTTTTTTTGGGTGGGGGAAAAAATGCTTTAAATGTGGTCGAACTGAACGGATCCCTACCGCAGGAAATTAACACAACATTGGTGCATTTAAATATGATTGCTTGCTGGCTGACTTTTGCACTTTTAGCAACTTTTTGTGCAGGTAAGGATTGGCGGTTATGAGAACCTCCCCATCTCTCTTGTCTCTTTTTCTTGTGCAGCATGAGATTAACCTCAGGACTGTGGATAAAGTGGGGGGTGGATTGAGATTGTATTTTTGTTGGTTTCGGATTTTTAAAAATTCTTTCTAAATGGCTACAGATGCTTGCGGTTTGTTTTGCGGGGGTGACTGATTTTGTGTGTAGTAGTAGTTCTCCCAATATATAATGTTGGAGAGTAATTGTGGTTTTCCTATTTGTTTTCTTCTGACTGATTCATGTGGCGTGATTTGTAAGCGTGCGATCCGGTGTGTAAGTTTTTAAACAAAGCATCTTTTGTGTTTTTTTTTAAAAAAGAAAAGTTTTTGCTCAATTGCAAAATACTGGCGAGCAGTGTGAGGCTCTTATTTTTATATATGTACCATTTTTTTTGCTTTGTAGTAGGAGAGTTGAGTAGATGTATGGTGGAAGTTGCAAAGGGCTGGAAATCAACACAAATCCCCTCTCTGGATGATTTTACTCCTCTTGTATGATGCTTGTAATGTAAACAAATCTTGGCTTGCGAGTCCAATACACAAAAAGAACACAATCTATGTTTTTTTAAAAAGGAGGGGGTGGAGAGAGGGGGGGGGGGGGGAGGTTGTGTGTGTGAAATAATGGCAGATTCTCCCCCTCCCCCTTTCTCTTCCTGCCGGTTGAATCGCTGCTTTTGTTGTGTAATTCCCTCCTTGTTTTGATATATTAGAGGAGGGGGAGAAAATCCCGTCCTTCCTATTTTTACTTTGGCTTATTCGACGGCTCCAACTTTTCAAAAAGATGCAGGCACACATTTGTGTCTTTTTTTAATATATATATATATATACAACAAAGTGAAACACTGTGAACCCTTTAACTTGGGGGACAGTGAGATCCCAGCACGTTTGATCTCAAGCTGGAGAGGGTAGCAGCAGAAAGTAACCCAGTGGGGCTTGAAACAAAGAGTCGTGCAGCCAAATTGAAACAATTTTGTAATATAGTCACAGGGATGAGTTGAGCCTTGCAAACACACACATACACTGGCCCCTCTATCTAGGAAATGGCTTTATTTAGTTCCCGTCATTAAATATGCACCAAGTCTCAGTTCCTTTTATTTACGGTAACGTATGTTCCCGTTTGGCTTTAAATCAATTTCGTCTTTTATTTTTAAATTCCCCTCGATAATGTTAAGTGAGCGGCGATCGGTTTTGTTCACGCAAACTTGCATGTGTTAAGATTTAGCTTTTGTTAAAAAAAAAAGGCACATTGTGTTTACGTTCTTGGGTGTGTGTGTATGTGTGTGAGGGAGGGGGTGGATTTGTCACATGGCTGTTGGATGTGTGTCAACTATGGATCCGAATCAAAGCCACCGAAAGGAGAGGAGAGGGGGGGAAGGGAGGAAGGAGAAGGGAAACATTGTGTTTTAAGAGAGACACGTGGTGGAGGAGAGTTGTAACAGTTTTGAGCCGCTCGAGTGAAAAAATCTGATTCATTCTTTGGCTGCGGAAGCTTGTGGTCATCTGGTGTAATTTCTTGGATGTGCTTCAGTGCTTTTGGTTAGATTTGGGTGTTTGATGCAAAACATTGTGGCGGGCATGGGTAAGGCACAGTGTTTTTTTAAAAATGTACTATTTGCGTGGTTTCTCAAACTGTTTTTATTCCCTTTATCTTTTTTAATGCTGTTTATGTTTACGTGAAAGTTTCTTCTTTTTACAAAATCCTCAATCGACGCACAACTGACGTGGAAAAAAATCAAAATGAAATGCCAGTCGTCTTTTGTGTGTATCCGGCCCCTTGTGTTATGCTAGTGGTTTTTGAATTGTGATAGTTGGATTCCTGGTTTGTGTTAATTACATGTATATATTACCCACAGCTTTCTTTCAGTTTTTGCAGGATTGTGCTTCATTCACTTCGTCTCAGCAGATTAAGGCTTGTGAAATGTGATTTAGTTCATGCAACTTTAATCAAAATATGCTTTTTTAAAAAAATATTTGTTCCTGTGATGTGGGCAACACCAATAAGGCAGTAACTATCGCCCGTCCTTTGTTGCCCTGAGAGGGAATTAAGAGTATGGGACCAGGTAGGGATGGCAGGTTCCCTTCCCTGAAGTAAACCAGTTGGGTGTTTGTGACAATCTGGCAGCTTTCATGGTCATTTTTTTTAGGTGTCAGTTCACAAATAAATCTGGTCATTTGTGGTCTTTTTGGTTTTTGAAAGGGTTCAGTTGCAATTCTAGCTTCCTGCCTGAGTGGTTTATTTATTACTTGAATTTTAAAAACACATTTATTAATATATTTGAAGAAAAAAAAATCATGGTTTCTGTTGTCTGCTGCTGTAATGTTATTAATTTTATATAAAAAGCCTGGATCAGTTTGAAAACCTTCAAAAGTGATGCATTTTCTTATTAACAGGCAGCTAGCTCTATGTTCCAGTTTTACATCAATGCATTTAAGGGGAAGCTAGATAAGTACATGAGGGAGAAAGGAATAGAAGGATATGCTGATAGGGTTAGATGTAGAGGGGTGAGAGGGGGCTCGTGTGGAGCATATACACCGGCACGGACCAGTTGGACCGAATGGCCTGTTTGTGTGCTGTACATTCTATGTGGACTTTAGTTGAATATAACAAGTTCAAAGTAAAACATGATTCCACTGATCTGATACTGGTGTGGCTGCATCAGATTTAAACTTTCAAACAAGGTGAACAGCAATGTTGGGAACATTGTTGTCTGACTACAATCTTGTTTTTTTTAAAACATGAAGAACTAGAGTTATATTTTAAAATGTTAATGACTTGTGCCCTGTTTACAGGACCTTCCCAAACCTTCCCGTCTTGAAACTCCTTTTGTTCAAACAGTCAGCATTGTCATCGAGTCTCGCTGCATTAGATCTGTTAGTTATTTAAAAAAATTCTGTCAGCCTCTGCAAAAATGAATGCATTTCTTTACTCTGAGAGCGGTGAAAATGTGGAACTCCGCTAGCACATGGAGTGGTTGAAGTGAATGGACTAGATACATTTAATGGTGTGATGTTATTAACTTGTATAAAAAGTCTGGATCAGTTTGAAAACCTTCAAAAGTGATGGATTTTCTTATTAACAGGCAGATCTACATTCCAGTTTTACATAGATGCATTTAAGCAGAATAAGGACATGAGGGAGAAAGGAATAGAAGGGTATGTTAGTCGGGTTAGATGGAGGGGGAGGAGGCTCGTGTAGAGCATAAACACCAGCATAGACCAGTTGGGCCGAATGGCCTGTTTCTGTGCTGTAAATTCTGTGTAATTTCTCTGTTGGTAATTATGTTTTTAAACAGAGTGGTCGAGATGAAATGTGTATATATTATATTCTAAAGTTGTTGCAAAGCAATGATTTGTTTGGCCGGATCAGTGCCATGAACTGATGGACAAAAGACTGATCTATATTCACTCTTTTGTAAACTCATCCTGAAAATTAGACCAAAGCTCTTTTGTGGTGTTGCTCATCCAGCAGTTTTCAAAGTAGGTGGTCCGGGGAAATCTCGAAGAAAGATTTGGAGAGAAATGGTCTGTGCTGTCATGTAATGGGTTTTGATAGGCAAAACAGTTTTGGGCGGTAAAACGAGAGTCAATGCTGCTGGCTTAAAAAAAATGAATGCATGTTAAATAAAGAATCCTGGATGTTTTTGTTGTAGAGCAGTTCCTGTCCAACACTGTACTTGTGAAATGTAATCCTACTCCCAAAACTTTGGAAGCTGCTTTGTTTTTAAAAAAAATTAACTCCGAAGTTTCAAGAGTTTATAAAGCAAGGTGTGTGACGCGTGTTTACATTGGATTTGTGATACTGGCCCGCAGTCAGGTTGACATCATTGTTCTGCCTGTGTTTGCATACAATTATATTGCACACACTTGTAGAACTGCTAGCATCCTCCTGGTGCTTTTTTTCATCTGTGTTCGGCAACCAGCCCCACAGGCACGATCTAAATGGTCAATGATGACACTTTATTAAAATAAACTGTAACATTTTAATTTTGGGAAGGTAACTATTCAAAATATGTATTCATTTTTCTGCCCCTGAACGCCATGACCATTTTTTCCACATCAAAAAAATAGCTCTTGGTTTTTGGTGCAGCTATATAAAGTGAATTATATTTTTTTCAGATTCACTAAGCGAGCTTCTTTACTCCATTCCTGCTTTCAAATCGGTCAATTCAACCATTTGTCCAGCTGGAAAGAAGTAAACGTGCAACTTAAATTGGAAAAGTCATTGTCATTTCTTGAAATGCACTTTCTTATACACTAGCTGCACTTTACGTTTTCAAACTTTGTTTTGCCATAACATTTTACAAGATGCAATATCAAAAAACATGAGCCACCTGATGTTACACTAGGTTGTTTTTTGAAATTCTTAATAGGTTTTTATATTTTGAATTTCTGAAGTGAATTTTGCAAGTTCAGTAGAGCAAGTTGGATATCATTCTAATCTGTCTCTACAGCAGAGTGGGGACATTGTGAATAATTCAAATCATGATTTAAAAAAATTAAAGTTATCCCTGCTTGCACAAAAAACAAGTATCAAATCAGATTGATAAATCTATTTAGAATGACAGCTCTGCTGTGCTGTCACCACATTTTGACTAAAGTGTAATGGTGGGTGGGTGGGTGCAATTTCTGGGCCATGTCCAACACAGACATTGTTCTTCCACACACGGTTGGTGTTTGGAGAGTGTTTTGAACTGTCTAATGCTATGGCGGTTATGGATCTGTCACTAATGGAAGCAATTCGAGTATTGCCAAAGAAACTTGTTGTACAAAATTGAAGCGTGTTGACCTGAGTGTGTTTTATTTAAAAATCTGTCGTGTGACAAATAAGCTGCACAGGCAGTTTGGTTTAGACAAGATCATTCTGAATGGCTTAATCTTTATTCCATTATGCTGCTTTTACCTTTTTCTTGTGTGTTTGCCTGGCAGTGTGTGATTCTTTTTAGATCTATTTCATGATTAGCTGCCCAACAGGACCCATATGGCACCTACTGAAGATTATTGTAATGTATACCTGAATACCAAAATTCTCCATTCTGTTTACTACAGAAAACAGCCCATTATACTCTTGTCAATCACACAACCATATTACTTGACAGTAATGACATAAAATCAGCACTACACCTGTCTTCTGCTAACATAACCAAAATCAACAACTGATGAACAGGGAAGCTGTCAAACAAACACATTCTTTATTTCACAGAACAGCGACAACGCTAAGACCCAGTGATGCAAAAATTGTCTTGAGCGAAAACAAATATCTCCAAAACACTAGGAGAGTTAGAGGCTTTGATTAGATCTCAGTTCTGCTGACATACCTAAATCGACTGAGCTTTTGCTGTTGCAGCTTGTGACACTATCAGAACCCATCAATTAAACTTAAAATCTTTGAACACTTCCTGTAGAATTCATTCTGGTCGTAAAACTAGGAAGTAGTTTAAGAGTTTGAAGCACTGGGGTAAGGTTGAAGTGATTGATTTCTATTGGTAGCTGGAGTGACTCATTCCTGGTACCCATCTGAAGTCTGCATTGCCTGTACTGCAGCAGTTTGCAATCTCTTAAAATCCGTTCACATTGCTATGGAACGTCAAATCCTATCAATTTTCTCCCTCCCATCTTCTTTCTGTCCCACTCACACCCCGGAAGGTGCTGACTCATAATGAGGTATGGTTCCATAAGGCTGACTGTTCTCTGACGTCTTGCACAAGTGACTGTGAGCTTGGATAACAAATGTCGGCAGGCTATTCAACCTGGGGGGAGGGGCGGGGCGGCAGCATCACAGGCAAATTTTTTAAAAATCCAATGTTGAAGCCAATTGTAGAGGCCTTTTTGCCTCCCTGGCGCAGCACGGACTGGTTATCAAATCTGGGAGCTTCCCCTTCTTTACGGCTCTGTTTCACTGCTGGCAGTAAATATACTGATTTAGCCATTGTGAGATGCAGTGACGTTAAATTATATTGGTCAGCGTGTTTTGTTGCCTTGAGATTTCTGAGGTGACCAGACTTTACGCTCTCCATATGGACATTGTACCTGTTTGAAAGGCGAGCTTTTCTAAGGATGTTTTTGACTTGTAAAACTGGAGAAAATGGCCTGCTACCCAGTTTAGGTGTCAACCATGGCTCAGTGGTAGCACTCTCGCCTAACAGTCCCGCTCCACGGCGTTGAGCACAAAGTCTAGGCCGACACTTTAGTGCAGTACTGAGGGAGTGCTGCATTGTTGGAGGTGGATTCTTTCGGATGAGACATTAAACTGAGGCCCCGTCTGCCCTCTCAGTTGGACGTAAAAGATCCCGTGGTACTATTTCGAAGAACAGCAGGGTAATTCTCTCCGGTGTCCTGGCCAATATTTGGCTCTCGATCAACATCACTTTTTTTTAAAAAAAGCTTATTATCTGGTTATTATCACATTGCTGATTGTGTGTGCAAATTGGCTAACACATTGCCTACATTACAACAGTGACTACACGTCAAAAATACTTCATTGGCTGTAAAGCACTTTGGGGTATCCAGAGGTCGTGAAAGGTGCTATATAAATGCAAGTCTTTTTTATTCTTTTAGCTCTTCCATTTTTGGCACGTAAGAATGTAAACGGGCACGTGTGCCTTGTTCAGGGAGCAGTGGGGACCCACTTTCTTGGAGCCTTGGGAATTGTCACCAGATTTGCCAGCTCCACTTGTGCTTGGTGCCTGAATGGTGCTGGCTGGGTGAAGTAAGATAGGAGAGAGCAACAGTGGAAGGCTGACATGGCCCTCCTCTCTTGAAAGGAGCACAAAAATTGCCTGTAGAGGCGTTCGCATGAAGGGTTTGCTCTGCCAGATTCACTTCACAGTGGATTGATTCTGTATCGGGCTCACTGGTGTGCGAAATCAATATTGTCACCAGAATATTTTAGCACCTGTGGTATTTTCAGCAATTGTATATCTTTCTCTTGCCAGTGCCTCTGAGTTCCCAGCCAGTTGTCTTAAGTTTTTTTTAAAAAAAAATGATAATTCTAAAGTTTCATTTTTTTTTAGTGCAGTTCTTGGTTGGCTGAAGGGGGAGAGTGGATATCGAGAGTTATAAGTGTCACAGCTGTGCTCCATACATAACCAGCCTGTTTGAAAGGGTGAGGTGGAGCAGTTGAATTAATCACACGCATGGAGTCACATTAGTTATAAAAGGGGTCCTTTCCTTATGGAAAGCAGAACTATATTTCCTTCGCTTACAAAGCTCATAAAGGTATCATTAATGCTACATGCCGTAGAACTTATAACCACTGGTGCATTGGTGAAGTGTGAGCGCAGTGTTCGTATTCTGCAACATTTGACTGCTTCACCAAAATAAAGTAAACTCATCGCAAAGCTTCGTATGTGAGGGGTGATCTACATGCGGAAGGCATGAATTGGAGGCTGTTCCTGGGAGTCGAGGCCGTTGTTCCTGAAGTATTTTCAGACTTTGGCTTCATTGCTAGGGAAAGGCATATTCCTTTCTTCCAGTAAGGTGCCATTGCTGTTGGGGAGACCTGGCCTGTACTGTCGATTGATTGAGGCAGTGTGCAAAATAGCAATTGATGAACATTTTCTCATGTTGAAAAGCACGAATTCGGATTTAGAGGATAATCCTTGATCCTTTTATAGAGTCTTAAATGCTATTTGAAAGAGAAGGTGGATTATAGGACATTGTTCAGTTGTGTCATGTTAATTTCTCATATGGATAAGAGAGCTTGTAGGGGGAAAAATTGAAAACTTTCAGTAAAGTATTTTGTTGTACCATCTCTGGACTGTGGAAATATCAGATAACGTGCGCACGCTGCACTCCTTGCATCTTGACCTGGCATTTTTCTGAAGGGGAAAGATAAATCCGTTCACTTTATTTGACCGCTCCAATTCTCAGAGATTGAAGATGTTTGGAATTTGAAAAGGGGCATTGATGTAGGGCTCGGAGAAGAGCAGCAAGATTAATCGCAGGAACAAGGGCTCCAAGTTATGAGCAGAAATTTGCATTGCTGAGCTTACTTTCACTGGATAAAAGATTGAGAGGGGACTTGATCCAAGCTTTTAAAATGCTGAAAGGAACAGCCAATGCAAATGCAAGTAGGCTATTAACTGTAGACTGTGAGCATCAGAATCGAGAATATGGTAACACTAACAAGGCTCAAGTAAAATTGGAAATCAATACTAACTTTTTTCTCCCTTAGTGGTGAATATGTAGGTGGACTCCCAAGAAAAGCAGTTAAAACATGCATTTAAAAAAAATATATATCTGGTTGAGGTGGTAGTTTGTGGTGCACATTGGCAACCCAATTGGCTATTCTTTGGTGTCAAATTTTGTCCGGTAACGCTCCTGTGAAGTACCTTGGGATGTTTTACTATGTTAAAGGCGCTATATAAATGCAAGTTGCTGCTGTATGAGCATAGATGCTTGATTGTTGGCAGGTTGTTTGATCTGGGCTGGGCATCACAGCTGGGCCTGATCTTGTCCTCACCCAGTAACCACACACACACCGTCCAGCAGGGATCACTGGCTCAAGATCAGGAATGGGTTCACTTTTTCTTTAGAGATGTTTTACTACAGTTGTACAGGGCATTGGTGAGACCACATCTAGAATACTGTGTGCAGTTTTGGTCTCCTTATTTTAAGAAAGGACATAATTGCTTTGGAGACAGTTCACTCGACTGATTCCTGGGATGAGGGGGTTATCTTATGAGGAAAGGTTGGACAAGTTGGGCCTGTATATACTGGAGCTTAGAAGAATGAGAGGTGATCTTACTGAAACATATAAGATCCTGAGGGGATTAGAAGGGGTAGATGCTGAGAGGATGTTTCCCCTTGTGGGAGAGACTAGAACTAGGGGCCACAGTTTAAAAATAAGGGGTCTCCCATTTAAGACGGAGATGAGGAGAAATTTTTTCTCTGAGAGTCATGAGTCTGTGGAACTCCCTTCCCCAAAGAGCGGTGGAGGCATTTTTAAGGCTGAGTTCGATAGATTCCTGATTAAGAAGGGAGTCAAAGATTATAGTAGGTAGACGGGAAAGTAGGGTTGAGGTCGCAATCAGATCAGCCATGATCTTATCAAATGGCAGAGCAGGCTCGAGGGGCCGAGTGGCCTACTCCTGCTCTTAATTCATATATTCGTATGTTGTTCTCCTCTTCCCCTCCCCGCCCAACTTGGAAGGGAAGGTGACCGTTTCCTTTTTGGCACCCTGGCCAGAATCGGCAGAGTCCGCACAGACCAGTGATTGAACCTGGTGCCTTTCTGATCTTTATGGATCAGCACCACACAGGGCAGTGCATTTACCTACCGAGTCACTTGTCGGTGGGGTATTTGTGCTGCGGTCGCCAAAGTGCTGGTCTCATGCAGCCAGCTAACTTGGAAGTTCGTGGGTTCAAGCTCCGCTCCAGGACTTGAGAACACAATCTAAGCTGACACTTCAATCGAAGGAGTGCTGCGCTGTCGGAGGTGCCGTCTTTCAGACGAGACATTAAAACCGAGGGACCTGTTCCGGTGGATGTAAGAGGTGTGGTGGTACTTTTACCAAAGAAATTTGCAAGGAATTCTCCCGGTGTCCGGGCCAATTTTCATTCCACAACCAGCGCCATCAAAATGGATTAACTAGGCAATTATCTCATTGCTGTTTGTGGAACCTTGCTGTGCGCAAATTGGCTGCTGTATTTGCCTTCAGTGACTACACTTTTGAGTATTCATTGGCTATGAAAGGTGTAATTTTTTTTTCTTCTTTCTCCTGGATTTGCTACGGCCAATAGAGTCTTTCAGGAAATGCTGCAGATTTACATTGGGTTTGCTGCTAGGAACTGACAGCACAAACGTCCCACTGATGCCAATATAAAAGCAGAGCTTTAGTGATACATGAATTTTCACAAGTTTGGGCGGGGGGGCTTGTGTGTGTTACATAGTGTGCACTCCTCTAGGCTTGTGCTTGCCACAAGAGACCCTGGAACCTCTTTCATGCAACAATGCACACGGCTGCCAAATTCATCAAATCATTGAGGTAAGCATTAATTATTTATGCATCACCCCAAAACAATTTTAAAAAATCCCTCGAAGTAGCGTTGCCATGTGAATAAAGTGTACATCAGGGTCTGGGTGGTTTACAGAAAGTGAATTAGTTGTGATACAACGCACGATCAGAATTCACTGATTCCTGTGCCATATGAGCTGGTGGTTGGTGTCACTTGGCTAGTTTATTTTTGCAAACACACACACACAGCTGGTGGGGTTATCAGGGAATGACACCCAGTGTCTGCACCGTACAGTCTCGGGCCAGGCACAGAGTAAGGGTGCCTTCACATTGGTGGAGCTCAGTACTCCCGCCATAAACGTCGCTGTTTAATATAAATTACTGAGGGCATTGGAGGCTCCCACATGTTCATTGGCGTCTCAAGCCCCTTCGGGTCTTTAATTAAACATAAAGGCAAGGAACCGAACTCCCTCTCTTTTTTTTTAAGCAGTAGGAATTGTGGATCTCTGGCCTTAACGTGGAGTGGTGGCAGGAAGAAATATAAACTCGCGGACTGTGATGCACAAAGGTCGCGGGTCTCTGCTTGAGCGCCTCTCCCTTGGGATCACTTTTTTTATATGACGTAACACTGCCCTGGGTTCACTGCTCCGCCTCGAAAGAACGTTTGTGCTACACCAGTGTTAATTTTTGCACCACGTGGCCTTTGTAGAGCTCCAGATTAGCCTTTAATTGTGGACAAGGGTACAATGCGGATAAATGCTTGCGCAGGAGTGGGCTGTGACTGTGTGCTCACAGGGACGGTGAGGCTCGCTATCACTTCTGCCATTGTGACTGATCTCGGGGCACCATGCACGGAGGCAACTGGCTGGATTGACAATACGTTATCAGAATTTCTTTGGGGGGTGGCGGTGTAGGGGGGATGGAAATGAACCTTCAAAAAGTTCTGGGCAAATTATAATTTTAATGTTTCTTTAAATCAAGTAAAGATTGCTACTGCTTTCAGACAGAATTGCAGATTCTCGCAATTAATTTAATGATTCTTACTGTAATGTTTTAATGTGTTCAATTCACCTAGGATAAAAGAGAGAAAATATCGCCATTCTTTCCCCCATCCTGGGCAATCATATCCAATAAAACAACAGCCTAACATCAGTAAATCTGGAGTATTGGTGACACTGTTCGAAACCTGTTTTTTAAAACAAAATTTAAAAAATGATTCATCTTTTCAATAACAAGACCTGAAAGAGTTGCTTGTAGAGCTTAGAATACATTTACACTCACTAGGCCAGTTCCTGCATAAACATGAGGCATTAATTGATCATCTAACTGGGTCAGTTTAACAAATTTGCATTCGCAAAGGTGACAAAGTGTTTAAACTAGAAACTAACTACACACAGAAATAAACATAGCTTTTTATAACCTAATGCTTCACGAGCCCATAGGAAATATGTCTGAGGGGAATAGGCATTTAGTAACTGGGCTACTTACCCAATCCATCCCCACCAAAAGAACAATATTTTTCTCATTCTCTCCTGAAGATGCTGATCCTTACTAGGATCCAATGCTATGGGTGTTGGGCAGGTGCTGATCCTTACTGGGGTCCAGTGCTATGGGTGTTGGGCAGGTGCTGATCCTTACTGGGGTCCAGTGCTATGGGTGTTGGGCAGGTGCTGATCCTTACTGGGGTCCAGTGCTATGGGTGTTGGGCAGGTGCTGATCCTTACTGGGGTCCAGTGCTATGGGTGTTGGGCAGGTGCTGATCCTTACTGGGGTCCAGTTCTATGGGTGCTGGGCAGGTGCTGACCTCCTACTGGGGTCCAGTACTATGGGTGCTGGGCAGTTGCTGACTCCTACTGGGGTCCAGTACTATGGGTGCTGGGCAGGTGCTGATCCTTACTGGGGTTCAGTTCTATGGGTGCTGGGCAGGTGCTGATCCTTACTGGGGTCCAGTGCTATGGGTGCTGGGCAGGTGCTGATCCTTACTGGGGTCCAGTTCTATGGGTGCTGGGCAGGTGCTGATCCTTACTGGGGTCCAGTTCTATGGTGGCTGATCCTTACTGGGGTCCAGTACTATGGTGGCTGATCCTTACTGGGGTCCAGTACTATGGTGGCTGATCCTTACTGGGGTCCAGTACTATGGGTGCTGGGCAGGTGCTGATCCTTACTGGGGTCCAGTGCTATGGGTGCTGGGCAGGTGCTGATCCTTACTGGGGTCCAGTACTATGGTTGTTGAGCATATGCTGATCCTTACTGGGGTCCAGTACTATGGGTGCTGGGCAGGTGCTGACTCCTACTGAGGTCCAGCACTATGGGTGACAGGCGAGTGCTGATCCCTACTGGGGTCAAGATCCATGGGCAGTCATGCTCTGATATCTTGTCCTACTGACCTTCATTATCTCCTCCCCAGAAAGAGAATAGTCACCAGTTAATCATTAGACAAGTGACGAGGTTTAAGCCCTTATGAGGCAGACAGGATAGCAGGAACTGCTCACAAGCGGCAATCTGTATCAATGAATTGCCACCATCCTCCTGACTACTCTGTAAACATACACACACTCTATCCTATTGAAGAGATTCCACTGTTTGGAGGTGTGGAGCTTCAACAGCAGCTGTGTTCATCTCTACAACCCAGCCATGCTATGCACCAAGCCCTGGATAACATAGGCACACCTTCCCGTACCCGGTTTCCATGTGATTGCTTCCAGCAGCCGTTGTGCCAAGAGTCAGAGCTTCCTCTTTGGCTCTTTTTGGGAGACATCTCAGTTCAGGTGGAAGGGCAGCTTGCATTATGCCAGGCCCTCACCTTGATGTTCTAGACATCCACGTGTAGCGCCATGTTCCAGGCTCATTTGACACCCAGCTGTTTAATCCTCATGTAAGAGGTTTTGCCTCTGACGTGAGGTTTTGTGGGCCTTCAACACATTCTGAAGACGAGGCAGAATTTTGTATGACAGTAATGTAGCCAAACTAGTGAGTCTGGGTTTAGTGCCACAACACAGGACAGAAACATGCTCTTGCAATCTCAGTAATGGGACATTTCAATACTGCTTAAAGGGGGCTTTTCAATGACCAGTACTCCTGTATAAAAGGCAACGTTGCAGAAGGATGGTTATTACTTTCAACTTCTGTTTGGCTGTTGACTCCTGTTTGAACTATATGGAAAGAACTGGTAGAGATGTTAACTATAACCAACAGTCCAAGGGAGCTGAATAAACACTGTAGAGCTTCCAGAATCTCTTTTTAATCCAAAAAATGTTTTAAGTCTTCTCTGATGTTTTACGTTATGAAGGGTTTTGATAGGGTGAATAAGGAAAGACTATTTCCTCCGGTTGGTGATCATCAATTTAAAATTGTCACTACGCGAGTGAGAAGAGAGGCTAGGAGAAATGTCTTTACACACAAGGTTGCTGGAGCATTGTATATTTTTCCACAGGGAGTGGTTGAGATCAGGCAATGCATTCATATATTTTTGCAATGAGTTGGGTTGTGTAGACTGCCACTTGTGAGTAGCAGTGGTATTCTGCCTGCCGAGCAAGGGCTTAAACTTTGTTACTTGTCTAATGATTAACTGGTGACTATCCCCTTTGTGAGGAGGAGGTAATTAGGTTTTCTTTGTTATTGAGGTGGTTCCAAGTTGATGCTCTTGGTGATGGTAGATTGGAATTGAGTCAAACTTCTGTGACAAGATGGTGGTAATCTGTTAATTTAGCTAGGCAGATCCACAGTACTCTTGGGGGAAGTGGTAATGATCGACCAGCCATCCTAGCTCATTAATGGGATCTGGAAGAGTAGACCCTTGACTCAGGGCTGGGGTTCTTTGGCTTGGCTTTCAGATAATCCTACAAGCCAATACCCTAACAGGTGGAGTTGTCCTCACTGCCTGGTCAGCTCGAAGCTTGCTAGCGCCTTGTGCTGGTTTTAGCTGATTAACTTGGGAGCCATAACCCTTGGTTGTTGGTAAGCTCTCTGAACTTTGGGAAATGGTGTGTGTCTGCCGTGGCATAGTGGTAGCACTCTCGCCTCTGAGTCAGAAGATTGTGGGTTCAAGTCCCACCCCAGAGACTTGAGCACAAAATTTAGACTGATACTCCAGTGCAGTACTGAGGGAGTGCTGCACTGTCAGAGATGCCGTCTTTCAGATGGGACGTTAAACCAAGACCCTGCCCATTTCGGGTGGACGTAAAATCCCATGGCATTAGTTTGAAGAAGAGTAGGAGAGTTCTCCCCGATGTCCTGGCCAATATTTATCCTTCAATCAACATCACTAAAACAGATTATCTGGTCAATATCACATTGCTGTTTGTGGGACCTTGCTGTGCACAAATTGGCTGCTGCGTTTCCTACATTACAACAGTGACTACACTTCAAAAAGTACTTCAGTGGCTGTAAAGCACTTTGGGACTTGCTAAGATTGTGAAAGGCTCTATGTATGATCTTTCTTTCATTCTTCATTTCATTTTCAAAAAAGGGGAGAGGGATAAATCCGGCAATTACAGGCCAGTCAGCCCCATGTCGGTCGTGGGGAAACTTCGAGAGGCAATAATCCGGGACAAAATGAATTGGCACTTGGAAAAAATATGGGCTAATAAATGAAAGTCAGCATGGAATTGTTAAAGGAAAATTGTGTTTAACTAACGTGATTGAGTTCTTCGATGAAGTAACGGAGAGTGTTGATGAAGGTAGATTTTTTTTTTTATTCGTTCATGGGATGTGGGCATCGCTGGCGAGGCCGGCATTTATTGCCCATCCCTAATTGCCCTTGAGAAGGTGGTGGTGAGCCCCCTTCTTGAACCGCTGCAGTCCGTGTGATGAAGGTTCTCCCGCAGTGCTGTTTGGAAGGGAGTTCCAGGATTTTGACCGAGAGACGATGAAGGAACGGCGATATATTTCCAGGTCGGGATGGTGTGTTACTTGGAGGGGAACGTGCAGGTGGTGGTGTTCCCATGCGCCTGCTGCCCTTGTTCTTTTAGGTGGTAGAGGTTGCGGGTTTGGGAGGTGCTGTCGAAGAAGACCTGGCGAGTTGCTGCAGTGCATCCTGTGGATGGTACACACTGTAGCCACATTGTGCCAGTGGTGAAGGGAGTGAATGTTTAGGGCGGTGGATGGGGTACCAATCAAGCAGGCTGCTTTGTCCTGGTTGGTGTCAAGTTTCTTGAGTGTTGTTGGAGCTGCACTCATCCAGGCAAGTGAAGAGTATTCCATCACACTCCTGACTTGTGCCTTGTAGATGGTGGAAAGGCTTTGGGGAGTCAGGAGGTGAGTCACTCGCCGCAGAATAACCAGCCTTTGACCTGCTCTTGTAGCCACAGTATTTATGTGGCTGGTCCAGTTAAGTTTCTGGTCAATGGTGACCCCCAGGATGTTGATGGTGGGGGATTTGGCGATGGTAATGCCGTTGAATGTCAAGGGGAGGTGGTTAGACTCTCTCTTGTTGGAGATGGTCATTGGCTGGCACTTGTCTGGCGCGAATGTTACTTGCCACTTATCAGCCCAAGCCTGGATGTTGTCCAGGTCTTGCTGTATGCGGGCATGGACTGCTTCATTATCTGAGGGGTTGCGATTGGAACTGAACACTGTGCAATCATCAGCGCACATCCCCATTTCTGACTTTATGATGGAGGGAAGGTTATTGATGAAGCAGCTGAAGATGGTTGGGCCTAGGACACTGCCCTGAGGCACTCCTGCAGTAATGTCCTGGGGCTGAGATGATTGGCCTCCAACAACCACTACCATCTTCCTTTGTGCGAGGTATGACTCCAGCCACTGGAGAGTTTTCCCCCTGATTCCCATTGACTTCAATTTTACCAGGGCTCCTTGGTGCCACACTCGGTCAAATGCTGCCTTGATATCAAGTGCAGTTACTCTGTCCTCACCTCTGGAATTCAACTCTTTTGTCCATGTTTGGACCAAGGCTGTAATGAAGTCTGGAGCTGAGTGGTCCTGGCGGCACCCAAATTGAGCATCGGTGAGCAGATTATTGGTGAGTAAGTGCCGCTTGATAGCACTGTCGACGACACCTTCCATCACTTTGCTGATGATTGAGAGTAGACTGATGGGGCGGTAATTGGCCGGATTGGATTTGTCCTGCTTTTTGTGAACAAGGCATGCCTGGGCAATTTTCCACATTGTTGGGTAGATGCCAGTGTTGTAGCTGGAACAGTTTGGCTAGCGGTGCGGATAGTTCTGGAGCACAAGTCTTCAGCAGTAAAGCTGGGGTGTTGTTGGGGCCCATAGCCTTTGCTGTATCCAGTGCACTCAGCCGTTTCTTGATATCACGTGGAGTGAATCGAATTGGCTGAAGACTGGCTTCCGTGATGGTGGGGATATCGGGAGGAGGCTGAGATGGATAACCCACTCGGCACTTCTGGCTGAAGATGGCTGAACTCATGTGCTGGACTCTGCCATCATTGAGGATGGGGATGTTTGCAGAGCCTCCTTCTCCCGTTAGATGTTTAATAGTCCACCACCATTCACGACTGGGTGTGGCAGGACTGCAGAGCTTTGATCTGATCCATTGTGGAATCGCTTAGCTCTGTCTATAGCATGTTGCTTCTGCTGTTTAGCATGCATGTAGTCCTGAGTTGTAGCTTCACCAGGTTGGCACCTCATTTTTCGGTACGCCTGGTGCTGCTCCTGGCATGCTCTTCTACCCTCCTCATTGAACTAAGGTTGATCCCCTGGCTTGTTGGTAATGGTAGATTGAGGAATATGCTGGGCCATGAGGTTACAGATTGTGCTGGAATAGAAATCTGCTGCTGCCGATGGCCCACAGCGCCTCATGGATGCCCAGTTTTGAGCTGCTAGATCTGTTCTGAATCTATCCCATTTAGCACTGTGGTAGTGCCACACAACAGATTGGATGGTGTCCTCAGTGTGAAGATGTGACTTTGTCTCCACAAGGACTGTGCGGTGGTCACTCCTTCCAATACTGTCATGAACAGATGCATCTGCGCCAGGTAGATTGGTGAGGATGAGGTCAAGTACATAAGAACAGAAGAACATAAGAAATAGGAGCAGGAGTAGGCCAATCGGCCCCTCGAGCCTGCTCCGCCATTCAATAAGATCATGGCTGATCTGATCCCAACCACAAATCTAAAGAACACAAGAAGTAGGAGCAGGACCCGGCCACTCAGCCCCTGTGCCCTCTCTGTCACCCACAGGGCTTTGACCGATCCGAACTCAGCTTCATGTCCAATTTCCTGCCCGCTCCCCATAACCCCTAATTCCCTTTACTTCTAGGAAACTGTCTGTTTCTGTTTTAAATTTATCTAATGATGTAGCTTCCACAGCTTCCTGGGGCAGCAAATTCCACAGACCTACCACCCTCTGAATGAAGAAGTTTCTCCTCATCTCAGTTTTGAAAGAGCAGCCCCTTATTCTAAGATTATGCCCCCTACTTCTAGTTTCACCCATCTTTGGGAACAACCTTAGCGCATCCACCCGATCAAGCCCCTTCACAATTTTATATGTTTCAATAAGATCGCCTCTCATTCTTCTGAACTCCAATGAGTAGAGTCCCAATCTACTCAACCTCTCCTCATATGTCCACCCCCTCATCCCCGGGATTAACCGAGTGAACCTTCTTTGTACTGCCTCGAGAGCAAGTATGTCTTTTCTTAAGTGTGGACACCAAAACTGTATGCAGTATTCCAGGTGCGGTCTCACCAATACCTTATATAACTGCAGGAATACCTCCCTGTTTTTATATTCTATCCCCCTAGCAATAAAAGCCAACATTCCGTTGGCCTTCTTGATCACCTGCTGCACCTGCATACTAACTTTTTGATTTTCTTGCACTAGGACCCCCAGATCCCTTTGTACTGCAGTACTTTCCAGTTTCTCACCATTAAGATAATAACTTGCTCTCTGATTTTTCCTGCCAAAGTGCATAACCTCACATTTTCCAATATTATATTGCATCTGCCAAATCTCTGCCCACTCACCCAGCCTGTCTATATCCCCTTGTAGGTTTTTTATGTCCTCCTCACTCTCTACTTTCCCTCCCATCTTTGTATCATCTGCAAATTTTGATATGTTGCACTCGGTCCCCTCCTCCAAATCGTTAATATAGATTGTAAAGAGTTGGGGACCCAGCACCGACCCCTGTGGAACACCACTGGTTACTGGTTGCCAGTCCGAGAATGAACCATTTATCCCAACTCTCTGCTTCCTGTTAGATAACCAATCCTCCACCCATGCCAGAATATTGCCCCCAATCCCGTGATTTTTTATCTTAAGCAATAATCTTTTATGTGGCACCTTGTCGAATGCCTTCTGGAAGTCCAAATACACTACGTCCACTGGTTCCCCTTTATCCACCCTGTACGTTATGTCCTCAAAGAACTCAAGCAAATTTGTCAGACATGACTTCCCTTTCATAAAGCCATGCTGACTTTGTCCTATTAAATTATGCTTATCTAAATGTTCCGTTACTGTCTCCTTGATAATAGACTCCAAAATTTTACCCACCACAGATGTTAGGCTAACTGGTCTATAATTTCCAGCCTTCTGCCTACTACCCTTTTTAAATAACGGTGTTACATTAGCAGTTTTCCAATCTGCCGGGACCTTTCCTGAGTCCAGGGAATTTTGGAAAATTATTACCAAAGCATCCACAATCATACTGCCACTTCCCTCAAGACCCTGGGATGTAAGCCATCAGGTCCAGGGGATTTATCCGCTTTGAGTCCCATTATTTTACTGAGTACCAATTCCTTAGTGATTTTATTCGTATTTGGCTCCTCCCCCCCCCCCCCCTAGAGCCCCTGTTTGTCCAGTGTTGGGATATTCTTAGTGTTCTTTACCGTAAAGACTGAAACAAAATATTTGTTCAGCATTTTTGCCATCTCCATGTTTCCCACCATTAATTTCCTGGTCTCGTCCTCTAAGGGACCTACGTTTGCCTTAGCCACCCTTTTTCTTTTTATATAACTATAGAAACTCTTGCTATCTTTTTTATATTTTTTGCTAATTTCTTTTCATAATCTAACTTCCCTTTCTTAATCAATCCTTTAGTTCCTTTTTGCTGTCTTTTGAAGACTTCCCAATCTTCTATCCTCCCACTAAGTTTGGCTACCTTATATGTCCTTGTTTTTAGTTTGATACTATCCTTAATTTCTTTACTTAGCCACGGATGGCGGTCATTTCTTTTACACCCTTTTTTCCTCAGTGGAATATATTTATTTTGAAAGTTGTAAAATAACTCCTTAACTGAACCACTGCTCATGTACCGTCTTACTCTTTAATCTATTTTCCCAGTCCACTTTAATCAATTCCGCTCTCATACCATCATGGTCTCCTTTATTCAAGCTCAGTACGCTTGTTTGAGAATCAACCTTCTCACCCTCTAATTGGATATGGAATTCAACCATGTTGTGGTCACTCATTCCAAGGGGATCCTTAACTAGGACATTATTAATTAATCCTGACTCATTACACAGGACCAGGTCCAAGGTTGCTTGCCCCCTTGTAGGATCAGTTACATACTGCTCAAGAAATCCATCCCTAATGCACTCAATGAACTCTTCCTCAAGGCTGCCCTGCCCAATTTGATTTGTCCAGTTAATATGATAGTTAAAATCCCCCATAAGTATAGCTGTTCCCTTGTTACATGCCCTGACTATTTCCTGATTAATACTTCTTCCAGCAGAGTTGCAACTATTAGGAGGCCTATATTCTACGCCCACTATTGTTTTTTCCCCTTATTATTCCTTATCTCTACCCAAACTGTTTCATTATCTTGATCCTTTGTCCCAATATCATTTCTCTGTATTAGTGATTCCTTCCTTTATTAACATAGCCACCCCACCTCCCCTTCCTTCCTGCCTGTCCTTCCTGATTGTTAAATACCCTGGCATATTTAATTCCCAGTCGTTGTCACCCTGCAGCCATGTTTCTGTAACGGCCACAAGATCATACCCATACGTAGTTATTTGTGCCGTTAACTCG
Source organism: Heptranchias perlo (assembly GCF_035084215.1). NCBI lineage: Eukaryota > Metazoa > Chordata > Chondrichthyes > Hexanchiformes > Hexanchidae > Heptranchias > Heptranchias perlo. The sequence continues at coordinate 156,062,304 of NC_090326.1, forward strand.
TCCATTTTGTTACGAATGCTACGTGCATTCAGATAAAGAACTTTCAAATCTGTTTTGTGACACTTAGTTGCTGCTTTTTCCTTTTTTAACACTATACCTATTACTCTATACCTTCTGTCCCTTCCTGATACGCTTTCCTCTGTCTCCCTGCTCAGGTTCCCAACCCCCTGCCACTTTAGTTTAAACCCTCCCCAACAGCACGAGCAAACACTCCCCCTAGGACAGCGGTCCCGGCCCTGCCCAGGTGCAGACCGTCCGGTTTGTACTGGTCCCACCTCCCTCAGAACCGGTTCCAGTGTCCCAGGAATTTGAATCCCTCCCCCTTGCACCATTCCTCTCGCCACGTATTCATTTGAAATATCCTCCTATTTCTACTCTGACTAGCACGTGGCACTGGTAGCAATCCTGAGATTACTACCTTTGAGGTCCTATTTTTAAATTTACCTCCTAACTCCCTATATTCTGCTTTTAGGACCTCATCCCCTTTTTTACCGAAATCGTTGGTGCCTATGTGCACCACGACAGCTGGCTGTTCGCCCTCATCCTCCAAAATGTTCTGTAGCTGCTCCGAGACGTCCTTGATCCTTGCACCAGGGAGGCAACACACCATCCTGGAGTCTCGGTTGCGGCCGCAGAAACGCCTGTCTATTCCCCTTACAATTGAGTCCCCTATCACTATAGCTCTTCCACTCTTTTTCCTCCCAGCCTGTGCAGCAGAGCCACCCGTGGTGCCAGGAAGTTGGCTGCTGCTGCCTTCCCCTGATAAGTCATCCCCCCCAACAGCATCCAAAGTGGTATATCTGTTTGAGAGGGGGATGGCCACAGGGGACCCCTGCACTACCTGCCTGCACCTCTTATTCTTCCTGGTGGTCACCCATTCACTTCCTGCCTGTATACCCTTTACCTCCGGTGTGACCAACTCGCTAAACGTGCTATCCACGAGTTTCTCTGCATCGCGGATGCTCCACAGTGAATCCACCCGCAGCTCCAGCTCCGAGATACGATCGGTCAGTAGCTGCAGGTGGACACACTTCCTGCACACATGGTCGGCAGGGACACTGGTCGTGTCCATGACTTCCCACATCTTGCAGGAGGGGCATATCACGGGTGCGAGGTCTGCTGCCATGACTTGCCTTAGCTTAGTTACCCCTTTTAAATTACGTTGAAATTAGAAAATGTTAACTATACTAGGGACCTAGGCTCACTAAAAAAAAAAACACTGCCTGCTATAAAACCTGCAGATCTTCCCTTTCTTATTACTTTACTTACAGTAAAATGGTAGAAATACTCACCTGAACCTACTCACCAATCAGCTGCCTCCCCTGTGCCGCGTCAATTTCTGACTGGTGACATCACCCCGAACTCTGCCGCTGGTCTCAGAGTCTCGCTCTCAGAGTAAGCTCTGGTCTCTCCGCGCTGTTTATATCCCCGCTCTGGTCTCTGGTCTCGGTGATTCTCCCGCTCTCGGGCCTCGCCTTTTATAATTCCGATCCGATCCCGCTCTGGTCTCTGGTCTCGGTGATTCTCCCGCTCTCGGGCCTCGCCTTTTATAATTCCGATCCGATCCCGCTCCGGTCTCTGGTCTCGGTGATTCTCCCGCTCTCGGGCCTCGCCTTTTATCCCTCCGATCCGATCCCGCTCCGGTCTCTGGTCTCGGTGATTCTCCCGCTCTCGGGCCTCGCTTTTTATAATTCCGATCCGATCCGATCCCGCTCCGGTCTCTGGTCTCGGTGATTCTCCCGCTCTCGGGCCTCGCCTTTTATAATTCCGATCCGATCCCGCTCCGGTCTCTGGTCTCGGTGATTCTCCCGCTCTCGGGCCTTGCCTTTTATACCTCCGATCCCTTGGTTTCTCCCATGTGTTGGTTCGCTCACCACCTGCCGCAGGCCCAATCTGGCAGCTGTGTCCTTCAGGATTCAGCCAGCTCGGTCAGTGGTGGTGCTACCGAGCGAAGTAATGTGGTTGATGTTGTGTATATGGACTTTCAAAAGGCATTTGATAAAGTATCACGTAACAGACTCGTTAGCAAAATTAAAGCCCATGGGATTATAGGGAGAGTGGCAGCGTGGATATAAAATTGGCTAGGGGACAGAAAGCAGAGAGTAGTGGTGAACAATTTTTTTTCAGACTGGAGGGAAGTATACAGTGGTGTTCCCAGGGGTCAGTATTAGGACCACTGCTCTTTTTGAAATGTATTAATGACCTCGACTTGGGTATAAAGGGCATAATTTCAAAGTTTGCAGATGACATGAAACTCGGAAATGTAGTAAACAATGTGAAGGATAGTAACAGACTTCAGGAGGACGTAGACAGACTGGTGAAATGAGCAGACCTATGGCAGATAAAATTTAACGCAGAGAAGTGTGAAGTGATACATTTTGGTCGGAAGAATGAGGAGACGCAATATAAACTAAATGGTACAATGTTAAAGGAAGTGCAGGAACAGGATGACCGGGGGTTGTATCTACACAAATCTTTGAAGGTAGCAGGACAAGTTGAGAAGGCTGTTAAAGTATATAGGATCCTGGGCTTTACTAATAGAGGCATAGAATACAAAAGCAAGGATGTTATGCTAAACCTTTACAAAACACTGGTTAGGCCTCAGCGGGAGTATTGTGTTGTTAAATTCTGGGCACCACACTTTAGGAAGGATGTCAAGGCTGTAGAGAGGGTGCAGAAGAGATTCACTGGAATTGTGCCAGGGATGAGGGATTTCAGTTATGTGGAGAGATTGGAGAAGCTGGGGTTGTTCTCCTCAGAACAGAGAAGGGGAGATTTGATAGAGGTGTTCAAAATCATGAATGGTTTTGATAGAGTAGATAAGGAGAAACTGTTTCCAGTGGTAGAAATATCAGTAACCAGAAGACACAAATTTAAGATGATCAGCAAAAGAGTCAGAGGTGAAATGAGGAAACATCTTTTTATGCAGTGAGTTGTTATGATCTGGAATACACTGCCTGAAAGGGTGGTGGAAGCAGATTCAATAATAACTTTCAAAAGGGAATTGGATAAATACTTGAAGGGGGAAAAAAAATACAGGGCTGTGGGGAAAGAGCAGGGGAGTGGGACTAATTGGATAGCTTTTTCAAAGAGCCGGCACAGGCACGATGGGCCAAATGGCCTCCTCGTGTGCTGTGCCTACTATGATACTATGTGTCCCTACGGAGATAAAACTTGCATACCATATTAAGCAAACAGGAATTCTACCTGTCTGGAGCTCTGGACCTGGGTTTAGATACTGTTGAGCATGGTGATGAGGTACCATGTGCTTCGAGTGTTTCGCTGACCCAAAATAAACCTAAGGGGTCCAAACTTGGACCAATTTCCAAACATGTTGTGTAAAATTGCCATCAAATACCATAGAGTGAAATTGCTCAATTTGGGTTGTATGGTGAGGATTACAAGTTTGCGATCACCCCGCTAGGTGACATTGGGGCCCTACATATTTTGAATACTTAGCAGAATTTTTGTGACAATTATGCAGCCGAACCAGAGAGACTGGGCTTGTTGCCACAGCATTGGTGCTAAATTTGGTTTCAAAAGCACTCATTCAGTTTCGGTTAATCTTGGATTCTGACTAGCTGTCACATACCACTCTTAACTCTAGTGAGATACCTTCGTGAGATGCACGATACGTTCCTGCATGGTTACGTGCCAGAGTTGGTCGTGGTGCCTTTCTTTAGCCAAATGTAAGGCCTGATTCCTTGTGTTAGGCTGTACGTATTTTTGCCAGACTCCTTGTGCTTTGCTCATCCTGCCCTGACTCGTACGGCTACAAGCAATGGTGGCCCTCTGGTATCTTTCTATCTTTCTCTTGCTGAGTCGTTGCAAGGAGTCTTTTACCAGTAGAAACAATCAGACACGTTTGTCATGTGCCTGAGTTTCATTTGTAGGTGTGTTTTATTTATTTGTACAGGGATGATACCAGAACTGAGAGGATATAACTATCGGGAAAGACTGAACAGGCTGGGGCTCTTTTCTCTAGAAAAGTGAGGATTGTGGGGTGATCTAATAGAGGTCTTTAAAATTATGAAGGAGTTTGTTAGGGTAGACTTAGAGAAGACGTACCCCCTGATAAAAGGTCCATGATGTTAAATGCTCAAATTGTGCAAAAGTATGATGGAATAGCGATAGTATACTTGTGAATACTGTTAGGCTGAGGAGAAGGGGAGTTAATGATTGGGTGCTCACTGTGTGAACGAGAGTTCAGTATGCTGGTGTCGCACTGTATTGTAATCTGGGCCTGGTACACGTGAAGTAGCAAAGCTACCACTTTTATAATTGTTCAGTGACTGAAACCATATACAGCAGCAAGTTATGGGATTGTTCCCACTGTCTCAAAACTTAAAAAGCATAAGTTTTGGGTACAATTCTAGACTCGTGTTTTTTTTTTAGAGGTGGAGTCCACATTTTTAAAAAAACAATAGCACCTTTCATGACCTCAGGACGTCCCAAAGCACTTTACAGCTAATTAAGTATTTTTTTGAAGTGTGGTCACTGTTTGTAATGTAGGAAATGTGGCAGCCAATTTGCGCACAGCAAGATCCCACAAACAGCAACGTGATAATGACCAGATAATCTGTTTTAGTAATGTTGGTTGAGGGATAAATATCGGCCAGGACACTGGGGAGAACTCCCCTGCTCTTCTTTGAATAGTGCCTTGGGATCTTTTACATCCACCCGAGAGGGCAGACAGTTCCTCGGTTTAATGTCTCATCCGAAAGACAGCACCTTGAACAGTGCAGCACTTCCCTCAGCACTGCACTGGAAGTGTCAGCCTAGATTACGTGCTCAAGTCTCTGGAATGTGACTTTTCAACCCAGAACCTTCTGACTCAGAGCTGAGAGTTCGACCCACTGAGCCACAGCTAACACCTAACGTGTCAACTTCATTAGTTGTTTTTAAAATTACAAAAAAATGTGGAAATGAAAAACACTTTTTGTCAGGACAAAAAAATCGGTTAAGATTAAATTGTTGCAAACTCACTTTTGCGATGATTTCCCCTCCAAAAAGCTGGGCTTTCTTGGTCAGCTGAGAAGTGTGCTGCTTTTTGTATAAAATTTATAATACTTGAGAATGTGTAAGCTCTTGAAACTCTGTGTAAAAGCAGTGATGGGATTTAAAAACCTAAAATAAAAGCATTAAATACCAGAAACGCACAGCCAGTCTATCATCAACTGAAATTTGTCCCTTTCTCCAAATCGACCTTGGTTCTACCCGAAATGTAAATCTACTTCTCGTTGTAGATGCTGATGGAGTCGCTGTGTGGTTTTTTTTTGTTCAGCGTTTCCTATTTTTATTACCCTGTAGAAAAAGAATGCACTTTTACACGAGACATGATTCCTCTTGTAGTTTTGTGTAATAGAGTGAAGTATCGCCCAAAGGCTTATGAAACGGTGCTGAATATTTTTGTTGGAATGAGGAGAATTATGCAGTTACTTGCTTTTGGACTGTTTTCATACGTTGTTATTCCCATTGTCCTAGCTGAACATTGTACTTGCATGAGAGTAGCCCGAGGCTGGGTACGATGAGGAGAAAGTATCCTCCTGACCTTTTTTGTGCAGTGTCGCTGTGTGCATGACTTGTTGACTTGTTCCAGTCTGCCTGCGCGGTTAGCAGCATTGTGAGTTGAGCTGGCAGAGACTCTGTGTACAGCAAGAGTGAAGAAGTGACTCCGAGCTCATTTCTAAGGTGAATGTGAGGAGGTAGAATGTGTTGCAGTTTTGGGGTATCTATTTCAGCTGAAATCAGCGATACTGACTGGGCAGAGGGATTTTTTTTTGTTGTTGTTTTAAGCTTAAAACTAGAGGTGTGATTGGTTTTCGTAAAGCGACTGTATTGAGTGGCTTGTGATAACCCCGTTGCCTCTGCTGCGTTTGAGTTGTACTGCTTTCAGACTACTGTCCGCAATGGTAGGATTTGAAAGAGAGGTAGAACCTCCATTTATATAAGTGACTTTCATGTCCTCAGGACTTCCCAAAGCTCTTTATAACCAGTGGATTTGTTTTGAAATGAGTCACCCATTTTGTAGGCAAATGCGGTGGGCAGTTTGCACACACCACAAGGTCTCACAAGCAGGAATGTATGAACGACCAGTTAATCTGTTTTTAGTGATGTTGGTTGATGGAGCAATGTAGGCCAGGACACTGGGAGAACTTTAGTCATCTTCAGATATTGCCTGGGGATCTTTTGCAAACACCTGAACGTGCAAATTGGGTGTCTTAGCAATGGTTATGTTCATATTGGGATAAGCGTGTAGCCTGGTTAACAGCAAATGTGTTGTCCCATTAAGAAATAACTTGCATTTATATCATAGTATGATACAGCACAGAGGATGCCGTTCGGCCCCTCGTGCTTGTGGCGGCTCTTTGTGGTACAGCTATCCATTTAGTCCCATTCCCCTGCTCTTTCCCCGTAGCCCTGCAAATTTTTTCCCTTTACGTATTTATCTAATTCCCCTTCGAACATTATTACTGAATCTGCTCCACCACCTTTTCAGGCAGTGCATTCCAGATCATAACAACTCACTGCGTTTAAAAAAAAATGTTTCCCCCATGCTGCCTGTGGCTCTTTTGCCGATCACCTTATGTCTGTGTCCTCTGGTTACTGACCCTTCTGCCATTATTTACTTTATCAAAATCGTCCATGATCTTGAACACCTCTATCAAATCTCCCCTCTACCATCTCTGCTCTAAGGAGAACAACCCCAGCTTCTCCAATCTCTCCACATAACTGAAGTCCCTCATCCCTGGTACCATTCTAGTAAATCTCTTCTGCACCCTCTCTAAGGCCTTGACATCCTTCCTAAAGTGTGGTGCCCAGAATTGAACACAATACTCCAGCTGAGACTAACCAGTGTTTTATAAAGATTTAGCATAACTTCCTTGCTTTTATACTCTATTAATAGCCTTTTCAACCTGTCCTGCCACCTTCAAAGATTTGTGTACGTACACCCCCAGGTCTCTCTGGCCCTGCACCCCCTTTAACACCTTTAGCACCTTTCCTGTGGTTTGGAGATCAGGGCAATAAGTGTTACAGCCCTATCTCTGATTCATGTCCAACCAAGCTCCACGCTTAGCAGAGCTTTGTGAAATCATCCTTATTGTGTATGGAAAAACACCTAGCGCTACAGTTAGATTTTGCCCTTCGACCCTGGTGTTTAATAGCTTGAAGTACTCAACCAGAGTTTGAGCGAATGTGGTCTCAGGCCTCTCTCGTGGGGTAGTGGAAGAAGCAGTTTGTGCTGATGAATTAAGAGTATCACGCATGAAAGCATATTGGAAATAGAACTACACTTAAGCCTGCTGTTGGTATAGTTGGTAAGCTGAGGTACAGTGCAGGTTATGGTCATGAGCACAGCATTGAAATTCCGCTGTGGCAGAATATGCCCCTCGACCGCCATAGAAACCACCGTGTTGTGACTTTTCCGCCTGTATTTACTCCTTGGATCAGTTGCATTTGCCAGTACTTGACGTGTCCATGTTAGAGTGTGTGCTCTCGTGCTGTTGAACTCTATGATGTGTTGCGCACACATAGACCACACCGTCGCCAGTGGCCTTTCCGAGTTGGAGGAGGCTGGGGTGCCCAGTATATGCAACGATCGTAATCCGATCACGCCAAGTACTAGCACTGGTCAGAGTCGGACTAGCACCAGTTTGTAAGACTATCAAGAGCGATGAATTCTTACGATCTAGGATGGACTGCCTGTAAGGGTGGTGGAAGCAAATTCAATGGTAACTTTCAAAAGGAATCGGATAAATACTTGAAAAGGAGAAATTTGCAGGGCTATGAGGAAAGAGCAGGAGGAGTGGGATTAATTGGATTGCTCTTCCAAAGAGCCAGCACAGGCCCGATGGGTGGAATGGCTGCCTTCTGTCCTCAAAGGTGATTGGTGTTCTTAAGGCGTTGCTGCTCTTGTTTTTCTTAGTGTTAGCGGTCGCAGGGCTGGGCAGTACCGTTAAAGTGACCTTAGTGAGTTGCTGCAGTGCACCCTATAGAAAGTAAGTACTGCTGCCGCAGTGCGTCGATGACGCAAGGGGGCGGACGTTGAGTCCGGAGGCAGGGCGCTCTCTTCCGGATGGCGTTGAACTTCTTGAGTGGTGCTGAGGCTTGCATCCATTCAGGAAAATGGTGAGTATTCCATCGCATCCCCCCCCCCCCCCCTCCCCCCGACTTGAACCTTGTAGCTGAGCCGTTCTTCCACACATACCTTTGTAACACGCACTCCGTCTTCCTGTAAACCAGCCGCACTGTGGTGGCCTGCCGTTGCGTGTGTGCGCCGACTGGCCCTGACACTTCAGCCGGTATGTGGGTGTGGCATAGCGACATCATGATGCTCAGTCGCGACGTGGATGGAGGTGCAGTGCAGACTCACCAGAATGATACCGGGGCCGAAAGGGTTAAGTCATGAGGACAGGTTGCATAGACTAGGCTTGTATTCCCTCGATTATAGAAGATTAACGGGTGATCTAATTGAGGTGTTTAAGATGATTAAAGGATTTGTTAGGGTAGATAGAGAGAAACTATTTCCTCTGGTTGGGGGAGTCCAGAACAAGGGGACATAACCTTAAAATTAGAGCCAGGCCGTTCAGGGATAATGTCAGGAAGCACTTCTTCACACAAAGGGGAGTGGAAATCTGGAACTTAAACTGAGATTGATAGATTTTTGTTAGGCAAGGGTATTAAGGGTTACGGGACCCAGGCGGGTAGATGGAGTTAAGGTACAGATCAGCCACAATCGAATTGAATGGTGGAACGGGCTCGAGGGGCTGAATGGCTTACTCCTATTCCTATGACATCACTGCAGAAGGAACAGCGGGGCGAGTATCTTGTCGGCACCGCTGCGGCTCGAGCTGCGAGATACGCCCCCTTGAACTGGACTCTCCGAGCAGAGGAAATAGGGTTTGCAGAGAGAAACTATCAACTCCTTTTAATCATCAGAAACACCTCAAAGTAATGGGTGGTCTTGTCCGATGTTTTTTTTTTCCCCCCCATTTGGTTTCTGTCAGTGTGGCTGCATGAGACGTATGCGATGGGAGCTGGCTGTCGGAGACCAATATAAAGGCCTAATAAGAAATGATGTGGAGATGCCGGTGATGGACTGGGGTTGACAATTGTAAACAATTTTACAACACCAAGTTATAGTCCAGCAATTTTATTTTAAATTCACAAGCTGACGAAGGAGGAAGCCTCCGAAAGCTTGTGAATTTAAAATAAAATTGCTGGACTATAACTTGGTGTTGTAAAATTGTTTACAATTAATAAGAAATACAAATAGAGCATTGACTTTTGAAATAGTCAACGTGCACAATGCAAAAACCTGCTTGTAATTCAGTACTTATTGGACACTGACTTAAGTAAGTACAATTTTTCAGCTGTTTGTGCGGAAAAACGTTGGGAGAATTTTCCCTCTTGTCCTCCATCCTCACCCCACAACCAGCTTTCGTATGAGGTGTGACTTCCTCCGCTGAACACTACCTTCTTTCAGCAAACGACAGAAATTATTTGATCCTTGGCGTTCTCATTTTCTTGTGGATGCATTTCCTGTTGTTTTCTTGCGGGGCAGGGTTTTAGGTTCTTGCCCCAGTGGGACCAACATAGAAACATAGAAAATAGGAGTAGGCCATTCGGCCCTTCGAGCCTGCTCCGCCATTCAATATGATCATGGCTGATCTTCTATCTCAATACCATATTCCCGCTCTCTCCCCATACCCCTTGATGCCTTTTGTGTCTAGAAATCTATCTAGCTCCTTCTTAAATATATTCAGTGACTTGGCCTCCACAGCCTTCTGTGGTAGAGAATTCCACAGGTTCACCAGCTTCTGAGTGAAGAAATTTCTCCTCACCTCAGTCCTAAATGTCCTACCCCGTATCCTGAGACTGTGACCCCTCGTTCTGGACCCCCCAGCTAGGGGAAACATCCTCCCTGCATCCAGTCTGTCTAGCCCTGTCAGAATTTTATACGTTTCAAAGAGATCCCCTCTCATTCTTCTAAACTCGAGTGAATACAGGCCGAGTCGACCCAATCTCTCCTCATACGACAGTCCTGCCATCCCAGGGATTAGTCTGGTGAACCTTCGCTGCACTCCCTCTATGGCAAGTATATCCTTTCTTAGATAAGGAGACCAAAACTGCACACAATACTCCAGGTATTGTGAAGCGACCGGGAGTTTCTGTCTGTTGCACTGAATCTATGACTCACAGTAAGGGGAAGGGCTTGAGTGAATCTGTTTAGGTCAGGACTACAATACAGTTGTGGTTTCTAAATTCTAAAGGAAGTGCTTTGCTGAAGTGTTTTATTTTCCCCTGGGAAAATGGCACTGGTTTGATGGGTAGTGCATTTAAAAAAAAAATGTGAGAGCACGCAAAATGACCCTGGGTCTGCCCGCAAGGGTGCAATCTGCACCCAGACAATCACCAATAACCCCCTTTAGCTGGATGCTGAGAGGGGAGAGTATTACTCCAATAACCCCCTTTAGCTGGATGCTGAGAGGAAATGATAAGGCAAGTCACAGGCTACGGTGTGTATTAAAGCATGGGTATTATTCTTGGTTGGTGGGGCAAGAATAAGGTGTCTGTTAAGTTTTTCACACTCAAATCTTCAATTTATATGAACTACTGTTTGGCTTGGATTCGTGAGTCTGATAAGCGGTAGATGGTTTAAAAGGCTGTGATTGGATCATTTTGGGGGGGTGGGGGAGGGGAGAGAGATCAAAAGTAATCCTGGTATTGCTTTGAAAGTTTCCAGTGTCAATCCTGCACCTGCATAAAACTTTACTTCGCTGTCCAAAATACATACGTTATTTTGGGTGTGGGAGAAGGGAAAGAAAAGAGATGTGCACATATAGGTGGTATTGTGTCATTAAAGAGCCTTTTATATTACAGGCTGGGTCTTGAAATAATGATACGAGCCCTCCTCTCCCGAATTTGCCTTCAATTCCTACTTGCAGCTCCCTTTTAAAGCGGAGGCAAAGTGCATTCCAAGGAGAGTGAGTGGTTGTAACAACTTGGCCACAGTGCATGAGCAACGTCATCGTGTCGGCCTTCATCATCTCGTGACATTGTGACACGCAAACATTTACAGGACGAGTTTGTTTACTTGATGTCACGGTGTAATGTCATCACCAAGGTGTGCCTTTATAAGAAAGAACTTGTATTTATACAGCGGCTTTCATGACTTCAGGAGGTCCCAAAGCGCTTTCCAGCCACTGAAGTACTTTTGAAGCATAGTCACTGTTGTAATGTCGGAAACACAGCAGCCAATTTGTGCACAGCAAGGTCCCACAAACAACAAGGAGATAAATGACCAGATAATCTGCTCTTAGCGATGTTGGTAGAGGGATAAATATTGACCAGGACTCGAATATTCACAGCGACGGTCACGCTGCTGCCAGTACAATGCTTTTACTGAACAGGAAAGCCAGCGCGGGTGCTAAAAGTCTGTACTATCCACAGGATGCACTGCAGCAACTCGCCAAGGCTTCTTCGACAGCACCTCCCAAACCCGCGACCTCTACCACCTAGAAGGACAAGAGCAGCAGACCCATGGGAACAACACCATCTGAACGTTCCCCTCCAAGTCACACAGCATCCCGACTTGGAAATATATCGCCGTTCCTTCGTCGTTGCTGGGTCAAAATCCTGGAGCTCCCTTCCTAACAGCACTGTGGGAGAACCTTCACCACACGGACTGCAGCGGTTCAAGAAGGCGGCTCACCACCACCTTCTCAAGGGCAATTAGGGATGGGCAATAAATGCTGGCCTTGCCAGCGACGCCCACATCCCATGAACGAATAAAAGAAAAATAAGATCCAAGGGAAAAAAAAGTATGTCTTCCTGGCTACCAGTCTTAACTTTTTTTAAAAAATGTAAATACCTCCATCTGACTACAGCAACTGGTGGCCAAAGAAGAGCCAGGACTGGCAATGACTTAGACAGCTCAGATTAAATCTATCTGGTCCCCAGGACAAGTAAGACCAGCATGGAATGCCGCATCCTCGGTTTCCGATAAATGGGGCTCACCGCAATCTGGAAGGACAGGCACGGGTTTGGCATCGGTGTGTTTAAAGGCAGCTTAAATCACCCTTGCCGGTGGGGGGGGGGGTGCCTCAGTATAACTGCCCTGCCGGCCATATTGTTGCCTGGAAACAGTTGTCATCTGTAATGCTACACGGCTGAAGATCCCGCGTGCTTGTTATCCAAGTCTCCCCGCTGTGACTGTAGTATAAACAGGCTAGGACAGATTCATGCTGTGGCGCCCAGCTGTACCAGAGGTTCTGTAACTCCCAGAATAAAGTAGCCTGAGGAAATAAACGTCTGTGTCTCGCTTATTTTAGAAGTCTGATGGCTCGTTTTTGCCCCTGAAACCCTGCCCTCTATAAATGCGAGTTTCTTTCCATCCATCCCCCGTGCTGCACTGATGCAGCGACGAGGAGCTGTAAAATGTACTGCTCGTCATGCTAGGTGGTGTGATACTTGCACCTCTGATAAGTCCGTTGTGAATTGCATGTTAATCTCTCAAAATGTACATGGTAAGAGGTAACCAATACATCCCATCATACCGCCTAATAGAGCTCCTGATTGTTAAAGAGTTTCAACCACTGCAATCTTTTAAAAGAAGCTGCTTAGTTTAAATTTTTTTCCCCACTTATTCTTAAAATCTAGATTTTACCTGCAACCTTTCTCTGGGAGCTTGATTTCCGCTGGTTTAATGTATCTAAATCTGAAATTGCTTTGCACAATTTTAATGCAGTTGCTAACCTGTTGCAAAATAAATAAACCTGTTGAGTCGACTAGGCCTATATTCACTAGGGTTTAGAAGAATGAGAGATGATCTCATAGAATCATAGAAGTTTACAACATGGAAACAGGCCCTTCGGCCCAACATGTCCATGTCGCCCAGTTTATACCACTAAGCTAGTCCCAGTTGCCTGCACTTGGCCCATATCCCTCTATACCCATCTTACCCATGTAACTGTCCAAATGCTTTTTAAAAGACAAAATTGCACCCACCTCTACTACTGCTTCTGGCAGGACTAGACAGACTAGATGCAGGGAGGATGTTCCCAATGGCTGGGGAGTCCAGAATCAGGGGTCACAGTCTCAGGATACGAGGTATGTCATTTAGAACCGAGATGAGGAGAAATTTCTTCGCTCAGAGGGTGGTGAACCTGTGGAATTCTCTACCACAGAAGGCTGTGGAGGCCAAGTCATTAGATGTATTCATTAGATGTATACAAAAAGGAGATAGATATATTTCTTAATGCTAAAGGAATCAAGGGATATGGGGAAAAAGCGGGAACAGGGTACTGAGTTAGACGATCAGCCACGATCATTTTGAATGGCACAGCTCCTATTTTCTATGTTTCTATGTAAAGGAGTTAATGAAATAAAAGCAAGAAATGCTGGAAATACTCAGCAAGTCAGGCGGCATCTGTGGAGAAAGAAGCAGAGTTAACATTTCAGGTCGATGACCTTTCGTTAGAACTGGAAGTTAATGAATTAACAGTTTTTAAGCAAGTACAGAGCCAGGGAAAGTGGGGGGATGGTGGGAAAGATGGGGAGGAGAAGGAAGGAAAGAACAAAAGGGAAGGTTTGTGATAGGGCGAAGGGCAGGAGTGATTAAATGACAAAAGGGATCATTTGCAGTATTTTGCTTTTGCTTTTGAAAGGAGTTAATGACTTGAGCTAAAGTAGCACACACACAGAGGAATATTGTTGGAACTCAATAGCCACTGCATTACCAGAGAAAATTAAAACCTATTGTAGGATGGGTGGAGAGGAATTTCTCCTGTTGGCCTTTTATAGTGAAATCGTGATCTCGTGTATAAAGATCGTATTGACGATTTCTCTGTATAGAGTCACCGGTGGAAATCCTCCCCCCCGTGGTCACTACAGATCCATACGAGGGGTTAAAACACTGCTAGAATTTGTAAGGCAAGCAATGTAGTGTAATTAACCCCTCGGCGTCTCCAGCTGTTTCTCCCTCTCGTCTCCTTTCCTCGGCTGGAGCCCGTGTCGACTGGAAGTCGGTCCTAAGGCTCCGTTGTGAGGGTGAACAGGTTCAGTGGCTGTAAGCTGCCAGTAAGCTATTTTCCCCGTTAATGTGGGATAGGTGATGTGATCTTTGGGGATTGGTGGCATTCGATTATGAAACGTGTGGTTTAAAGGCAATTTAATAGGTACCGCAGTGAAGGGTAACCAATGGGTCCTCGCTACTATAACACTCTGATGTATTTGCCAACTTTTCTGTTGGCTATATGTCTACATGCCATGGCATTGGCTGCTTAAAGGAGCTGCTCCAAAACCTGCTGTCTGCCTCCTGGGCGAGTTGCAGTAAGATGCACCTCAGTGAGTCCGTACGGCCGTAGCCTGGTCCGTCGGGGGTGAGGGGCGGAGGGGATGTAGTGGGATGCTGTACTTTTTCTAAAGGAAAATATAAACGATTGGTGCCCTCAGTCAGAATCACAATATTAGGAACTCTGGAGTAGTAACAAAAAAAAACCATTAAAAAGCTAAAGCCGGTTGTCCGAGCTATCAGAGGCAAGTGCTTTTGTACCCTGAGCCAGTCAGTGCTGGCCATGCAAGGGAGTGGGGAAGGGGGCAGATAACTGCTAGACCGACTCTGCGCCTCGGGGTTTATAAAGGACTAAAGAATTTGCATTCATATAGCGCCTTTCACGACCTCTGGAAGTCCCAATGTGCTTCCCAGCCAATTAAGTACTTTTGAAGTGTAATCACTATTGTGATGTAGGAAACGCGGCAGCCAATTTGCGCACAGCAAGGTCCCACAAACAGCAATGTGATGACCAGATCATTTTTGAAGGCATTGGTTGAGGGATAAATATTGGCCAGGTCTCCCTTGCTTTTCTTCGAAATAGTGCTAAGGGATCTTTTACATCCATCCGAGAGGTTCCCTATGGGTGACAGCCAATAGAGAGAGAATCTGTATTCTTTGTTTGTCATTGTGGGTGGGGAAAATGTGTTGCCAGTTTCCTAGTGATGGTGTTCTTGCACAGCTATTACCTTTTGCTGTGCATATGGGGCTATACATACCAGATAATCTAGAGTGACACTCGTAGTGCTGGACTGAGGGAGTGCTGCACTGTTGGATGTGCCATCTTTCGGATGAGACGTTAAACCGAGGCTCCGTCTGACCCCTCAGGAGGATGTAAAAGATCCCATGGCACTATTCAAGGAAGAGCAGGGGAGTTCTCCCTGGTGTCCTGGCCAATATTTAATCCCTCAAGCAACATCACTAAAACAGATTACCTGGTCATTATCACATTGCTGTTTGTGGGACCTTGCGATGCAAATTGGCTGCCACGTTTCCTACATTACAATAGTGGCTACACTTCAAAAGTGGTGTCTTTGGGGCACCCTGAAGGCGCTTTATAAATGAAAGCTCATTCTTCCTTTCTCCTTTTTCTTTCTCTTCTTTTTCTTCTTCTCTCAGCTCCCTGATACCTCTGTCCAATAACCATCCCTCACCTGTCAGCCCTGGCAATGAGTGTTAGCAGGCTCTTTCACCAGGGGTGCGTCACAGCCGAGCTATGTTCTCGTCTCTCCAAACACTGACACGCGTGCAACTGCCAGCAAAATATGGGTGGCTAGCGATCGAGAGAAGGGGTGCCCACTAATCAACTGACTGGTGGGGAGCTGGTCTGTGCTGCTTTATTGTTCTGTGTAATTTTTTTTGGTGTTGCTGTACAATATTTAGAGGATATTGCTAAAGGGACCAACGCATATGGTATTAGTGCTGTCTACCGTTCATTTGTAAAGTAGTGGAATAAAAATGGCTGTAGTTCAGCTTTGCCACCTCCATCGCGGGAACCTGCTATTTGTTGCTGTCGACCGTGATGTTTGCTGTCGGCCCAGAGGAATCCAGCTGAAAACTTGCCCGTAGGCTGTGTGCACCTTAGAAAGAGTAGGGCCAGTTGTGGTGGGCCTCAGGGACTCGACGCCTCAGGAGTTCTGATAAACTGCTGACATTTTTTTCTCTTGTGGCTTTATCAGGTTGTTTGGAGCCCTTGATGCGTTACTGTCTCGCAACACACCTTCAGCCTACGTGTTATCCTGCGTTCATTACACGAGAGAGATAACTCTGATGGTAGAGGTGGAGTTCAGTAGTTTTCTAATTATTTTCTCGCCGTACTGTTAAAAGTTGGGACTGATAGTTCAACTTTCAGCCAGTGCACTCGACAACAACAAATTGCATTTATATAGCGCCTTTAACGTGGTTAAAATATCTCAAAGCGCTTCACAGGAGCGATTACCAAACAAAATTTGACACTGAGCCACATGACCGGACCGGGAGTCAATGTAGGCCAGCGAGCACAGGGGTGATGGGTGAACAGGACTTGGTGCGAGTTAGGACACGGGCAGCAGATTTTTGGATTAGCTGAAGTTTATGGAAGGTGGAAAGTTCATAATTGGTCTGGGAGAGATGGAGATTGGATCTAGCAGACCAGCTGACACCTTTACGCTGAAGGGCAGGATTAAGTAAGGACTTCACAGTGTAAACATTGTGCTTCAATGTAGCGTAAGGATGTGGAACTCCCTTAATGGGCAAGAGGTGGTTGTTGGTACAAGTCGCAGGTTACTTCGATTTATTTTCCAATTTTCAAGGAGCAGCTCGTGTTGCTTCCTCTTCCACAGGTGTTAAATCCAAGTGGCATTTGTCACCTGTCCTACTTGCTTTCCCACTCATCCCCCACCCATCATAAACTCCAGCTTGTCCATAATTCTGCTTCGTCGTGTGCTGCTCCACATTAAGTCGCGTTCACCCATCACCTCATCCTCGCTGATCTACACTTTTTAACCCTAACGCTGGCCCCAAAATGCTTTGAATTTAAAATCCCTGGCCTTGCCTTCAAATCTCTTGAGTCCTTCCTCAAAACCGACCTCTGCAACCTACTCCAGCTCACAGTCCCTATCCTGGAATTCCCCTGTGGGAGCACACCGCAAGGACTACAGTGGTTCAAGGAGAAGGCCCACCACCTCCTTCTCAGGGAAATTAGGGGGTGAGGCGATGGGCAATAACTGTGGCCATACCAGCGTCGCCCACATCCCGAAAATGATTTAAAAAAAAAAATGGCATCCTTGCAGCAATTTAACAATCACTACACAATTTCCTGAGTGTGAAATTCATGAAAGAACATTTGCATCTGAGACATTCACTGTTAAATGTATTCCATCCAGTCACTGTTGATGAGATCACTTTATCAATTGTGTAATGTTAATTAACAGCAGTAATGGCACTGTATGATATTGTGCCCTTTTGCAGGGCAGAATCGGCACTGTGCTTTAGCTGTCAGTAACGTGGCTAAGTAGCTCGCAAGCAAGCTGCCAAACTTTGTTTTTATTCATAAGGAGAACTGTGCAGTACAATGAACAAATGGTGAAAAGGCACAACAATGTTGTGTTTCTTTTAAAATGTATCTTGTTTAGCTCTACACGCGGCGTCGAGTAACCACGCTGAGGAGGAAACTCCAACGTTGCATTTTAAGCAAGGGATACTTAAGTGTCATAACTGGGAGAGAATGGCTCCTGTGATTTGTGAGTGTGAACAGAAACTGCCAATTAAACTACAGTTTTATAATTGCCCGGATTCATTATTCTCCTTATCTTAAAATCCAACTATGGAGACAGTGAGGGACTGCAAACAATTTTAGTAATAGTTAATTTTGAAGAACTGTAATGCTTTGTTCGTCATGTGTCTGTAACAATGATTTAGTTTCTAGTGACTTGGAGGTGTGCTCCTCCATCTCGAAAGTATAATTAATCGTGTTGTTATCGAGCTGTGCCAGATGGTATGTGGAATACATCCTCAGTGATTGCCTCCACTGATTGACCCACCCAGCAATTGTGTGCTTCCCGTTACAATTTGTTTTTTTCAGCGCATATTTAATAGAAAACATGCGAGTAACTTTGTAGAATTGTTTCCACTGGAAATTATACTCATTTCATTTTGGACACTTGACAGCTTCAAGAGGGATGAGACTTTTATCTTCCCGTCTGGTGAGGGATTAAACTGTGGCCCTGGAGATGTTTGTGGGTTGACTCCACCACCCACTGTGCACCACCCACTGCCTGGGGAGATCGAATTTAAATCTTTCCCACTCAAATACCCTCCTGTTCCATATCGCCACCTGCTTGGACAGCCCCTACGTGTTTGTTACGAAACTCCAAAAATACTTCCAATCAGGAATGCCCAAGTCTATGCCTTGATGGGCCGTACAGGAACATACCATGGAGCAATAGGGGCGATGTTTGGAGTTTAAATCTATGTTGCATTCATTTGCACATATCTTAATTCAGATTGTCAGAAAAGATTAGGGTAAAATTCCCATTTCTGTTGTGTTATTTACTTTGTTTAATTCAAATTATTGGATAGTTCTATTTTAATGCAAATAAGGAGTTGGAATCAGCGAGAGTATCTCCAGTTGTTGATATCAACAGATAGAATCTTAGAAAGGTTACAGCACGGAAGGAGGCCATTCGGCCTATCGAATCCATGCCAGCTCTCTGCAAGAGCAATCCAGCTAGTCCCACTCCCCCGCCCTATCCTCGTAGCCCTCCAATTTTTTTTCCTTTCAGTTCCCTTCTGAAGGCCGTGATTGAATCTGCCTCCACCACTCCCTCTGGCAGTGCATTCCAGATCCTAACTGCTCGCAGTGTAAAAAAGAAAGAGGTTTTCCTCATGTCACCTTTGGTTCTTTTACCAATCACCTTAAATCTATGTCCTCTGGTTCTTCATCCTTCTGCCAGTGGGATTGTGGTGTTTTAATTAAGGATTTATCCACCGCTGAGGGTACAATGCTAAAAATAGCCCTTTCCAAACCTCCAGACCCACAAAATTCTAAGCAGGACAAACTAGAAAATAGTCCCATTTGCGCTCATACTTACTGAGTTGTCTGAGCTTCAAGGGTTGGGTTGCCGGGGAGGGGGGTGGGGGCTGCATGTGGCCCTCAGGCTGCTGGTTGAACATCCATGAACGAGTCTACTTTTACCTATGTTGCTGTTTGTGGGACCTTGCTGTGCGCAAACTGGCTGCCCCATTTGGCTCAATTACAGCAGTGACTACAACAACAACTTGCATTTCATATATTGCCTTTAACATCGAGAAAGATCCCAAGGTGCTTCACAGAAGCGTAACCATAATTCGCTAAAGGAGGAGAGGTTAGACTACACTTGGCAAAGTGCTTCAGGATGTTCTGAGGACATGAAAGGTGCTGTATAAAAGCAAGTTCTTTGGTTTTTAAAAAAAAATTATTCTTGGGATGTGGGCGTCGCTGGCAAGGCCGGCGTTTATTGCCCATCCCTGGTTGCCCAGGGAAGGTGATGGTGGATTTTCTTCTTGAACCGCTGCAGTCCGTGTGGTGAAGGTTCTCCCATAGTGCTGTTAGGTAGGGAGTTCCAGGATTTTGACCCAGCGACGATGAAGGGTCTGTTTGGAGGGAACTTTATATAACATCAGTCACTGCACTTCAAAAAAAAAAGTAATTAATCACGTGAAGTGCTTTGAGACGCTTTGACGTGAAAGGTGCATTATAACTGAAGTACTTTTTTTTCCCTGGTTAACCTAAGTCCATGAGAGCAGAGGTAGATGTTGAAGCTGGCAGACCGGCAGACTCCAATTATTAGGCTGAACGCACTAATTTTTGCTCCCAGTGGAGCTGCAGGGTGCGATTGTTTCTGCAGTTGTTGTGCGCTGGTGGTGGGGTATCGTGTTACCGCACAGCCTGCCATTGGGTAGCCGTCCTGTGCAGCGATAGTTTGGCTCACGTTCGCCAGCGGTGCCACTTTCCCCTGTGGCTCCTTGAGCTTTTAATTGGGATGCACTGTAAAACCACAGTGCCAGTGTGTGAACCCACGCATTATCCAAGTTAAACCCGTGCCCTGTTTTGTTCTGTTTTTAAAACCGCCTCTTACATTTGTCTTGCTTCTCGGGGTCATGCCAATGCCCAGAAGATTTTTGTTTTTCCTCTTATTTGTCTTTAATTCCGTTTAACTTTGTGTTTGAGGGGGGTTTATTCTCGTTGAGTAATCTCAAAACTTCCCTCACTGGTACCCAGACACGTGAGATGCTGGGACCTACCCGTGCAATGGGCTGTGCTCTCCTTCCAACCAACATTACACTACATTAACTTGCATTAGAAATTGTTTGTTTTAAAACGATCAATCAATTGTTCAAGCTCATTGAAGTCTCAGCATGTTCTCCATCCCCCTCCCTCCCCCATATGCTGCTACCATCTTCTGCTCCTCAACTGAACGGTATCTTATCAGAACGCCCAGGGCTAATGGAGTGTGTGCTTTCACTTTACATCTGCTGGGGTGTAAGATTCTTTAGTGTCTTTTATTGAGTTTTCAAACCAGTTTTGATACAACAAAATAAACCTGTAGTTTATTCACAAATGTATTCTTGAGGAAAACAGTAATAATAGACATATATTTGAGCGTGTTGAATGTTTTACTTTTATTTCTAGATTGTTTTTTTTTATCTGTCCTTTCCTTGTACATTGAATTTTGGTGCTGGGTTGCACTGTGTTCAATACGAATGGGTCATTATTGTCCAATCCAGTTAGCCACAGACCCACATGTGGCTAATTGCGAATCCAGATGTGGCTAATTGCATTTCTGATTAGTAACGCAAAAAATTAGTATTAGACACAGTCGCTGGACATGTGACCTCAATCCTCTTTTTGGCATGGCGTATGCGTGTGAACTTTAACCTTTTTGTGTGTTTGTTGGTAATACGGTGAGACGAAAAGCAGAGAGTGCGAGTGTTTTCTTTTTGATCATTGTGATTGCTTTAGTTCCTTGATTATTGAACAGTGGTTTATGTTAAGTACGTATACACGCCTGAAGTACATTTACCTGTATTGTGTGAGTGTGTGTGAGGCCTTTTCTACCGCAGTTAGTGCATGTGGTTAAAATGGTGTCGGCATAGCCACACCTGTGGCTGGTCAGGGGTTTCAGTTGGACAAGACAGGACTAGATCACAGTGCCGTGATCACAGAGTTACATTGCGGTGACGTTTGGTGCAACTCTCCTCGGATTCTGTAGCTCTCACTTGTGCTGTTGGTTCTGCTCTGTTTCTACTTTGTGGTTTCCACAGCTAGTTTCTTTTGGCTGTATTTTCTCTTGTAAGTTTTTGGCTTGCTATCCCTTCTCCTGTTTGTTGTTTATGCTTATCTGTTTTTAATCATGTTTTAATTATTTTTCTTTATCTCCCGTATGATTTATTGAAGTCTGACTATGATACTCACTGCTATTTGGAGGTTGTTCGAGCCCTCTAGTTTCCCGACAACCCACCCCCCACCTTCCCAGACTATGTAAGGTACGGATCATCTATGATATATCACAAATATTGTGTATAGTACACTTCCTGAGCTGGGAGTTGCTATTCCTGACCCTGCATGGGTCTCAGCCTCTGCAGGAACGCACATGGGCCCCCCGTGGATTCCAGGCCTGGCAACCCCAAAAAGGACCGGTCCCCTTGTTTAGAGTTGGGGGGGAATGGGCTGGGCAACACCTTCCTCCCCCGCCCCCCCCCCCCCCCCCCCCCCCGCCCCGGCAGGGGCAGCAGTCGGAGGTTCTGGGTGCATGGGGATGACGGGCGCCAAAGAAGTGATGTCGGCGTCATGCAAATGGGACAAACCCCCCCCCCCCCCTCAATGACCCTGCTAACTTCCAATGGCGATTATTGTTAGAGGGCACCAGCAGTCACGACTCCAGCACAACCACGGGTCGCAGCCCAAGGAATCGCAGCGCCATAGTTTCCAAGAGTCATTGTCTTGAGTTCCCTGCTCAAGTACCATTCTGTCTTGGAGGGGCTTGCTCAAGGCAAGAGGCTTATCATTGCTGCTCTTTGGCTGCTAGGAATTGCATGAATTTGACTCCAGATGACTTGTGTGTGCGCTTGGGTGCGTTTATTTACGTGGATGTTTTTGTTAAGTTTCCAAATGTTGTGTCTCCATTCACCTGTAGATCTTCACTGAGATATTGGGAACATCCAAGGATGTAGTTCCCATCTCCTTCTTCACCTGTCTCTTCACCGCCCCCCACCCCCTGCTTCCCCCGCTCCTCAGCTATGCTTATGCAGTAAAAGCCTGGGTTCCTTGATATAATCACAGACCTATAACCTTTAATGGGGATGAGAAACTAAAGCTATGAGGAGAGACTGGAGATACATCTCATCTATTTTATAGCATCGTAGAATTTTACAGCTCTGAAAGCCTTTCGGCTCATCACACCTGTGTCAGTTCTTAAAGAGCTATCCACTTGGTCTCATTATCTGCATACATTCCCTGGATATTTTTATGCTTTTGGTTTTAAAGTGTATCTGTTGTGGACATGGGCTTTACACATTAAATTATGTAAATCAGGGATCGAGAATATTGGAAGTCAATTGAAATGAAAATTGGGAGAGATTTATAACGGGCGGCTGATCCGATATCGCCCAAAGTCAAAGTTACCCCAATTGAAACAACTATGCCATTGTTTTGTACTTATTTCTTTCCATCAGGTTGTATTGAGTATATTAAAATAGAAACAGTCTCATTAGGATTGTATTCAATTTGCATGCTCTGTATTTTTGATTTTTTTTAAGCCATTTGAAATGTTTGTGGTGTCTTACAGGTATGTAATTTGCATTCTGTTAGTAAAGAGGATCAGTTTGTGTGAAACGTAATGGAGGGGACAGTAATAGAAACAAACTTTGGTTTGAAGACACGCCTGGTGGTTACCGAGGTGTCACAGGTCAGGGGGGTCATTATCTTGAGCTGTACATCAGGAAATACAAAATGGCACCTTGTGTCAATAGCTCTAAATATGTTTCGGAGAATAACGAATGATGCGTCTCATCAGCTTGGCTCACAGGCACTCTTGCCTCTAGAGTCAGAAGATCTTGGGTTCAAGCCCCACTCCAGGGCCTGAGCATAAAATCTAGGCTGACGCTTCCGCACTCAAGCCGCTGCCTTTCAGATGCGACGTTAAACCAAGACGAGGCGTCTGCATGCTCGGGTGGATGTAAAAGATTCCTTGGTACTATCCGGAGAAGAGCTGGGTTGTTTTTTTCTGGTGCCCATTTATTCCTCAATCAACGTTATCAAAAACAGATTATTTAGTTGTTTGTAGGACCTTGCAGTCCGCTAATTGGCTGCCGCATTTGCCTACAGAATAACACTTCAAAAAATAATTGGCTGTGAAGCACTTTGGGGTGTCCTGAGGACATGAAAGATGATATATCAATGCAAGTTCTTTCACATTAAGTGAACATCAGTGTGACCCATTCACATTAACCAGTGCTGGGAGACTGCAACACTGTTCAAAATTTGGTTTATTTATGCCGTTTTAATTTGTTTTTTTTTCTGGAGATGAGAAGGGAGGGTTGTGTATTCGCTCTTGGAATGTATAATAGTCAAACCAGTTTGTGACTTGAGGCCAGATGGTGTTTCAAGGAACAATCTGATGGCCACTTTAGTAAAATGCAATGTAAAAGCAGGAAAATTGGGTTGGATATACAGTAGTTTGTAGACTTGAGGGGAGTTAAAACACATTTGATACTTGGATTGTGCACCAGTGGAAATGTGTAAGGGTATCAGTGAGGAGTAAATAAACGCACAGACAAAGCAAGAAGAAAAAGCAAGACCACTTGCATAATCTGTAATTTCTAGAAAGATCGGGGCGATTTTTTTTTGAAAAAAAAAGGCGCTCCATTATTGGTGAGACCAATTTTAATATTTTTGTGTGGGGAGGGAAAGAGGCTCTGTTGGAAATGGCAGGATTCATGAGACTCCAGAGCACAGTGCACTCTTGTCGGAGTGTGTTTCTGACTGACTGACTTCAACCACTCTCCAGGGTGTAAACTTACCAGCAGTGCGCGTAGTGTGTTTCAGAACAGCAGCCGTGTTATTTTTAAATTCCAGCAGGGAGGATGGGGGGAAACGTTTCTATATTTACAGTTGAGTTTGAAGCATTTCTCTGAGCTTACGAGTGAGATAATTATTGCTGGCGAGACACTAGTCGAGTCGGCGAAGAAAAATGAGGCGTTGAGCTGAGCTGTAAATACTTGTTTAAAATGCAAGTTTTATTGTTTAATACTGAGTGACTGGAATATTGGAATGCTGAGTTAGCGAGCGCCTCAGTTTGACAATAGTGAAACCACACGTTGTAGATTTGGTCGGTCAGGCTGCTCTGCCAGCCCAGTAGCAGCTTGTTTGTGGGGCACACACTTGGGGAGCAGTGAGTTCGTCATCTGATGGACAGGCAGAGATGGTTGACCATCTTTTGTATAAATGCATGCTTGGTTTCATGGGTCAGAACATTCAATACAGGAGTTGGGATGTCTTGTTGAAGTTGAACTTCAACATTAGTAAGGCCACACTTGGAATACTGTGTACAGTTCTGGTCACCCTATTATAGAAAGGATATTATTATTAAACTAGAAAGAGTGCAGAAAAGATTTACTAGGATGCTACCGGGACTTGATGGTTTGACTTATAGGGAGAGGTTGGATAGACTGAGACTTTTTTCTCTGGAGAGTAGGAGGTTTAGGGATGATCTTATAGAAGTCTACAAAATAATGAGGGGCATAGATAAGGTAGATAGTCAAAATCTTTTCCCAAAGGTAGGGGAGTCTATAACGAGGGGACATAGATTTAAGGTGAGAGGGGAGAGATACAAAAGGGTCCAGAGGGGCAATTTTTTCACTCAAAGGGTGGTGAGTGTCTGGAACGAGCTGCCAGAGGCAGTAGTAGAGGCGGGTACAATTTTGTCTTTTAAAAAGCATTTGGACAGTTACATGGGTAAGATGGGTATAGAAGGATATGGGCCAAGTGCAGGTAACTGGGACTAGCTTAGTGGTATAAACTGGGCGACATGGACATGTTGGGCCGAAGGGCCTGTTTCCATGTTGTAAACTTCTATGACTCTAAATGTTTAACTTGATTAAAGTAGGTAGACCATAGAGGGTTTACATTAGTCTAGTTTCTCCCTTTAGTCACCATCGTTGCTGTTACTCTATAGCATAAACAATAGTGTGTGCGTGGTCCCAGATGGGTGAATATTCAGACTTGACACTTTGGGTTACATTTTATGCGTCCAAATAGCGAAAAATCTGTACGCGAGAGATGTAACCCAAAGAGAATCTGTCTAGTTGAAAGAAGTTCAGTTCAGGGCACCGGACCTCAGGAAGGACATATTGGCTTTGGAGGGGGTGCGGTGTTGATTCACCAGAATGATACCGGGGCTAAAAGGGTTAATTTATGAGGACTGGTTGCATTCCCTTGAGTATAGAAAATTAAGGGGTGATCTAATTGAGGTGTTTCAGATGGTTAAAGGATTTGATAGGACAGATATAGAGAAACTATTTCCTCTGGTGGGGGAGTCCAGAACAAGGGGGCATAACCTTAAAATTAGAGCTGGACCGTTCAGGGGTGATGTCAGGAAGCACTTCTTCACACACAGGGTGGTGGAAATCTGGAACTCTAGCCCCCCCTCTCACAAAGGTTGTTGAGGCTGGGGGTCAATTGAAAATTCCAAAACTGACATTGATAGATTTTTGTTAGGTAAGGGCTAAGGAACTGAGGCGGGTAGATAGAGTTAAAGATACAGATCAGTCATGATGTAATTGAATGGCGGAACAGGCTCAAGGGGCTGGATAGCCTACTATTGTTCCTATGTCTTTATATTGTCATCCGTTCTGAAGCTGTGTGTGTGTGTGTATACGTACATACGTACACACATGCCTGCTTGTGAGTGATATATAATTTGGGTGGCTGTCGTAGAATCTTTTCCTTTTTGTATCATTGATGTTGTTTTAGCCCGAGTTTGTCACTTTGCACTGTGCATGGGCTGCGGAAATGTAAGCTTAACTGAAAGTCACCTAAAGGCAACTATGGAGCCTAATCTAGAAAATAATTTGAGCTTTCAGAAAAACAATACCCTAAAGCCAATCATGGTGCAGGCTGTACAGTGGAGTACCTGTCATGGTCTTCTATTGAACTGTTGTGCCATCACCTCTTACTGAGACAGGCCTAATCGTTTCACAGACAAATTACTAGGGCAGGAGGTTCGCATTGACCATGCTTTGTTTATACAATGGAACTTTGATTATCTACACTTCCAATGTCTGTACTCTAGATTACCTGCCGGAATTTTCACCGGAGTCGGGGTTTTGGATTTTGGTGGGGGTGGGGGGATGCGGTCCGGATTTGTTCTTAATTTTTAAAAAAAGTTAATTAAATTAAAAGGCGATTTGGGGATTCTCAGTCTCCTGGCAAGTTCCATCATCCGTTGAGGAGGTTTTGTTGAGACTCCTGACTGGGAGCTGGCAGTGGTGGGACTTGGGTGAGGGTTAATATACTCTCCTGTGTCAGTCTATGCGATCCCATCCCTTATTTCCCAGTTCCTGCACCGTATGACCGGTATTTGTTAAGTCTTACCTGGCTAGTTAGAAACCAGCAATCATAAAAGGAAAGAAGCTAGCTTTCAAGTGGCCTGTGTGATTAACTTTGACAGGAAGAATCTGAGTTTCCTGTTTTTTTTTAAACTCCCGTGTTTCCTTCATTGTGCTTGATCCTGCACTCTAGGAAACTGGGGAGGCCAGAGCAGTGGCAGTGCCTTCTCTGGGGTAGAAGCCCAGTGTTCGAAAGCCATGTGCCCCGTCCAGGCTTCTTTTTTTGGGGTGCCATAGAGTCTGCTCTCAAGTATGTTGGGTCGTGCAATTATTTTTGTTTGTGGAAATATGGCCAGGGGACCAGGAGTGTTTTTTTTCTCCCACACAGCTGACTTTAGCGAGTGTCCCAGCGAATATGGGGGCTTTAGATTCACATTACATAGCGTATAACAGAGCTGATCAATAAAGATTTGGGGATTAGTGCGGTGAAGATCAGAATCGTAATTTTTTTTTTCCCCTGCACTTTTTAGTTTAAAAGCTGTGTGTGTGTGTGTGCGCCCCCATTTACCTCTGCTTTTTAGATTATCCCTTGTATAGAATCATACAGCATAAAAGGAGGCCATTCAGCCCATCGTGCCTGTGCCGGCTCTTTGAAAGAGCTATCCAATTAGTCCCTGCGCTTTCCCCATAGCCCTGAGAATTTTTCTGTTTCAAGTATTTATCCAATTCCCTTTTTTTGAAAGTTATTATTGAATCTGCTTCCACCACCCTTTCAAGCAGTGCATTCCAGATCACAACAACTCAGTGTTTTAAAGAAAAAAGTTCTCCTCATCTCCCCTCTGGTTCTTGTACCAATCACCTTAAATCGGTGTCCTCCTGCCAGTGGAAACAGTTTCTCCTTATTTACTCTATCAAAACCCCTCGCATCAGGTCTCTCTTTTGGTTCTTAAGACAGAAATCTATATTTTGGTGTGTATGAGAACAGGACAGACCAGATCGTCATCTCACTTTCTCCTTACTACATCAAAATCCAACTGCCCCCTTCCCACCACTGACCTAAAGAGAAGTTACTTTAAAATTCCATGTCTTGTTGAGAGAGGCTGGGTAGGTCTCACAGGTATTGCACCCTGTCACGTAGAATTGGGTTTGGGTTTAAAATTATTCTGAGTATCTGTGAAGCATTCCAAGAGATCTTGCGTTTCTCCTCCGCTCCCCTCTTTCCTTCTTGCAGGTCCAGCCCCCAATTTACCTCAGTGCCCTTGAGCTGGGGGCGGGGGGCGGGGGTGCAGAGGGAATCTGCCAGGGTCTCTGTTCCCAATAGCTCCCCCAGTGAAAGGTCCCCAACCTCGATGGTTCTTTCATATGGTCTAAATGTCTAGTGATTGAGTGTCTTTAAGCAGGAGATTGGCATCCTGAAACAAGTAGAAGACTTGAAATACCTGGTGGATTTTTTTTTTGTGACTCTTTCCTCAATCAGACAGCCACGATCAGTCTATTTCTCGACCTCTTTCCAGTTTGACGCCCTGACTGAGAATTGATGACGTGAGTTGGACTGAACGATTTAGATGACGGCCCAGTCCTTGGACTCTGGATAGTTGGAATGTGTAAATACTGAAGCTTTTATCGTACAATAACGTAACCGTCCCAGTGCACTCCGAGCGGGGCTCATGGCAGTCCACAGGAGGGATTCTTTTCCCTCTCATGAATTTTTGTTTGTGGCAGGAAAGTACCAGAAAGGGCAGCTGTCGAGCCTTTTCTCGGCTAAACAGTGTTTTGGTGTTAATTGGTGCCAGCCTTTGGATACGGCTGGGATTTTCTGAAAACAAGAGAGAGCAAATTATGTTTTGTGTGTGTGTGTGTGTGTGTGTGTGTGTGTGTGTGTGTATTAAAAAAAAATTAAATTAAAAACAGCATTGTCTTATTTACGTTTTAAATCACATCTGTATGTAACGTCTGATAGATGGAAATGTTTAATGGTAATTGCACACTTCAATAGATAGTCAATCTCTGGTATAGGTCATCGACCTGAAATGTAAACTCTTTCTTTCTCCACAGATGCTGCCTCACTTGCGAATATTTCCAACACTTTCTGTTTGTAGTTCTGATTTCCAGCATCCACAGTATCTTGCTTTTGATTTTGGTACTTTTTCCCTCTCCCTTATTCACTTGGATGTTAATCTCTCCCAGGAGGTTACATGACTAGGGAGGGAGGTAGTGTTTAGTCAGGATGCTCCAACCATCACGAGGTGTGGGGCAGGCTTGATGGACCACCTGGTCCTTTCCTGCCCGTCAATTTCGTATATTAATAACCTGGTTTCTTCTTTAACGTAACTTTTTTTCTCGTCAATTTTCTCTCCTCTTCCCTCCCCCCACCCCCCCCCCAACTCCTGAAGTTATTAACTCCTTCCTTGCTGATATTTAGTTCTGTAGCTGCCTGGTGTCCCTCTAGGGGTGCCCAAGTGCCCATTCCTCCCTCACCTGTGAGCTGGCCTTTTAAATGTATGGTGGAGCACAGGGGGAAGAGAGAAGAGGGAGGAAGGGAGGGGAGAGAGAAGAAACATAGAAACATAGAAAATAGGTGCAAGAGTAGGCCATTCGGCCCTTCGGGCCTGCTCCGCCATTCAAAATGATCGTGGCCGATCGTCTAACTCAATACCCTGTTCCCGCTTTTTCCCCATATCCCTTGATCTCTTTAGCATTAAGAAATATATCTATCTCCTTCTTGAATACATCTAATGACTTGGCCTCCACTGCCTTCTGTGGTAGAGAATTCCACAGGTTCACCACCCTCTGAGTGAAGAAATTTCTCCTCATCTCGGTTCTAAATGGCATACCCCGTATCCTGAGACTGTGACCCCCCCCCCCCCCCCCCCCCCCCCCGTTCTGGACTCCCCAGCCATCGGGAACATCCTCCCTGCATCTAGTCTGTCTAGTCCTGTTAGAATTTTATATGTTTCGAAGAGAGGAGGGTGTCTGAGCCGAGCCTGATCCCGTCATTGCTACAGAGTAAGGTTTGCCTGATTGTGAATGGGAGTGCGGACCTTGGCATATGCCCCTCCCCCCTCTAGATTAGGGTGCCGAGGACAATGTTACGACACCCCGGATGAGATCAGCTGACTGGGACCTTCAATTTCATATCTCGCAGTCCATTTACTAAATCAGCTATCGGGGGAGGGGTGGTATCTTCTCAAATATAACTCTTGTTTTAATAAAATAAAAACAGAAAATGCTGGAAAACACGCAGCGGGTCAGGCAGTATGTGTAGAGAGAAACGAGTTAATGTTTCAGGTCGATGACCGTTCATCAGAACTGCCCCAGACTTTCAAGATTTCAGATTTCCAGCATCCGCTGTATTCTGCTTTTTGTTTTAACTACTTTTTATTGTTTGATAAGCCCAGATGATTGGTTAACATCCAACTCATCAACACATCAGTCTTGTGAAGGAATCTGTAATTGGACACCGGTGGCCATGAACCCATTTGTCTGTTGAGTCCCTTTGTGGAGGAGCACACGGTTAGGGAGCATGAACCCACTAAATAGTCCTAATGTTACTTTCCAGAAATCGCTAATGACAATGATCAACTCACTCAACTGACTGTTCTTCTCTCTCTTCTCATTTAACACATTTTCTAAACCAAGTATTCCTGTGTTTTAAAAGTAGCCATGATGTGGAGATGCTGGTGATGGACTGGGGTGGACAAATGTAAGGAATCTTACAACACCAGGTTATAGTCCAACAGTTTTATTTGAAAATCAAAAGCTTTCGGAGCTTTCCTCCTTCCTCACCTGACGAAGGAGGTAAGCTCCGAAAGCTTGTGATTTTCAAATAAAACTGTTGGACTATAACCTGGTGTTGTAAGATTCCTTACATTTGTGTTTTAAAAGGATAATGAGGTACCTCATAGCTCAGCTGTGATGCTCCCCGTGTCAAATAGCCTGCTGACACTCATTGCCTAGGCTAATGGATGCAGAATGGGTAATGGACAGAGGTACTTGGGGGGAGGGGGGGAGGGGGGGGGGCGGGGTGGGTGCTGCTGCTGGCAACCTTAAAGAAAGAAAGAAGAAAGAGCTGGTTTCACCAACAGGAGGGAGAAGGCAAATGGACCGTGGTGGCAACAACACTCGGGGCTCAAATTATGCCTTTGTCACAAAAGCACCGGAAGGGGAGAGGGCCTTCTGAATCAGTGCAGCATCTCTTCAGTGAGTCTGGATGCCTTGATGTTGTAGATTTCTACTTGCCTTTCCACATTTCCAGTATGACTAAAGAGCAGCCACAGCCCTAATAACAACCGTCGCAGTGCGCAAGCCTGTGAATTCACCACTCCGCTGAGCTAATGTGATGCTCACAAAAAGAAAGAACTAACTCGCATTTATATCGCGCCTTTCACAACCTCAGGACGTCCCAAAGCGCTTGACAGCCAATGAAGTACTTTTGAAGTGTAGTCGCTGTTGTAATGTAGGGAAACGCGGCAGCCAATTTGCGCACAGCAAGATCCCACAAACAGCAATGTGATAATGACCAGATCATCTGTTTGAGGGATGAAAATTGGAAAAGAAACTATAAGGGGGCAGGACCTTTTCTTCAACGCACTCCCCCTTTTTATGAAAGAAAATTACGCTCTTAACATATTTGATTTAAAAAAAAAATCTACTTCAGCACTGAACAGGAAACTTGAGTACGGCCGTCTTATCTGCAGCAAAAGATGCCAAGTTGTGAACTTCATTACAGGGAATCGCCCCATTTGTCCTACAGCGGCTCCGCTGCAGTCAGCGGGAGTGCAACGTCAGGAGCAGCTGTTGAGACGCCCGATCCCAGGAAACCCTCATCAACGCTGGGGAAATCCGAATTCCAGGCCTGCAACAGGGTTTCCCAGGGCAGGCAGCTCTAGAGCAGCCCTCCGGCCTCTCTCAACTTCCAGATGCCACTGTTTGCAGTGGAGCTGCTTCAGGAAGCTCCCTGTTGTTAACATCACTGGAACGACCTAGCAGGAAGCATGGCCCTACTCAAAGGTATGCCAGGTCAGTGCTAACATTGATGTTTTTAAAAACTAAACCTTGAAGAAATATGGGATGAGAATATCATTTTCTCTAATAAAAAACAACACCTTGCATTTATACAGTGCCTTTAATGCAGTAAAACGTCCCGAGGCGCTTCACAGGAGTGTTATCAGACAACATTTGACACCGAGCCGCATAAGGAGATATTAGGACAGGTGGTCAAAGGGGAAGGTTGTAAGGAGCATCTTAAAGGAGAGGAGAGGTTTAGGGAGGTAATTCCAGAGCTTAGGGCCTGGGCAGCTGAAGGCGCGGCCGCCAACGGTGGAGCGATGAAAATTGGGGATGCGCAAAGGGCCAGAATTGGAGGATCTTGGTGGGTTCGGAGGGAAGTAGTTTGACAAAAAAAAAACTGACCGTAAAAATTCCGACCTTTTTTTTGAGTTTGTGTTTTTCGTTTGTTTGTTTATTTCAGCTAAATGTCCTTCCACAAATCTATACCGGACCCTGAAAGTTAGAATTAAAGGGCATGTACTTATCATAACCATATAACAAAACTGGGTGAAATGCTCAGGAAAAATAAATTGCATTTATAAAATACTCGTAATTTATTTTTAAAAAATGGACTCCCAGCCAAAGAAGGAGATGCTAGGAGGGGTGACCAAAAGCTTGGTTGAAGATCTGAGTTTTAAGGAGGGTCTTAAAAGAGGAGAGGGAGTTGGAAGGGTTTAGGGAGGGGAAAATGTAAAAAGATTCTTGACTCAATTTGTGCTGGTTTTCACCTGCGGGTTCGCCAAGCTGCTCAGTTTTGAGAAATGTCTGTGTTTTTGGAGAGCATGATGGGATGTGGCTCTGTGCACACCCACACCCTAGACCATGATTTGTATTTGTCGCACTTCATCGAACAATGTTAAATATTTGTTTAACCTAGATTGAATAAAGAAAAGCAGCCTGTTGGGGGAAGAGACTTTAAAACCAGATGTAACTGGTAAAGGGGGCAAAATTTTAGTGAAAATGTTTAATGCATGGGCCACCCTGTTGGCTAAAGTTGTCAAGATCAGGCCTTTCACCCTTTTTAAGTGATTTTGATATCATTTTGATATATATTAATACGAGGACCACTGCTTTTCTTGGTCTATATTAATGACACAATTTCAGGGCACAATTTCAAAATTTGCAGATGACACAAAACTTGCGAGTGTAGTAAACAGCGAGGAGGATAGCGATGGACTTCAAGAGGATATGGACAGGCTGGTGGAATGGGCGGACACGTGGCAGATGAAATTTAATGCAGAGAATTGTGAAGTGATACATTTTGGTAGGAAGAATGAGGAGAGGCAATATAAACTAAATGGTACAATTCTAAAAGGGATTCAGGAACAGAGAGATCTGGGGGTATATGTGCACAAATCTTCGAAGGTGGCAGGACAGGTTGAGGAAGCGGTTAAAAAAGCATTTGGAATCTTGGGCTTTATAAATAGAGGCATAGAGTACAAAAGCGAGGATGTTATGTTGATCCTTTGTAAAACACTGGTTCGGCCACAACTGGAGTATTGTGTCCAATTCTGGGCACCGCAATTTAGGAAGGATGTGAAGGGCTTAGAGAGGGTGCTGAAAAGATTTACTCGGATGATTCCAGGGATGTGTGACTTCTGCTCCATGGATAGACTGGAGAAGCTGGGGTTGTTTTCCTTAGAGCAGAGAAGATTTGATCGAAGTGTTCAAAATCATGAAGGGTTTAGGTAAAGTAAATAAAGAGAAACTGTTCCCACTGGCAGAAGGGTAGAGAACCTGAGGACACAGATTTAAGGTGATTGGCAAAAGAACCAAAGGCGACATGAGGAAAAACTTTTTTTTACGCAGCGAGTAGTTATGATCTGGAATGTACTGCCTGAAAGGGTGATGGAAGCAGATGCAATCGTGGCTTTCAAAAAGGAACTGGATAAATACTTGCAGGGAAAAAATTTGCAGGGCTAAGGGGAATGGGACTAAATGGATTGCTCTTACAAATAGCCGGCATGGGCTCGACGGGCCAAATGGCCGCCTTCTGTGCTGTAACCATTCTATGATTCTATGAAGTGTTACGATCTGAATACACTGCCTGAAAGGGTGGTGGAAGCAGATTCAATAATAACTTTCAAAAGGGAATTGGATAAATACTTGAAGGGAAAAAATTTGTAGGGCTATGGGGAAAGAACAGGGGAGTGGAACTAATGGGATAGCCAGCTCGGGCACAATGGGCTGAATGGCCTCCTTCTGTGCTGCATCGTTCTTTGAAGTGTCCAGTGCTGAATTTTTCCCTGCTGAATTTTATTTTTCCGTGTAGTGACACTTTCTATCTACTTTTCACGTGGAAAATTTGTCCTCTTATTCTGCTCACGACTGTTACCTGGTTTCAATTTTTGAGACGCAAATTGAAAAATTCTGAAGAAATTAAAAACGCCTGTAAATAAGCATACCTAGAGTGTTCTTCTCCACCCACTCCACTGTTGGTTGAAGAGTCATTAGCCATGACAATCCACAGTCTGGAACTCTTCCCAAACCCCTGTACCTTTCCATCTCTGTTCAAATTTTGTTTGCAAATTGCTCCTGTGAGGGGCCTTTGGAGATTTTACTACGTTAAAGGTGTTATATGAATGCGAGTTGTTAGAACCATCGAAAAGATACAGCACAGAAGGGGGCCATTCGGCCCATCGTGTCCACGCCAGCTCGAAGAACAACCAGGTGCCCATTCTAATCCCAGCTTACAGCACTTTAGGTGCAGGTCCAGGTATTTTTTTTTACGTTACAGCACGGAAGGAGGCCATTCAACCCATCAAGTCCGTGCCGGCTCTATGCAAGAGCAATCCAGCTAATCCCACTGTCCCGCCCTATCCCCCTTTGTTGTTCCCATCTTCAAACCCTTATCTGTCCAAACATACCCTCCGTCGCCTCCTCTTACCATCTCTCCCACTTCTTGTCCCCAGTGCCCCTTGATCTCCCACTTCCCGCTTGGTGTCTCCCAATCTCCCAATTTATTAAATAAAAGACTCTTTTACATATATGAAAAAAAGTTATTGGGAACTGCAGCACCAAAATATGAAGTAACCATGTTAGTGGGATTACGAGAATTTTGGTGTAATTCTGTTGCCGGGTTGCTTTGTGGCTTTTAAATCAAATTAATATTTTACCAATGGAGCCCAAAGATCACCAACAAACATTGCTCGCCTGTTGTGTAACGCCTCAGCCTGCTGGTTTGTTCACATGTTGTGAGGCATTAACTCCTCGCAAATATCTGCTGTGATGCTGTGCTCTTTGAAGTTCGCAGTCTGTAATTGAAAAATGGGGCTTTTTATGTGTATTCTGCAAACAGCTGTGTGTGAACCACTTTTTCCTCTCTTTACATAGTGGCCTAATTGACACGTACGAGAGTAAGTTCATCCGCATCAAAGCGAGTTGCAGTTGTGTGGAAGGGAGCTGGTCTGTCGAATGTGTGGCCGTCATTTGGGCTTCAGTGTGAAAGTGCAGCGTTGGAGTCATTGTGAGGTGCTGTGTTACCCCAAGCAAAACAGTGCATGTCGTGCCATTTGAGGGGGCTGCCATAGTCTAAGGCCCCTGTCAAATCTTTCAAGGGAGGTGGCACAAGTTAATAGTCTATTGTGGTTAAATAAAAGAAAAGAACTTGCATTTATATAGCGCCTTTCGCAATGTCCATTTTCGGCATGTCCACAAGTGCTTTACAACCAATGAAGTACATTTGAAGTGTAGTCACTGTTGTAATGTAGGAAACGCAGCAGTCGATTTGCGCACAGCAAGATCCCACAAACAGCAATGAAATAATGACCGGGTAATCTGTTTTAGTGATGTTGTCTGAGGGATAAATATTGGCCAGGCCACAGGGGGAGAACTCCCCGGTTGTCTTCGTGGGATCTTTTACATCCACCTGAGAGGGCAGACGGGGCCTCGGTTTAACGTCTCACCCGAAATGTAGCACCTCCGACAGTGCATTACTGCAGCGCCCGTGGGGAGCTCAGTAATATGGGCCAGATCTACATCCCTTTAGATTCCAATGCACGGAAGAAGAAAGTGCGCATACGTGGGCATCGGGTATGATCTCCCCCGTGTAAAAAAAAATATCCTGTCGACCCTCAGGATCTTACCCCCACGTGTGAAGAATGGCCACTTGGACTGCCAGTGCAGTTGGAATCTTACACCATCAAAAGTCAGCACTTTACGGATACGAGGTGATTTTAAGAGAGAAAATGAGGATGGGGATGGGGAGAAACACTAGTTAAAGCCTCCAGAGGTGGGACTGCATTGCTTCTGCTTTGGTCAGTATTCCAAACCTCCACGTGGGCCTGATTTATTTGTATTTGTCTTGCACAGTGGGTTTTTAGGCAACCACAGAGGCACAGCAACATGGGTACGATGCTATAAAAATACTACCCAATTACGATTAAGATGTTATGATTTAAATTATTGTTCTTGGAAGCTCAAGAGCTTTCTGGCTCTCTGACAGCAACTTAGCACATTAACCATAAACCCAGCACAGTAGAAGCCACTTTAATGAGGACTCTTAATAACGAGCATGCTCTCTATATATAACTAGCAAACAACAGCTGATCTTGATTCTACCCAGGGGTAGCTTCATCTGGCACAGGCAGTATATCTGAGTAAGAACATTCTTTCTCGAATTATTCAGATCCCAATTGTCAGAATCTCAACCTCTCGGCTTGTCATGAGTTCTTGATAAGTGTTAAAGAACTGCAAACTGGAAAGCTTATTTAAGATAGTATTTACCCTCCCCTCCAACCTTCCATCTTTTATCTACTATTATCTATATTTATATATAGATATTAACCCTCCGTAAACTTGAGATCATCCAAAACTCTGCTGCCCTTATCCTAACTCGTACCAAGTCCTGTTCACCCATCACTCCTGGTCTGGCAACGCCTCGATTTAAAAA
Organism: Heptranchias perlo; assembly: GCF_035084215.1. Taxonomy (NCBI): domain Eukaryota; kingdom Metazoa; phylum Chordata; class Chondrichthyes; order Hexanchiformes; family Hexanchidae; genus Heptranchias; species Heptranchias perlo. The sequence continues at coordinate 156,098,645 of NC_090326.1, forward strand.
AAAATCACATCCTTGTTTTCAAATTCCTCCACGGCCTTGCCCTTCCCTATCTCTGTAACCTCTTCCAACCCTATGACCCTCCGAGATCTCTGCGCTCCTCCAATTTTTGCCTCTTGCACATCTCCGATTTTCATCGTGTCACCATTGGTGGCCGTGCCTTCACCTGCCTAGGCCCTAAGTGCTGGAATTCCCTCCCTAAACCTCTCTGCCTCTCTACCTCTCCTTTTAAGACGCTCCTTAAAACCTACCTCTTTGCCCAAGCTTTTGGCCACCTGTCCTAATGTCTCCTTATGTGGCTCAGTGTCATTTTTTTTGATAAAGGTCCTGTAAAGCACCTTGGGATGTATTGCTACATTAAAGGTGCTATATAAATGCAAGTTGTTGTCAATACCTAGAAGTTACAACGCAGCAACAGGCCATTCGGCCCAACGAGACAGTGTTGGCGTTTTACCTGCCATGGAAGTGAATAATTCTAATCACATTTACCCACCCAGTTCCCATATCCCTTCAACCCCTTCTCCTTCATCCACCCATCCAATCTAATCTTGAATGTTGACTTAGTTTCTGCCTCGACCTCTAACCCTGGAAGTGAATTCCACTGCCCCACAACTCTGTGATGAAGTTTCTCCTGCCCTCTGTTCTAAATCTCTTGTGCATGATCTTGTATCTGTAGCCCTTCATTCATGACTCCTCAACTAATGGAAACAGTATGTTTCTATCTACCCTGGCATTTTTTGTGTGTTTGTGAGGCATTAAACAACATCTTTTGTGGGCGTCCTGTACCTGTCTTGTGTTCATGAAGTTCCAAGAGACATTACTTTCAGCTGAAGAGACTTGACAATGAATAAGTTGTGCTTGCAACTCCTGGGATTTTTTTTTCATGAGTGACTGTATCGAAGCAGACTTATTAAATACCTCTGCGAATGGTTCTGGTTAAATATATACATGTTTAAATTTAGGATTTTGTTCAGAACTCTCCTCCAAACATAAATAATAGCCGTACACCGAGCTTGCCTGTACTTGCTGATTGTGAGCCTCAACACTTCCAACATTCCGGTGTTTCATTGGAACATTGCTGAGGACAAAAGTACCAAGGGAACCTCTTCTATACAACATCAGAGGGTGAAGCATGAACTCTTCAACTTTTCCTGAGGTAAGTTTGAAAGGGAAAAACAAAATGTACGCAATATAATTGATCTTCTGCAACTTCGGTTAGCAAGTACAGTTAAGGGAGGGCTGGGGCAGGGGCACTGGGGTGCGGCGAGGTCGGCGGGAGCGAGGCGGGGGCACCGGGGCGGGAGTGAGGTGAGTGGGGGGCACTGGGGCAGGAGTGGGGGGGCACTGGGGCGAGGCGGGGGCACCGGGGCGGGAGTGAGGTGAGTGGGGGGCACTGGGGCGAGGCGAGAGCACTGGGGCAGGAGTGGGGGGGCACTGGGGCGAGGCGGGGGCACCGCGGCGGGAGCGAGGACGGGGGCACTGGGGCGGGAGTGAGGTGAGTGGGGGGCACTAGGGCGAGTGGGGGGCACTAGGGCGAGTGGGGGGCACTAGGGCGAGACGGGAGCACTGGGGCAGGAGTGGGGGGGCACTGGGGCGAGGCGGGGGCACCGGGGCGGGAGCGAGGACGGGGGCACTGGGGCGGGAGTGAGGTGAGTGGGGGGGGCACTGGGGCAGGAGTGGGGGGGCACTGGGGCAGGAGTGGGGGGGCACTGGGGCGAGGTGGGAGCACTGGGGCAGGAGTGGGGGGGCACTGGGGCAGGAGTGGGGGGGCACTGGGGCAGGAGTGGGGGGGCACTGGGGCGAGGCGGGGGCACCGCGGCGGGAGCGAGGACGGGGGCACTGGGGCGGGAGTGAGGTGAGTGGGGGGGCACTGGGGCAGGAGTGGGGGGGCACTGGGGCGAGGCGGGAGCACTGGGGCAGGAGTGGGGGGGCACTGGGGCGAGGCGGGAGCACTGGGGCAGGAGTGGGGGGGCACTGGGGCGAGGCGGGGGCACCGCGGCGGGAGCGAGGACGGGGGCACTGGGGTGGGAGTGAGGTGAGTGGGGGGCACTAGGGCGAGACGGGAGCACTGGGGCAGGAGTGGGGGGGCACTGGGGCGAGGCGGGGGCACTGGGGCGGGAGCGAGGCGGGGGCACTGGGGCGGGAGCGAGGCGGGGGCACTGGGGCGAGGCGCGACGATGAGTGGGGGGCACTGGGGCAAGGCGGGGGCACCAGTGCGGGAGCGACGATGAGCACAACTCTTATCTTTCGTCGTGTTCTAAATGTTTACACCAGCTGTGGTTCTTTTATTTATATTGATGGAGGTCGCTGCTAAATGAGTTGAGATAATAGTGATGAGTTGTGGAAGTAAGAATATCATTACTCATGCTTAGAGGAAAGTTCTGAATAAATTCCTGAATTTAAAGATTTTTAGATTTGGTTGGAACCTTTTGGTGATAGTTTTGCGGGAGTACCTAGTAAGGTAGGTATTGTTACAAATTAATTTAAAGTTTGGATTTTGTGGCCTTCACTATAAAAGCCTAACAGATGGACAGTAAAGATAAGGAGCTACTCCCCCATAGTGAACGCGGAGATTTATTTTTGTAAGTGTAATATGTGAGGAATCAAGTTTATTTATCTACCCTTCAGCGGGTGAGGGAAATACTGTTTATTTTGCAGGAACTATTCACACTGTTTATTTTTGCAGGACTTAAAAAAAAAGCATTTCACTATCTCTAGGAAGATTTCTTACAAACTTCTCTCCACATTCTTTCGATGGAGATTTGTGACCCTCCCCGCCTTCCACACCCTAACACTCTCCTTCACCCTTGCAACCCGATGATTTATTTTGGAGATGACTGTTAGCTTCTTGCAGCAGTATCTTCTCTTATTGCTGGTGTTCCTGTTGATCAAATAGACAGGGTGGGTGAGTGCCTGTGTAAATGTTTTCTTTTAAATGATCATTCCTATCAACAGGTGTGTGTAGTGTTCCAGTTATTAATATATTGTGTTTATTTTGCCACTAAACAAGATAATTTGACCTCTATAAATGCAAGCCCAGTTTTCTAATATGGGCTCGGAGTGGAAGAGAGAGGGAGGGGGGATATAATTGATTCTAACTTAAAATACAGCTGTCATTTTGCCTGCGTGAAAGGCCTTTTGTTGCTTGTGACTTGTGCAGTCCTCACGCTGGTGAGATATTCCTAGCGTTCAACAGTTCCGAGTGTGAGGTCCAAGTCACTGATCATTATTCGGGTTTGGCGCCTTGGGAAGTTTTACTACGTTCGAGGTGCTGTATAAATGCAAGTTGCTGTTGGCGGCAGTTTTCTTGGATATTTAATTTTTAGTCGCTCTCCTGTTAGCAGTTTGCCTTAAGTGGGGCTCAGTACGTCCATAAGCATCTTAGCAAAACCGAGCAGAATCCAATGTCCCAGCAGTAAAATGGTGCTCTCCCAAACTTGGAGGGTTGGGAATTATGATCTTCACTAAATCTGAACAGTCCTAGTAGGGTAAATTTCAACCATTGTTGGACTGGCTACTATCTGGTGGAGCTTTGCCTTGCGACTTTGTGTGTTACTAAAGTGAGGGGCAGAGAAATTAGCAAGACCCTCTGTGGAACTACACCCTTCAGAGCATATCTGCAAGCTGGACTGTCTCATCTCCTGGACTGGTTTTGATTGCCTGAGGTCCGAGGGGGGGGGGTTGGTGAGGAATTACCCAGTGTATTTTTCCCCTTATTGGCCCTGGGTTTTTTCTCTTTTTTTGCCTCTCCCAGAAGATTACATGTCTGCAGGGGTGGGGGGAATAAGTGTTTAGTCAGGATGCTTCGGCCATTGTGGTGTGGGGCAGGCTTGATGGACCAGCTCATCTTTTCCTACCCGTCACTTTCATACGTTCGCACGTTTTGTACATTCGTAACATCTGTTCAAAGGAAGGAAGAGATGGTGACAGAATAAAAGTTAGCAGGAGAGAGAATTTTAAAAAGTCCAGTCCGTACAGAGCTTAAATAAAATGCCTTTTTATAACAACCGTGCTTTGCTACATGCAAAAACTATTTACTAAAAATCAAAACTAATGTTTTTAATTTAAAGCAGAATTAGAATAATGTTAAGCATTATTGTTCATTCCTGCAGAGCTCCTGAAATATTTATATTTCTTTTTCATGATGACTGAGGAATGCTTACTGCAGCCCTCCAAAGGATTCAGACATGAAGTACTGAAAGCTTTGTGTTCTTAGGAATTTATGGCTCAAAATTCCTGTTTGCAAAACGTTGATACTGTGAAAACAGGCTGTTGAGACGTCAAACATGGCAGACTGCGATGCAACTCACTCTTTTTATTAAAAATGCAGTTATAGCTATTGTGGCCCTACAGGCCTACGGTTATAAATGACACACAGCACCAGTATCTTGGCCAACACTGGGGAGATATCGCTACAGGCAAGCATTGGTTGTGTGTGAAAAGCTTTCTGGAGGGGTCAAATTACAGACTTATTTGCCAGAGGTTGCACAGCCCAATGATTAGTGAAAGCCTCTTCTCAGTTCCTGGCTGGCAAATCTATAGGTCTGAGGGTGGTGGGGGGGGGGGGTGTTTGACTCCAATTATTGCTAGGAGGTGGGTTGGAGGCTACCCTGTTTTCTGAACAGTATGGGTATTATTAGCAAAGTGCGATGGGGAAAGTGTTAGAGGAAGTAAGGGTGACAATTGTGGGATGTGCATGCTGCACGTAAGACTTTTAAAGATAGAAAAAAAAAGCAAGCCAGGTGCTGATTTACTGCTGCACTGTCTGTTTGTTTGTTTTAATCAGCTTAAGGTTGTACCACGATGAATATTGGGGACAATTTTATCTTGAAATAATTTACCTGAAGTTTTTGACAAACTCATGCCTGCTTCCCCCCCCCCCCCTCCTCCTCCCACTCGTTTGCCCCCCCCCCCCTCCTCCTCCTCCTCCCACTCGTTTGCCCCCCCCTCCCTCCTCCCTCTCGTTTGGCCCCCCCCCCCTCCTCCCTCTCGTTTGCCCCCCCCCCCCCCTCCTCCACCTCCTTCTCGTTTCCCCCCCCCCCCCTCCTCCACCTCCTTCTCGTTTCCCCCCCCCCCCCTCCTCCTCCCTCTCGTTTGTCCCCCCCCCCCCCCCCCTCCTCCTCCTCCTCCCTCTCGTTTGGCCCCCCCCCCCCTCCTCCTCCTCCCTCTCGTTTGGCCCCCCCCTCCCCCTCCCCCCTCCTCCTCCCTCTCGTTTGGCCCCCCCCTCCCCCTCCCGATGGCGGAATCATCGATGCGTGCTTCTGTGGGTCTACGGCTCCACTGTTGGGAATAAGGGAGTCACTTTGCGCTATGTATCTGAGGAGTCGGCGTCTGGGTACCGTTCTCCACGGTCCAAACTACAGAAACGTTACTGTGATAAAGCACCTTCAAGCAACCTCTAACGTTCCCCAACCTACTACACCAACATGTGGGGTTCACCTCCCCACTTTCTGTGAACAGCATCATCGATTCTTTTTCTTGCTCTGAATTGGCGGCAGTTTTGCGCTGTAGGCATGCGTTCCATTACTCTGGGCTGGTTCCTCCCATCCCGCAAATGTCGCCTCACCTCCCAACATAATTTTCCTTTTCTTTTTTTGCCGTGCTCCCCTTCTAAATATTTACTGGGGCGAGAGCTTACTGTAGATCTGACTGGCCCTCGGGCTAACTGTTTCTACATCTGGGTGTTCTTATTTATTTATGTTCCTCCATATCCTTTTCAAGTGCAGTCCTGCCCTGGGTTATTCGTAGACGTAATATATCCATCAACAACAAAAAAAATTGCACGGCAAAGAGCTGCCGTTTGGTTTGCTCATCGGTGGGAGGAGCAGTTTTTAGGTTGGTGCCACTGTGGTTTTGGTGCCGTCACTTCCTGAGGGACTTCATGGATGCCTGCCTGGTAGGTTTACCATGGAGTTTCTGCCGGGGAGCTGTGCCACTGGTACCAATGTAAAATCAGTAAAAACCATGGCTCAGTGGGTAGCACGCTCTCACCTCTGATTCAGTAGGTGGTTCAAGTCCCACTCCAGAGACTTGAGCACATAATCTAGGCTGACACTCCCAGTATAGTACTGAGGGAGTGCTGCACTGTCGGAGGTGCTGCCTTTCGGATGAGGTGTTAACCCGAGGCCCCGCCTGCCCTCTGGGGTGGGCGTAAAAGATCCCATGGCACTATTCGAAGAAAATAAGTCCCCCACTCTTCTGACTTACTTTCTGACTTAAAATGAGCCTTGCTTTTTCAGTAGTTTTAGCCTGACCTAATATACCGTTTTGGTGTTGGTGTGAAACCATTTCAGGTGTACGACCAATGCAAAAGTGGCCGTATAATTCAGGAGTCAAACCAGTGATCTGGCCGTCTGAGGCACTGAAGCAAGAATTGTGAGATCACCTCAATCTAGTAAGTATCTCAAACTGGCTGCAGTATAACTCTAACCCAAAGACACGTTGTAAAAATATCCAGGCACTTTCTTTGACCGACCACCTGACCTTTCAACATTCATAATGTCAAGGCAAAGAGAACGGTCCCACTCACGCACTCTACTAACATCAAAAATTAGCCCCCCAGGAGCAGGTGCACAGTACCCTTTTGTCTCTGCGTTGTGTGTGACCTAGCAACAAGGAGCAATGGACAATGTAACTGGTCTATCTCACTGAGGGTCGCAGTGTCGTGAGACCAGCATCTGTAATCTAACTACTGCCTTAGATCAGTCTTAAGTTATTAGATGTCACGGTCTTTTTTTTTGTCCCCCTGATATAAATATAACACTTTCACATTTGAGTCTCTGTCTCTTCAACTGGTTTCTCAGTAGAAAACTAAATAGTGTAGCTAACTGGGACATTTCTGCAGTCAAAACCTGTTTCTTTATTGGATTTAGTGAGGTCTAAATGATGTTTGTTGGCTGCTGGTTTTAAAAAAATGGCCTTCTCTACTACAACAACAACAACTTGCATTTATATAGCGCCTTTAATGTCGTAAAATGCCCCAAGAAGCTCCACAGGAGTGATTATCAAACTAAAGTTGACCACAATTACGGCCAACCGTGGTGAATGCCTCAAGCCCCCTCTGGAGTTGCCAACAGTTGTATGAAACGAGCAGCACCGACTGCCCATTGGACCCAAATTAGAGACAGCAACATAAAACGTAGGCAAGCAACTTGAAGGGAAAAGAGAGCTGAACATTTCTGGCCGACACTTTGGTCAGAGCTCTCTGCTTCCATAAATGCCTGACCAAAGTTCTCTACTCGAAGTGTTAACCTGTCTTTTCTCTGATTTGTTTCTGACTGATAATGGGCATCGCCAGCAGTTTTTTTTTTTGCTTCCTGTTTTCAGTAGGCAGGTACTTCATCATTCGGAGGTAGCAAATTGTCGTGTGTGTGAGTGATACGACGGAGTGCTGAACAGTTCCTTTGTAAAGCAGGACATGCTGAAATGTCTGAGGGGAGAAGGAAAGCTACAAAGCTTCTTGTGTTTTTTTAAAAAAAACTAGTAGAAAGGTGTAAAATATGCGAGAGAGGTGGTGAGGAGTGACCTCTGAGTGCCTGAAAAGAGACAAACTGCATGCTTGAGGGCAACAGCAGGGGGCTGATGTAAGTGCTGATTAGCTGGGCTCTGAGGAGATTTTTTGAATGTACTGATTACCAGATGCCACATGCAGGAATGGATTCTTGATTGTGAGCCACAAGCTGCAGGCTCTGTCCTCCCCCTGTAACATTTGCCTGAGGAAGGAGGAAATCTCCAAAAGCTTGTGAATTTAAAATAAAATTGCTGGACTATAACTTGGTGTTGTAAAATTGTTTACAATTGTCAACCCCAGTCCATCACCGGCATCTCCACATCATGTCTCCCCCTGTAAGTTTGAGCTTACCTCAGTGGTCGGTGACTGATGGTGGAGAAGAGGCAAAGGCAGGACAGCGTCAAACTGAAGTCTCTATGTCTCTTAGTTATCGCCCATCTCTCTTTCCTCCCCCTTCCCCGTTACATGTGAAAATGTGCATACCATAGTGATAGAAGTGTGTGTGTGTGTGTGTGTGTGTGTGTGTGTATAATATAAATTTATATTTACATGGCAGAAAATGTGGGTTTAAAGTCTCAAACCAGTATGTAATCTAGGATGGCATACCCGGGCAGCACTGAGGGAATGTTGCTTTGTATGGAAGTGCCATCCTTTGGATGAAATGCTAAACCTAGGCTCCGTCTGCTCATTCAGCTGGACGTTGAAGAGTCCATAACTCTACTTGAAGAAGATCAGCGATTTCTCCTGGTATCCTGGCCAGTAGTTCTCCATCAATCACCACCATGAAAAGAAACTGAACTGCTGGTTGACCCTGTTGCTCATTGAGAGATTGAGAGATTTTGTTGCTGCCAAACACATACTTTTTTTTTGTAGGCAAATGTGCAATTGTGTGAAGCACTTTCAGGATGTTTCAGTGGCGTGATAGAGCGCGATATAAATGAAGGTGTTTCGGACTGTTTGAAAGGGAAGAGAAAGAAAGAACTTGCATTTATATAGCGCCTTTCATGACCTCAGGACATTCCAAAGTGCTTTACGGCAATGAAGTACTTTTGAAGTATGCGAGTAAATGATTCCAGGGATGAGGGACTTTCGTTACGTGGATAGACTGGAGAAGCTGGGGTTGTTCTCCTTGGAACAGAGACGGTTGCGAGGAGATTTGATAGAGGTATTCAAAATCATGAAGGGTCTAGACAGAGTAGATAGAGAGAAACTGCTCCCATTGGCGGAAGGGTCAAGAACCAGAGGACATAGATTTAAGGTGATTGGCAAAAGAACCAAAGGTGATGTGAGGAAAAACTTTTTTACACAGTGAGTGATTAGGATCCGGAATACACTGCCTGAGGGGATGGTGGAGGCAGATTCAATCATGGCCTTCAAAAGGGAACTGGATAAATACTTGAAAGGAAAAAATTTGCATAGGGGAATAGGGCTAGGGAGTGGGACTAGCTGAATTGCTCTTGCATAGAGCCTGCGTGGACTTGATGGGCCGAATCCACTCCTTCCTTTATAACGTACAGGGTGGATAAAGGGGAACCAGTGGACGTAGTGTATTTAGACTTCCAGAAGGCATTCAACAAGGTGCCACACAAAAGATTATTGCTCAAGATAAAGAATCACTGGATTGGGGGTAATATTCTGGCATGGGTGGAGGATTGGTTATCTAAGGAAGCAGAGAGTTGGGATAAATGGTTCATTCTCGGACTGGCAACCAGTAACCAGTGGTGTTCCGCAGGGGTCGGTGCTGGGTCCCCAACTCTTTACAATCTATATTAACGATTTGGAGGAGGGGACCGAGTGTAACATATCAAAGTTTGCGGATGCTACAGAGATGGGAGGGAAAGTAGGGAGTGAGGAGGACATAAAAAAACCTACAAGGGGATATGGACAGGCTGGGTGAGTGGGCGGAGATTTGGCAGATGCAATACAATATTGGAAAATGTGAGGTTATGCACTTTGGCAGGAAAAATCAGAGAGCAAGTTATTATCTTAAAAGTGAGAAACTGGAAAGTACTGCAGTACAAAGGGATCTGGGGGAACTAGTGCAAGAAAATCAAAAAGTTAGTATGCAGGTGCAGCAGGTGATCAAGAAGGCCAATGGAATGTTGGCTTTTATTGCGAGGGGGATAGAATATAAAAACAGGGAGGTATTGCTGCAGTTATATAAGGTATTGGTGAGACCGCACCTGGAATACTGCATACAGTTTTGGTGTCCATACTTAAGAAAAGACATACTTGCTCTCGAGGCAGTACAAAGAAGGTTCACTCGGTTAATCCCGGGGATGAGGGGGTGGACATATGAGGAGAGGTTGAGTAGATTGGGACTCTACTCATTGGAGTTCAGAAAAATGAGAGGCGATCTTATTGAAACATATAAGATTGTGAAGGGGCTTGATCGGGTGGATGCGGTAAGGATGTTCCCAAGGATGGGTGAAACTAGAACTAGGGGGCATAATCTTAGAATAAGGGGCTGCTCTTTCAAAACTGAGATGAGGAGAAACTTCTTCACTGAGGGTAGTAGGTCTGTGGAATTTGCTGCCCCAGGAAGCTGTGGAAGCTACATCATTAAATAAATTTAAAACAGAAATAGACAGTTTCCTAGAAGTAAAGGGTATTAGGGGTTACGGGGAGTGGGCAGGAAATTGGACATGAATTTAGATTTGAGGTTAGGATCAGATCAGCCATGATCTTATTGAATGGCGGAGCAGGCTCGAGGGGCCGATCGGCCTACTCCTCCTATTTCTTATGTTCTTATGTAACCTTTCTATGATTCAATGAAGCATAGTCACTTGTAATGTAGGCAAACACAGCAGCTAATTTGCAAAACGCAAGGTCCCACAAACAGCAATGAGTTAAATAACAGATAAATCTGTTTTTATTGCTGTTAATTGAGGGATAAATATTAGTCAGGACACCGGGAGAACTCCCTTGCTCTTTTTCGAATAATGAAGCCATGGGATTTTGTACATCCTCCGTTACACTTGGTTTAATGTCTCACTGGAAAGACCGCACCTCCAACAATGCAGCACTGAAATGCCAGCCTAGATTATCATCATAGTCTCATGGTAGGTACAGCACAGGAGGAGGTCATTCGGCTATCCAATTAGTCCCACTCCCATGCCAGATCATAATATGTATATTAATATTCTGGAAGAATGGGATCAAATGGGTTGTTGGCACTCGATATCCTTCTTGTGATCTGGTAATTATGGCTCATAGGTGAAGGGCTGTACTAACTTGGAAGAAAGAAGATGGAGTTAGTCAGAGTGGTGGCTTTTTGATGCCAACATTGGGTTTTCCAAGCATTTAGATTGCAGGATGCAGGGACCACTAAAGGAGGGCTTTGCTGGGCTATGAGGAAATAGCAGGGGGATAGCTCTTTCAAAAAGCTGGCATGATGGGCCGAATGGCCGCCTTCTGTGCTGTATGATTCTATGATTAACGTGATCATCTTCCCATTTATAGTGCTTAGCTGTTTCTTAAAGTAGTCCAGTGTCCTGGCCTCAAGCAACCCAACGTTATCATGCTCTGTGTAAAGAAACACTTCCCTGATATACGTCCTAAATTTGCCCCTCGCAAGCTTCAACTCTGCTGCTTTGTGTGCATTTGAAAGTTTCCTTCACCTCAGTTTCTTAACTTTAAAAAAGAAATACCCACTCTGGGGGAGGGGGGGAGGGGAGTCTAAAACTAGGGGCCATAAATATAAGATAGTCACTAATAAATCCAATAGGGAATTCAGGATGAACTTCTTCACCCAGAGAATGGTTAAAACTAAATATTCGGAAGACCAAAGCCATAGTCTTTGGTCCCTGCCACAAACTCTGCTCCCTCCCCATCGACTCTCTTCCCCCTCCCCGGCTACTGTCTGAGGCTGAACCAGACCGTTCGCAACCTTGGCGTCCTATTTGACCCTGAGATAAGCGTCTGACCCCATAGCCACTCCATCACCAAGACCGCCTACTTCCACCTCCCTAACATCGCCTGTCTCCACCCCTGCCTCAGCTCATCTGCTGAAACCATTATCCATGCCTTTGTTATCTCTAGACTTGACTATTCCAATGCTCTCCTGGCTGGCCTCCCATCTTCCACCCTCCATAAACTTGAGCTCATCCAAAAACTCTGCTCCCCATAGCCTAACTCGCACCAAATCCCGTTCACCCATCATCCCTGAGCTTGCTGGCCTACGCTGGCTCCCGGCCCGGGAACACCTCGATTTTAAAGATCTCAAGCTTGCTTTTCAAATCCCTCCACAGCCTCACCCCTCTCTATCTCTATCTTCATAACCTCCTCCAGCCCTACAATCCTCCGAGATCTCTGCACTCCTTCAATTCTTGCCTCTTGCACATCCCCGATTTTAATCGCTCCACCACTGACGGCTGTGCTTTCAGCTGCCTAGGCCCCAAGCTCTGGAATCCCCCCCACCAAACCTCTCCGCCTCTCTACCTCTCTCTCCTCCTTTTAAGAAGTTCTTTAAAACCTACCTCTTTGCCCAAGCTTTTGATCACCTGTCCTAATATCTCCTTGTGTGGCTCGGTGTCAAATTTTGTTTGATAATCGCCCCTGTGAAGTGTTTTGGGATGTTTTGCTACATTAAAGGTGCTATATAAATGCAAGTTGTTGTTGAAAGTGGAACTTGCTACCACATGGAGTGGTTGAGGAGAATGGCACAGATGCATTTACGGGGAAGCTAGATAAGTACATAAATACATGAGAGAGAATGGTATAGAAGGATTAGCAGATAGGGTTAGATCAAATAGGAAGAAGGAGCCCCGCGTGGAGCATAGAGCAGTTGGGCTGAATGGCCTGAGCTGTAAATTCTATGTAATACTCTATTTGTGATACGTGGTCAATTTTAGAATGCGGTGGCTGTACACAGTGTGCAATAATATGGAGGTGGTGGTATATCAGAGTGTTGTAGAGTGGGGCTGCATCGCAATATGCCAAGCCTATAATTTGTTTCATTTTTTTTCACCGTTGGGTAATCATAAATTATTATTGTAACTTTGATAAATCCATAGGCAAAATGGTTGAGACAACTGTAACAAGACTTTGGACAAAAATGACATTTCCTGAAAAGGAGGAAGATTAATGAAATTTCACAATAATTGTGATATATGATGCTGCTTCTTATTAGTCTATTATCATACTATAATTTGCTTTTTTTGGGAGGGGGGGGGTGTAGTGGATAGATTAATTTATGAGCCTGTCAAGGAGAGACATTTTACGGCTGAGGAATGGATTATTTTCTCTATTTTGGGCACACACTGGTGACGTCAAGCCCTCCCAGGCACCACGACCAGATGTGGACTGGAGGTGCTCGAAGTTGTTCTGGTTTTCGGAGAGCACTGTTGTACCAACCTCCACGTTTCAATCTCCCATTTAAAAAAAAATAATTCTCAGGATGTGGTATTGCTGGCAAGGCTGGCATTTATTGCCCATTTCAAGTGGCCCTGAAAAGGTGGCGGTGGGTCATCTTCTTGAACTGTTGCAATCCACGTGGTTCTTGTTATTCTTTGTAGTGGTTTGGTATAACAAGTTATGATCTGGAATGCACTGCCTGAAGAGGCGGTGGAAACAGATTCAATAGTAACTTTCAAAAGGCAATTGGATAAATACATGAAATGGAAAAATTTGCGAGGACTATGGAGAAAGAGCAGGGGAGTGGGACTAATTGGATAGCTCTTGCAAAGAACTGGCACAGGCACGATGGGCCGAATGGCCTCCTTCTGTGCTGTATGATTCTATGAATTCAGTGACTTACTAGGCCACTTTAGAGGACAGTTAAGAGTCAACCACACTGTTGTGGGACTGGAGTCACATATAGGCCAAACCGGGTAAGGACCAGTTAAGGTCTCCTTCCCTAAAGGACATTAGTGACCCCAGTTGGGTTTTTACGACAATCTGACAGCTTTTAATGAGTCCAGTTCTTTACTTCCATTTTATTTTAAACTGAATTCTAATTCTCAAACTGCCATGGTCGAATTTGAACTTGTTTCTCTGGATTAGTAGTCCAGTAATATAACCGTTACACTATCGGACACATTTCCACACAGCATTGTGCGTCAAACGGAGGCAGCAAAGCTGGCGACCATTTACAAGAACCAGGAAAAAGATAGTTGTGACTGTTGAGTGCGGCCGACAGTGGGGAAACTGTGTCCTTGAACTTTTCTTATGATGACAAAGTAATTTGAAATCACTGGGCTCTGCCCAGTAAAGGTCTTGCCTCCAATGTCAGGCGAGCGTCCCTTAGTGAGCCAGTCTGAATTGTTTTTTTTTTCCCCAACTTCAGTATCAACCTCCTGGACCTATCGTGGTATTGTCCATGTCTGGATGGCCTTGGAAAGGGAGTACCCTGTGCATGCATGAGGCCTTTCACCACTGGTGGGCACCACAGGGAATATAGACACTGATTAATCAGTAATGAGATATTGACCAGATAATCTTTTTTCAGTTATGTTCGTTGAGGGCAGGGCAGTAGAGAGAACTCCCCTGCTCCTACTTCGAATCGTGCCTTGGGATCTTTTGCCTCCATCTGAGAGGGCAGACAGAGCCTCGGTTTAACATCTCATCCGAAAGACAGTACCTCCAACAGTGCAGTGCTGCTTCAGTACTGCACTGGAAGTGTCAGCCTGGATTGTGTGCTCGAGTCTCTGGAGTGGGATTTGAACTCGGAACCTTCTGACTCAGAGGCGAGAGGGCTACCCACTGAGCCACGGCTGTCACTGTGTCATAATATTATCGTTTACTTGGTAAGGTTCCTTTTGGTTTTGTTGGAACTTTGTTGCTTATTTTGGCATCTTTTAGATTGATTGGACCATATGTTTATTTTATTAGTAATGCCCTTAGAGGGGGACATGTTGTGGGGCATCTTGGTGTCGCTCTTATTGGTCAAAATAGGCCCTTGGAGTCAGAACTCCAATCAGTTCAGCCTTGTGTGGGCCCCACACCCAGTAGGAAGTGGGTTGAGACTGTCCAAACTCATTTCACTGGACTCTGGCACGTAGCAGAAAGGGAGAGACTTTTGGTCCTGATTGGATTTGATCCTGGATCTGGGCTCCCCGTGTTTACACCGCTAAAACGGCTCCCTTGTCCCAGTGACAGAATTGTAGACTGTCAAAAGTGGACTGTCCACTAGGACAGGGGAGCTGGATTTACCAGTGTGAACATGGGTAAGCAACGCAGACACCAGCCTCCTGTGATCCAAACTAAGCAAGTGTTAATGACTACTGTTAACGCCTTCTGTTAATCCACGGTGCTATTTCCCCACACACTCTGGTCCATACTATCGTTGTTTGACAATCGTCCATCTCTCTCCATTTTATAGCAACTTGGCTGTAGAATTGTCAGCCAGCTATGGAATTTGCCACCTTCTCTAGAATTTGCTGGTCGACTTGAGAAAGGCATGGCTAGGCACTGCTGCAGAACTGTGCAGTGCTGCATATTATTTAGACTTATCCCAGTTCAGACAGTGCACGAGCAGAACAACAGTAACAACTTGCATTTATATAGTGCCTTTAACATGTGACATTGAGTCACATGAGATATTAGGACAGGTGACCAAAAGCTTGGTCAAAGAGGTAGGTTTTAAGGAGGGTCTTAAAGGAGGAGAGCGAGGCGGAGAGGTTTAGGGAGGGAATTCCAGAGCTTGGGGCCTAGATGGCAGAAGGTACAGCTGCCAAGGAAATGCACAAGAGGCCAGAATTGGAGGAGCGCAGAGGGTTGTAGGGCTGGAGGGGGTTACAGAGATAGGGAGGGGCAAGGCCACGGAGGGATTTGAAAACAAGGATGAGAATTTTAAAATAGAGTCGTTGCAGGACCGGGAGCCAATGTAGGTCAGCGAGCACAGGGGAGATGGGTGAATGGGACTTGGTGTGAGTCAGGATATGGGCAGCATTGTTTTGAATGAGAGGTTTACAGAGGTTGGAAGATAGCAGTATGCCTAACAGCAGTTCCACCTACGTGTACCAGCATGAAATGAGGAACCTACATCAGAATTTTCAGTGAACTCTGTATGATGCTGGGCTTTTAAATGCATGTACTTGCATTTATATAAATACATGTTTACATTGCAAAGTGCCATATCCTGTCAAAATGTGCATCATGCAACGAATTATGTTTGACGTGCAGTGACTTGTTACGTAGCAAACTCGGGCACTTTTTCTAAAACGTAGTCTATTTGTAACGGAGTGCTGGTGTGTGATGCTGTTAGAGTGCAAGGTTGCACATTCCCGTCAAGAATAAATACTCCAGTCACTGAGTGGCTGATCGTGGGAGTCATTCTGTGTTCATCAATCCAAGGATGACATTTCTCATTTCCATTGCCGGGGTGTGTTCTGAACTGCATGTTTTCAGCCGTACGTTCATTGTAAAAATACAAAGAGGTTGTATTTTTTTTATGCATCAACAAGTGTTTCCCTTTGCTTTTGGGGCCGTTTCTCAGGAGCACAGTCCCGTGGGGTTACAATATCAGTAAACGCAGTCGGTCACTAACCTGTTCACAGCAGATGGCACACGCTTGGTTTTTTTTTGAACTGCTGTAATACTTTTAAGTGTGTTTTGTTCTCCCAGTTTGATGATTTATATTCAACTACACTTTGATTCTTCCCACCGCCCCCTCCTCCTCACCTACCTACAAAGTGGGAAGGAAAGCAAGCTTTACTGTCAAATGTAGTTCCTGAAATCACTTAACGAAACCACAGAGAAATTACTATTCTGGTTTCTGGGCTTTTGCACTTCCAGCTCTCTTTGTTCTTGTTTGAGGGTAAAGAAAGGTCTTGCATTTATTTGGTGCCTTTCACAACCTCTGGACGTCCCAAAGCGTTTTACAGCTAACTCTGTATTTTTGAAGAGTAGTTGCCCTTGAAACGTAGGATAGAGTGAGCTTGGTTTGCTCCTCATTCCACTCTCCCTTTGCACTTCGGTTGGGTGCTGCACCGCAGGTTATTAAGGGTAACGGAACCAAGGAGGGTGGATGGAGTTGAGTTGCAGGTCAGCCATGATCTAATTGAATGGCGGAACAGGCTCGAGGGGCTGAATGGCCCACTCCTGTTCCTTCCTCGATGGGGAGAAACTGTTTCCACTGGCAGGTGGGGTCGGCAACCAGAGGACACAAATTTAAGATAATTGGCAAAAGAACCAGAGGGGAGATGGGAAGAGTGTTTTTTTATTCAGCGAGTTGTGATGATCTGGAATGCACAGCTTGAAAGGGCGGTGGAAGCAGATTCAATAATAACTTTCAAAAGGGAATCGGATAAATACTTGAAAAAGAAAATATTTGCAGGGCTGGTGGGACTAATTGGACAGCTCTTTTAAAGAGCCGGCACAGGCACGAAGGGCCAAAGGGCCACCTCCTGTGCTGTATCATTCTATGATGATGCATGGCTGGGTTCCACCACCAAACACGGAGACCCAGAGTGCAGAGGAGAAATCTTATGTTGCAGGAATACACTGGCCGATCCTCAGACCCACCCTTTCAGGTGTCTGCGCGGGTCTCTGGTTCCACGCTGTGTGTAGTTTTTCTTTAATGCGCGGCTATCCACCCGCGAGGAGATCCGGTGTTTCTCCTGCATTCCTGCTATAAGAGCGCTTTGTGTTTAAAATCAGGTGGTCAGAGGCCCGTTGTATACCCGCTGTAACTGGGAGATTACAGGCTAAGCGTTTACTGCAAAAAGTTGCGGCTTTACAGTTTGTCATTGGCTGTCGTTTAGTAACCGGGGAAGAGGTTGCATCACTGCAAGTTTGCCTCCTTCTTCCAATCAGCCAGTTTCCGCACTCGGGATCCTCCTCTTGGATAGTAATGAATGCTTGTCCGTAGGGCGCACACGTCTGGCTCGGCTGTGATTTTTTCCCCCTCGCCCAGTACCATCGCAGTCTGTAGCCTGCCCCTCCCCCAACTCCCCCCCCCCCCCCACCCCCCCCCCACCTTTACTCTTCACACCCCTCACACACTCCTACTCTCACACACATTCCCTCCCTCTCTCCCCTCCCCGTACCTCCACCTCACGCACTCTTGCTCTCCTCTCCTTCTCTCTCTCTCCCCCTTTTCTCTCTCTCTCTCTTCCCCCCCCCCTCTCTCTCTGTCTCTCTCTGTCTGTCTCTCTCTGTCTGTCTCTCTCTGTCTGTCTCTCTCTGTCTGTCTCTCTCTGTCTGTCTCTCTCTCTCTCTCTCTCGGGCAGAGTGCCGTGATGCCTGTGGACTATATCCTGGTGTTGTAAAATTCCTTACATTGAATCCCAGATCAGGAGAAATTGTGTAGGGAAAGGGAAGGATGGAAAGACATTTGAAGTGTAGCTCAGATACATGATGGATGTCACTCCAAATACTCCTGAATATCTGTTATAAATATTCAGATGTTGGGGATCTATGCCTGCCGATTTCCCGGGTGTCTGAACAGCTGGTTGTGTTTGGAGAGCTACTTTTCTAAACACCATCCAGTGTGACCTGACATTGTCACATGGTGCTGGAGCTCACACTCTCCCTCTAAAAATAAGATGTGTATGTGACTAAATGGCAGGGTCTTTGTGATGGGAAGCACCTGACATGGTGGGGAGGGGGAGGGGGAGGGGGTGCGGACAAAAGACAAATTTGCATGGAAGTGGAATAGCAGATGAGTTTTGCCACCATAGTCTGATGAGGACTGGCACTGTGTTGAGAACCCACCTTCTCTCTCCCTTGTTTCTCGTGATTTTTCTCTCTCTTTCCTCTTTCGTCTACACCTCTTTTTCTCTTCCCTATTTATCTCGCCGCTCACTCTTGCTCTCTCCCCTCTGGTTATCTCTCACTCTCTCTCTCTCCCTTTCCCTCTGCCCCCCCCCCAAGCCTTTGATTATTTCTCTCTCTAACGCTCTCTCTATCCCTCTGGTTATCGCTCGCCCTCGCCCCCTCCCTCTGGTTATCGCTCGCCCTCGCCCCCTCCCTCTGGTTATCGCTCGCCCTCGCCCCCTCCCTCTGGTTATCGCTCGCCCTCGCCCCCTCCCTCTGGTTATCGCTCGCCCTCGCCCCCTCCCTCTGGTTATCGCTCGCCCTCGCCCCCTCCCTCTGGTTATCGCTCGCCCTCGCCCCCTCCCTCTGGTTATCGCTCGCCCTCGCCCTCTCCCTCTGGTTATCGCTCGCCCTCGCCCTCTCCCTCTGGTTATCGCTCGCCCTCGCCCTCTCCCTCTGGTTATCGCTCGCCCTCGCCCTCTCCCTCTGGTTATCGCTCGCCCTCGCCCTCTCCCTCTGGTTATCGCTCGCCCTCGCCCTCTCCCTCTGGTTATCGCTCGCCCTCGCCCTCTCCCTCTGGTTATCGCTCGCCCTCGCCCTCTCCCTCTGGTTATCGCTCGCCCTCGCCCTCTCCCTCTGGTTATCGCTCGCCCTCGCCCTCTCCCTCTGGTTATCGCTCGCCCTCGCCCTCTCCCTCTGGTTATCGCTCGCCCTCGCCCTCTCCCTCTGGTTATCGCTCGCCCTCGCCCTCTCCCTCTGGTTATCGCTCGCCCTCGCCCTCTCCCTCTGGTTATCGCTCGCCCTCGCCCTCTCCCTCTGGTTATCGCTCGCCCTCGCCCTCTCCCTCTGGTTATCGCTCGCCCTCGCCCTCTCCCTCTGGTTATCGCTCGCCCTCGCCCTCTCCCTCTGGTTATCGCTCGCCCTCTCCCTCTCCCTCTGGTTATCGCTCGCCCTCGCCCTCTCCCTCTGGTTATCGCTCGCCCTCGCCCTCTCCCTCTGGTTATCGCTCGCCCTCGCCCCCTCCCTCTGGTTATCGCTCGCCCTCGCCCTCTCCCTCTGGTTATCGCTCGCCCTCGCCCCCTCCCTCTGGTTATCGCTCGCCCTCGCCCCCTCCCTCTGGTTATCGCTCGCCCTCGCCCCCTCCCTCTGGTTATCGCTCGCCCTCGCCCCCTCCCTCTGGTTATCGCTCGCCCTCGCCCCCTCCCTCTGGTTATCGCTCGCCCTCGGCCCCTCCCTCTGGTTATCGCTCGCCCTCTCCCTCTGGTTATCGCTCGCCCTCGCCCCCTCCCTCTGGTTATCGCTCGCCCTCGCCCTCTCCCTCTGGTTATCGCTCGCCCTCGCACTCGCCCTCTCCCTCTGGTTATCGCTCGCCCTCGCCCTCTCCCTCTGGTTATCGCTCGCCCTCGCCCTCTGGTTATCGCTCGCCCTCGCCCTCTGGTTATCGCTCGCCCTCGCACTCGCCCTCTCCCTCTGGTTATCGCTCGCCCTCGCCCTCTCTCCCTCTCTCCCTCTGGTTATCGCTCGCCCTCGCCCTCTCTCCCTCTCTCCCTCTGGTTATCGCTCGCCCTCGCCCTCGCCCTCTCCCTCTGGTTATCGCTCGCCCTCGCCCTCTCCCTCTGGTTATCGCTCGCCCTCGCCCTCTGGTTATCGCTCGCCCTCGCCCTCTCCCTCTGGTTATCGCTCGCCCTCGCCCTCTCTCCCTCTCTCCCTCTGGTTATCGCTCGCCCTCGCCCTCTCTCCCTCTCTCCCTCTGGTTATCGCTCGCCCTCGCCCTCTCCCTCTGGTTATCGCTCGCCCTCGCCCTCTCCCTCTCCCTCTGGTTATCGCTCGCCCTCTCCCTCTCTCCCTCTGGTTATCGCTCGCCCTCGCCCTCTCTCCCTCTCTCCCTCTAGTTATCGCTCGCCCTCTCCCTCTCCCTCTGGTTATCGCTCGCCCTCGCCCTCTCTCCCTCTGGTTATCGCTCGCCCTCGCCCTCTCCCTCTCCCTCTGGTTATCGCTCGCCCTCGCCCTCGCCCTCTCTCCCTCTGGTTATCGCTCGCCCTCGCCCTCTCCCTCTCCCTCTGGTTATCGCTCGCCCTCGCCCTCTCTCCCTCTGGTTATCGCTCGCCCTCGCCCTCGCCCTCTCCCTCTGGTTATCGCTCGCCCTCGCCCTCTCCCTCTCCCTCTGGTTATCGCTCGCCCTCTCTCCCTCTCTCCCTCTGGTTATCGCTCACCCTCTCTCCTCCCTCTGTTTTCCCCTTCTCTTTCCCTGTCTGCCAGTTGGTTACTCCGTGGAAATGTGGGAGATTCGACCTCCATCCATCAGAATATGTATTTTGCAGCCCACAGCCGAGCCCTGACTGCTTCCCTGCCAGCTCCCTATAAATAGCATTGTGTAAGTAAGAGTGGTTTTGAATGAGGGGGAGCGTCAGGAAAAGAAAGCCCCTTTTGGTGTCCAACTGGCTGCCTGCCAAATGATTTAAGTATTACAGCAGATGAGAGTGTGGGGAAGTGGAGGATTTAACAATGAATGCTAACTGCTGTAGCGTAAAAATTTTTAAAAATAAATTGAATAAGTTTAAATGGCACTTACAATTCTTTTAACCAATTAAACATATCACAGACTGAGTATGTGGTTTGGCACAGCCCATCACATTGAAACATATGATCCTGGCCTCAAGCTCTGAATGTTTTCTCAGGTTTTGGCTTTTAATATGAAGTGATGGTAATATGAAGGAGATTTAATTGTTCCTTTTTTAAAAAAAAAATTGTACGAAAGCCAACTGTTGATTTGTCAGACTATGTTCAGATGGTTTCATTTGTGACAGTCATTTAGTAAATGAGTTACCTGTCTTAATTAAAATCGGCTAAGATGTATTTGTTGTCCAGAAGCTCTCGTGAGCAGTCTGTGTGATTTGAAGGTGGGGCGGGGGGAAGGGGGAGAGAATTCCTTAATGGCTGATTATACTAACTGGCAAAGAAAAAAAGGGGGGAAAAGTGCTCAAAATCTGAAAATGCCAGAAATACACAGTGAGTCAATAAGCAGCTGAAATTTTTTAAAATGATTTGTTCTTGGGATGTGGGTGTCAGTGGCAAGTCATTTATTGCCCACCCCTAGTTGCCCTGAGAAGGTGATGATACACCTGAGTGGTTTGTTAGGCCACTCCAGAGGGCAGTTAAGTGTCAACCACGTTGGTGTGGGATTGGAGTCACATATAGGCCAGACCGGGTAAGGACGGCAGGTTTCCTTCCCTAAAGGACGTTAGTGAACCAGATGGGTTTTTAAACAGTCCTGACAGTTTCATGGTCACTTTTACTGACACCAGATTTATTGAACTGAGTGGTGGGATTTGAACTCATGCTCTCTGAATTACTGAGGTACTGGTCCATTAACATAACCACTGTGCTACTGAACAATTGGAGTTCTTTCGTCAGAACAGGCATAGCTGCTTTCGATTCCCAGCATTTTGTGTTCTCATTTTATGCTACCTGTCGCTGGGCAGAAAATAACACTGGGAGTAGACACTGTAATCTGAACCTCCTTGCTCCCAGACCAACTCTGCAGGTCTGACACCGTTACCTGTTGTATACATGGCCATAAAACTAATATCTTAAGGGCTTTAATTTAGGTCAGATCCCGGGGAGACCAGCATTCATTAGCCGGCTCCCAAGTGTGTGCACTACTTAATTGGGCTCCCCTATCCTGGCAGCACAGTGATGGATCCAGTTTTTAGTGGTTTACGATTCTGCCACTGGGATAAGTGACTTGGATTTAGAATTGTAAATGCTGGGAACCAGCTCACGGACACCAGTCTCCTGAGATCCGACCTAAGCCAGCACCGTATAATAAGAGCAGCTTAAGATAAATGCTGATCTCTACACAACATTTGATGGGAAACTATTTTAGAATTCTGCGTACACTGTGCGATTTAGTATAGTGTCGCAGTAGTTGTAATGTCATTTGTGTGTAGATGTGTGCAAATAATTTTCCATAAGACGCTATTCCAGTAATCTCTAAGTCTTTAAGGTGAATGCATGAATAGTGATCGATGAGGCTGTGCTAAACATCTTAGCCCTGAAGGGAGTGGGACTGAGACTTGAGCCACTGTGCTTGGAGGTCCTCGTCTTCAGCCTAGTTTGGAGCAGGTGGCCGGGTTCTGAAACCCAACGAGTAACTGAAAAAGAAACATGTACCTGGATTTATGAAGCCCTTTGTCGAACTCGCCACTTCCCACAATGAATTACTCTTGGAGTGCACTAACCATTGTTTCGCCTTGGCTCAGTCGGTTGCACCCTTTCACCTCCAGAGACTTGAGTACAAAATCTAGGCTGACAATACTGAGGGAGTGCTGCACTGTCGGAGGTGCTGTCTTTCAGATGGGATGATAGACCGAGGCTCCATCTGGCCCCTCGGATGTACATAAAAGATCCCACGGCACAATTTGAAGAAGAGTAGGGGGGTTCTCCCCTGTGTCCTGGCCAACATTTATCCCTCAACCAACATCAAAAAAGAGAGGATCTGGTCATTATCTCATTGCTGTTTGTGGGACCTTGCTGTGTGCAAATTGGCTGCTGCGTTTCCTACATTACAACAGTGGCTGCACTTCAAAAGTATTCATTGGCTGTAAAGTGCGTTGGGACGTCCTGAGGTCGTGAAAGGTGCTGTGTTAATACAAGTTAGTTCTTTTGTGAGCATCACATTCACTCAGTGGAGTGGTGAATTCACAGGCCTGCTCACTGTCATTAAGATGTTGTGCTAGCTGCTCTTTAATGGACACAGTCATACCGGAAATGTGGAATGCTGAGTAGAAATCTACAATATCTAGGCATTCAGACTCACTGAAAAGATGCTGCACTGATTGAGAAGGCCCTGTTGGAGGTGCATGTTCAAATGGAAACCCAGTTAGGTCTGTGCAAGGAGTTTGGGCAAATGGGTCTGACCCTCTGGCCATTTCACTCTATCGCTGGATTTTGTAGCAAAGCCTCTGATCCTAGGATTGTACAATTTAAAGGGAAAGTTACTATGTGCCAGTCATTACCCCCACCCTCCCAGTCTTATGTAACGTTCTGGCCTTTTGATTGTTCAATGGAAAGGCATGTGGTGTTACTAAAAAAAAAATCACTACTAGTTTGATCATACTTAAATAAACAGAATTAGCTGAAAAGTTAATGAACTCAAATTTATTTAGTGGTGTAATTATCAGCAGTCATATTAATAATAGCTAATGAACATACACTTTGATACAAAATGCCTTGAAATGGATGTTGAATTCATACAAATATGGATGCACCAAGTAATACATTCCTACAGGTAGTACAGGTAATAATCCCAAATTCATATCTATCATGAATTATGGAATGAATTATTTCCTTTTGGACAGTTTAGGGAATACATGCTCTGATTACAAAATTAACAACCTGAGAGTTAATTACTTCTACATTAACCTTTCCCTGTGCAATGGGGGATGTAGCGGTGATCGTGTCTCTTTATTGCTGTACTGAGCAGCTCGAATTCTAGATTGGCTTTTTGTGCAACTTTTCTTTTACTTTACAGCCAGGTGTCCAAGAGGATGAGATGCTTTCTATTTGAAGTTGGGTTTCATGTGATAAATCAGTCTCATGACCGATTATCCCCCCCATCCCATTGCACATAGGTGGGCAATGTGTGTCATCAATTATGAGGGCAGGTTGCATAAACTTGGCTTCTATTCCCTTGTGTAGTGAGGGGAGATCTGATCGAGGTGTATAATGTTAAAAGGATTTGGAGGAGAAACTATTTCCTCTGGTGGGTGAATCAAGAACACGGAGGCGTAATCTTAAAATTAGAGCTAGGCCATTTAGCAGGGATGATGTGGAGATGCCGGTGATGGACTGGGGTGGACAAATGTAAGGAATCTTACAACACCAGGTTATAGTCCAACAATTTTATTTTAAAATCACAAGCTTTCGGAGATTATCTCCTTCGCCACTCACCTGACGAAGGAGATAATCTCCGAAAGCTTGTGATTTTAAAATAAAATTGTTGGACTATAACCTGGTGTTGTAAGATTCCTTACATTTAGCAGGGAAATCAGGAAGCAGTTTTTCCACACAAAGAGTAGTGGAAATCTCCCCCCAACCCCCCTCACAAAAGGCTGTGGATGCTGGGGGTCAGTTGGAGCTTTCAAGACTGAGCTCAATAGATTTTTGTCAGGTAAGATATCAAGGGATATGGAACAATAGTGGGTAAATGGAGTTGAGATGCAGATCAGCCATTATCTAATTGAATGGAGGAGCAGCTTCGAGGGACTGAACGGCCTCCTCCTGTTCCTATGTATGTGTGCTTGTCACACTATTACTACACACTCCCTGCTCCAGCACCTCAAGTTTTGTGTCTCCCAGCTCCTCGGCCGGTGCTAGACTCCAACCAACTGGCTCCCAGGTTGCTGAATATTTTAGTTATTTAAATATAAATATTATAAAATCAAAGTATTATCTAAAAATAAGAACAGAATGTGCGATGTTAGAATGGGGACAGAATTGTATCCATGTGCCCTGGTGGCCCAATTATTCCCCACCCCCTTGTCCTACTTCAGCTGAAGACTACACCTGGTCTGGGCTCCCTGTGCGCAATGTCATGGGAGGTCGGCTCGTGTACATTAAAGAAAAAGAAAAACTTGCATTTATATAGTGCCTTTCACAACCTCAGGATGTTCCAAAGCGCTTTACAGCTAATGAAGTACTTTTTGAAGTGTGGTCACTGTTGTAACGTAGGAAACGCGGCAGCCAATTTGAGCACATCAAGGTCCCACAAACAGCAATGAGACAAACGACCAGTTAAATCTTTTAGTGATGTTAAAGTTGGCCAGGGCATTGAGGAGAACTGCTCCACTCCTCTTCGAAATAATGCTGTGGCACCTTTCACGTCCACCTGAGGGGCCAGACGGGGCCTTGGTTTAACATCTTACCTGGAAGTCGGCATTTTTCGCAATACTACACTGGAGTGGCAGCCTGGATTATGTATTCAAGACTCTGGAGTGGGACTTGAACCCACAACCTTCTGAATCAGAGGCGAGAGTGCTACCCACTGAGCCACGGCTGACACCTTTGCAAGCCCGCACACAGCACCTTTTCACGTCTCTTAGAAACATTGGCCTTTGCTTCAAATACAGGGAATTACTTTGAAGCGTAGTGATCGTACTGTAGGTGGCCACAAAAAGTATAATGTTTGAATGCAGCTTTACTCCACCCTTGGCCTGACCGAGAGACCTACTGAGGCTGGTGGTTCGGATTGTCAAATCACACTGTGACCTCTGGGTCGAGAAGGTCGCACACTCTCCGATCCGTGGACCCTAAGAGTCACCGAGGATCAGGGCTCACCGTTCAGGAGTTTGGGCTTGAATGCAGTATATAAAAAAAAAACCAAAATGAATAACCAGAAAAGCAGCTTCCTGAATCCTTCAGTAGTCTCCACCACTTTGACTTTAAAAAGTCACAAAGCCTCCGTTAACACAAAACATCGGAATGACACCTTGCTTACAATTTTTTATTTGCTGCCGAGGTGGTATCCTGCTCCATGCCCCTCTTTCCCTCACCCCCTCCAGCGGCGATATGCGGCTTTGTCCAGTTGGCTTTGGATTTCCGAAAATCAACCCTGACTTTATCGTGTGATGGCGAATGCCACTGCCCACAGGATTAATGCTTCACGCGCGTCCAACTCAGAAATCTTTCACACATGGGAGCTGCTGGCTATTGGCAACGGTACACATAATATTCCAGAATTAACTCTAAAGATACACTGAAAGTTTTGCCCACAGCCAAGTTGACCGTTAGCTGAAGGAGAATATGGCTGGTGGTGATGATGGAGCGTTCCAAACATTCATCCACTCACGCAGAAGACATTCAGAGGCGTGTCCCAAATTAATTCTGTGTTTGGCATCACCTCCTTCATACTTAGATTTTATATTTTGTTGGGGGTGGTGGTGGGGTTTGTCCCACTTGAAGCTTCTCACTCATGCTTCGGATACTGTTTCATAATTGCAGGAAAGAAAGAACTTGCATTTATGCAGCGCCTTTCTGACCTCAGGGCGTCCCGCAGCACTTTACAGCCAGTGAAGTACTTTCGAAGTCTAGTCACTGTTGTTGTGTGGGAAATGCGGCAGCCAATTTGTGCACAGCAAGCTCCCACAAACAGCAATGTGATAATAACCAGATGATCTGTTTTCGAGATGTTGGTGGACCTGGACCCTCCCCCTCACCACAACCCACCTCCCCTCCAAAGTAGCCATTTTCTTGTAAGTCCTGATGCAATAAATGTTGGCAGGCTATTCGACTCTGGGGGGATATCATAGCGGAACCCGATCCTGTCCAGGCCTGCACTTTCCAATATAAGTCACTAGATAGTGATCGGGAGTGGCAACTTTGGTTCACTTGTATTCTCTCCTCCTTAATGTGAGGTTCTGTGGATTGGGCCTAGGACCTCGCTCGTCTGTATCGCTTTGTATCACATCAGCCAGTGCCTTTACTCAATAGGTTGTCGGAGGAGGGGAAGAGGGGGGGGATCACTTCCCTCTTCTTACACCCCCGCCGCAAATCTCGCACCCCTCACACACCCTTGCAATTCCAACCATGCTTTATGTAAATACCAGGACACAGAAACACAGCTTCTGGTTAATGTGCATTACAAAGGTCCCCAAGTATCCTGGTCAATCCCAACAATCCTTCCTCAACCAATACCACCAGAAAGCAGGTCATCTGGTCATCCGGTCATCCAGCTCGCTGCTTGTTCGATGTTGATTTACACAGCGTAGCAGCCACGCAAGTCACGGCACTTCAAAGGTAGCCAACTGTGTGAAGCTCTTTGAGAAAAGGTGATAGATAAATGCAAGGATTTATTATTTTTACAGGGGGCAGTGTGGTGACCTTTCCTTCCGGAGGTTGTCTGTATGTATGTTTTTGTTTGGTGCCTGCCCTCCCTCCCACTCGGGTTTCGGTTTCCTTGTTGCAAACGCGGAATTGATCTGAAATGGGCCCGACTTGCCCACAGCTGCCGCGCCCATGAGTTATGGGTCTTTCAGACTCCTGGGAAAACTGCCATAACTCACTGTTCACCAGAGAGATATCCTCCATGCAATGTAAATTTTACACATTCTTTATACACTGTAAATTATTTAAACCTTTAGCCTTGAGACGTTTTTTTCCTCTCTTTTTTTCTGTTCAAAGTATTTTCCCCCCAGTGCATTTGTCTGAGTGAATACGATAAAATGCGTTCGTTTAGGCTATTTACAGAAAGTTGTAAACCAAATCTGAGGGCTTTTTTTGAGCATGGAATTATGCTGCGTGATATTGTAACGTGAACACTTGGCACAGTTAGTATCCCATTCCTTTGTACATAATTTTGCTGGAAGCATGAAACCATTTAACATAAATTAGTTAATGTCAATGATAAGACAGTAGGCAGAAGAGTTTGAGTTGGGCTCGTTAAGTGTGTGTATGATGATGTGGCCCATGCTCATTTGTAGTCTGTGTTTTTAATGCTTGCCATGTAGTCATTGTGATTGGATTATAGTGAAACTAGTCATTACAGTTAGTAAACAACACGAGTCACTGTTTGTTTGTATTTACTCGGTGTGTTGGCAGATTGCGGAGACAAATTACCAGAGTTTGTTTGTGGCAGGCACTGATTGGTTAGGTTTTCTGGCGTCTGACTCACGCCCTCACTTGCTCTCTCTGTCTGCCTGCCGCTCGCGCTCCCCCCCGCCCGTCTGCCTGCCACTCGCGCTCCCCCCCTGCCGCTCGCCCCCCCCGCCCGCCGCTCGCGCTCCCCCCGCCCGTCTGCCTGCCGCTCGCGCGCCCCCCCCCCCGCCCGTCTGCCTGCCGCTCGCGCTCCCCCCCCCTGCCGCTCGCGCCCCCCCCCCGCCCGTCTGCCTGCCGCTCGCGCTCCCCCCCTGCCGCTCGCGCTCCCCCCGCCCCCCCCCTGCCGCTCGCGCTCCCCCCGCCCCCCCCCTGCCGCTCGCGCTCCCCCCCGCCCGCCGCTCGCGCTCCCCCCGCCCGCCGCTCGCGCTCCCCCCGCCCGCCGCTCGCGCTCCCCCCGCCCGCCGCTCGCGCTCCCCCCCGCCCGCCGCTCGCGCTCCCCCCCCCGCCCGCCGCTCGCGCGCCCCCCCCCCCCCCCCCCGCCCGTCTGCCTGCCGCTCGCGCGCCCCCTGACTTTTGCATTCTAGTTCTGTATAGTCCACGTCATGGAAGTCTGTCACTACAGGGGCATGGGGAGGTTTGATATGACGCACCAGTACTTCTGCACGTGCACAGAGTGTCCTGTCTGCGGATGTTTGGGAATATCCAATGTCATTGTATTTTATGTAATATTGTCCGCAGAGTTATTATAAGTTAACTGCTTCTTTTGAAAGCCTTACATCTGAGTGGGTTCCACGCCACAGCTTGCTGACGTCCTGACGCTACTTCTTTTGATTCACTCTGCAACCACACTGACACAGCCAAACTATAGGAGACAGTCATTGTTCTGATGGCCACAAAAACTCGAGCTCTTTGCTGCCATAGGCCAGGCCATTGACTGCCCCAGCAGTGTATAACACTCTTGCCTCTGAGTCAGAAGGTTGTGGGTTCAAGCCCCACTCCAGAGACTTGAGCACAAAATCTAGGCTGACACTCCAGTGCAGTGTTTGAGGGAGTGCTGTCTTTTGGATGAGGCGTTAAACCGAGGCCCTGTCTGCCCTCTTAGGTGGACGTGAAAGGTCCCACAGCACTATTCCGGAGAAGAGCAGGGGAGTTCTCCCCTGTGTCCTGGCCAACATTTATCCTTCAACCAACATCACAAAACAGATGATCTGTTCATTATCACATTGCTGTTTGTGGAACCTTGCTGTGCACAAATTAGCTGCCACATTTCCTACATTGCAACATTGACTACACTTTAAAAGTATTTTGTTAGCTGTAAAGCGTTTTCGGATGTCCTGGGATCATGAAAGGCTCAATAAAATGGCAAAACATTTTATATATTACTGTTACCCCACCTGAAATCAATGCTCCAGGACAGGCCAACCTGCCCTTTATTTGTAATGAATGTCCCGTTGACTAAGTTGATAGTCGGTGTTGGATTTATGAAGGAGTGGGCAGTTGAGCTATTTGTTTTTGGGAAATGTAATGATGGGCTTCATGGAATGCTTATACTTTGTCTACTTGAACTGCGAAGAGATTTTTTCCCACCGAAAAGTGGGCCGTGTGTGGAAAAAACATTTTGAGCTGTATAATTTACCAATGGGAATGAATTAAGAAGTTTATTGTGTAACAAAACATTGGCTTAGGTGCAGTTTTTTCTGTAGTGTATTGGTAGTAGCCACTTTAAGTAATAATCCACATAGTTACCAATATGGTCAGTGGTAGTATTGTGACAAGATGGGTTAGAGCAAAGGGGTCTTTCCCTCTTAGTTCAATAAGTCCATAGACAAGCCGATATTTTATTGACTCTGTGCAGTAGCCTCACTGCTGTCTTCAGAATCTATCATCATTGGAACTTCTGGGGTTAGGTGCTACCTGGGTTGGGGGAGAACAGGGGGGTAGGGTGGGGGGAGAACGGGGTGGGGAAATCTGGAAATTAGTTTGCAGGCCTCTGGTTTTCATGATTTTAATCGTGGCACCTCCAATCCTGATTAGACATTCAAACTTAGCTGTAGTCTCTGAAGTGAATTGACCCTTAAAGAGTCATTTTGAACTCAGCGCAGCTATGCTCAGGGGTGCTCCATTGAGAAACTATGCCTCCTAGAGGAAGACTATTGTGGATTAATCCTTTGTCCTTTTCAGAAAAGGCCCCAATTTATATGGACTTCTTTTTCCTTTCTCTTTCTCTACCCCTCCCCTTGTTTGGGGGAGGGGGCGGTGGGGAGAGAGAGAAATTCTCCCTGTGAAAATGAACCGTTAAAGTGTCGACTATATAGCTGGCGATACTTTGTGTTAACAATACTCTGCTTTTAAACTCTGTGTGTATGTTAATCTGCCCGAGGAGAAAAATTTCAAGACCGTAGGCTGCTCTGCCACATTGTCTTGCAAGAATACGGTCAGGCCTCAATTAACTTGGTTGCCCCGTGAGACAGCTTTGGGAGGTCAGTTATGCGAATCCCCTTGACATTTGTGTTTGTGTAGGACATCTGTGCAAATGGCCGCTCGAAGCTCGGACCAATCCCACAGTCCTTTTATGCTAATTGATTTAATTTGCATTCACTTTTTCTTTCCTTCCCCCTGCTCGTGCTCTTGTCGTTTTCCTCATTGGCGAATTGTTCAGTGAAAACCCTAAACTGCTGTGGCAGTTGGGGACGGTGTCAATTTTGCTGAAGTAAAATGGTTGGCTATTATAACTAATGAAACTTAACTATCACCAGCTCTAGTTTCTCCAAGAATTCATCGTTTTAACCCTTTTGCGACACTGATCTTCGGTATCATTCAGAATGCATACTGAGGTTTTTGCAGCATCCCTTTTGCGTGTGGCCCTGTTGATACTCCCATTGTTTTTTTGTGGGAGCCCTTTGCATGGGGCTGAGATAGGGGGCGAGAGTGCCAGAAACTCTGTGTCAAAGATCTCGCAAGTAAAACTACAACACTGAGTTTATCGGTGTCTGGGAATCTGGGCAGTCCTTAGTAGACTTGCAGTGGAGTTTGCTCCTGACTATTCCCGATCCTTGGTACACCCGCAAAAAAACCCCTCTGATATCGCTCCTGTGAAGCACCTTGGGACGATTTACTACGTTAATGGCGCTATATAAATGCAAGCTGTTGTGCCTAAATGATCATTCCACATTACTGGGTCGAAGGCAACTTCATTCTCGTTAATCCCTTACGAACTGAAGTAGCAGTCCTCCACCTAAAGTAAAAATTAAAATAAAAATTAATTCCAATGAGGAATGAAGATATCCCTGTTATTTTGCTGTTTTGTAATAATCCAGATTTCAAAACCGGCTCGGAAATTTTTGCACAGTTTTAAAATAATCTTCATTTTAATATATATCACTAATGATAGAAATTTCAGCACTGAATGAGGACCTTTATCCCATTGTACCTGTGCTGGTACCGATTCTTTAATCCTGGACCCGTATACTCTAGTCCCATTTTCCTGCCCTTTCCCTGTACCCTTTTTATATTCTTGCTTTGCAAATTTCTTTTTTTCTCAATGATGTAATGCTCTCTGCAACGACAGCCACTTGTGGTATAACCCACTGTGTGAAAAAAAACACCTTCTAACTTCCCCTTTCATTCTTCTAGTGATGAAACTGACACCTTTTTTTGTCCCCTTGTAACCAAGGCGGGAAAAGACGCAAAGACATTCGGTAATGAAGAGGTTATTAACGAGAAGACCGTTTTTTTTTCTCTCTAGGCAGTGTGAACTGGCATTTCTATGTAAGATGTAGCCCTTCCAGTGATAGCATTGTGGCCCATTCAGCACACCATCTATCCCTCCACTTTCCCATTGTTCATCAGTTGCTTGTAAGAACAGTTTGCCATCTGAAGAGTAGCCCCCTTTGTTTCCAAAGTGTACGGTTTCTTGCTAAAATTGTCTTGTCCAAATGCATCCTTTCAAAATTAAAATTAATTTTTAACAAATTGCGCTTCACACCTGTCTTGAGAAATGGATATTATGGGGTGTCTCCTGGCCAACTGCCAAACGCAGACTGCTCATTTTCCAGTCATGCGTGTGTTTTTTTTTTAATCGTTTAAAATATTCTCAATGTGGTGCTTTTTACTCACGAGGCATTGAACTTTTATTTTACGCAATGGCAGAATTGAGATATTAAACTTTGGTCTCCCACATTAGGTTCCCGCTCCTTCAGATTTTAGTTTTGTGAACTGACTGACAACAATTTCACCAGATGTCCCAATGTAAAGAAGGAACCTGCTTTTATTTCGCACCTTTCGTGACCTCAGGACGTCTCAAAAGTGGTTCACAGCCAATGAATTAGCTCTTGAAGTATAGTCACTGTTGTAAAGTAGGGAAATGCAGCAGCCAAATTACGGGCAGCAAGGTCCCACAAACAGCAATGAAATAAATGACCAGTTAATCTGATTTGGTGATGCTGGTTGAGGGATAAATCTAGGCCAGGACACTGGGACACCTCCCCTGCTCCTCTTGGAATGGTGTCATGGGAATTTTTATATCTACCTGAGGGGGAGATGGGGCACGGGTTTAACATCTCCTCCAGAAGATGGCACCTCTTGACAGTGCAGCACTCCCTCAGCACTGCACTGAAATAGAGATGAAAAGAAAAGCAAAAAATTGCTGAAAATCAAATCAAATAAAAACAAAACCAGCGTCTGAAAACGAGAAAGCATCTGGGACCTTTCATCACGAGAACATAAGAACATAAGAAATAGGAGCAGGAGTCGGCCAATCGGCCCCTCGAGCCTGCTCCACCATTCAATAAGATCATGGCTGATCTGATCCTAACCTCAAATCTAAATTCATGTCCAATTTCCTGCCCGCTCCCCGTAACCCCTAATTCCCTTTACTTCTAGTGCAGTTGTAGTGTTGAGCGT
Source organism: Heptranchias perlo (assembly GCF_035084215.1). Taxonomy (NCBI): domain Eukaryota; kingdom Metazoa; phylum Chordata; class Chondrichthyes; order Hexanchiformes; family Hexanchidae; genus Heptranchias; species Heptranchias perlo. Next base: position 156,131,346 of record NC_090326.1, read on the forward strand.
GTGTCTCGTGTTCCTCCACAAAGAAGATGACTCTCTGAATCCTCTACTGCAGCTTAAAGTTACTTGACAGGAAAATATTAAATTATGATTCCACTTAAAAGCAACTAATTGGTGGATATCTGCTTTAAAAAGTTCAAGTGAACTTGAGGAAAATGTCTTAAAAGAAAAAAACATGATTAGTTCTGTGGGGTTTTGGGAGTCCCTTGCCCTTGTATTGTTTTTTTTTAATTGCTTGACTTGCATTAATGATCTGGCTCTGAGGCAAATGTGATGTAGTGATAAACTTGAGAAGCAGCTAATGGAAATTTTCCCTTTTTTGGTGGCAGTAAATAACTGTGGTCGGAATGGATTAATTGAGGTCAGAGCTTAAATGCCAAAACCCAACGGCCTCTCAAAGGTCAAGCAGTGTTCTCTGGTTGGGGGCAGGGTGGAATAGGGGCTGCTCGCAGCTTTCAGGATGTGGAGATGCCGGTGATGGACTGGGGTTGACAATTGTAAACAATTTTACAACACCAAGTTATAGTCCAACAAATTTATTTTAAATCCCACAAGCTTTCGGAGGCTTCCTCCTTCGTCAGGTGAACGGTGTGGAAATTTTTCATTTCCTCACCGCAGCTTTCAGATTCAGGGATTGGGGGAGGGCAGGGGAGAGGGCAGTGGGACTTACAGTATTACACTCACTCCTGCAAGTGCATAGCTCACGAGCAGCTTTCAGTGGCCGAAAGCCAGTACTGTGACAGTACACTGTTGACCTATAACCTGCAGTCAGATGAAGAGGAACACTAAAGTGAGCTAGATTTAAGAGCTCTGCTTCCTCCTGAGCTTTGATAGGGCCAGCAAATTTATCTCTGAATCACATTTATGAAGGGAGGGCCGCATTGTTGCTTTTTACCATTTTGCCAGTGAGGAAATTAGGCCTCGTAAATTTATCATCTGCCACCGGGTACATTTTATTGAGTCTCATTAACTTTGGTTGAAATGTTTTGTACTGATGGTATTTTTCTTCCCCCCCCACACTTTCTTGTTTATTTAATAATCAGGACCTGCCACTTGCAGGATGCGGACAAATACTAAATGTAACTTCTTTCTTTCCAAACGTTAAAGGATATTGATTGACAACTGCAATAATTATATTGTGATTAACTGTGTTTGTGATGTCTAAAGGCTGCGTGTGTGTGTGTGTCCAAACCTTCAGAATAGAAGCATTGCACCTAATTAGCAAAAGTGCTGACCAGGCAGTTGGAAAGAGATATTTTTTTCTCTCGCTTTCTTCCATTAAAACGAGTGTGTGTGTGTGTGTGTGTTGCACAGCTGCAAACATTGCTCATTTGGATTGCAAAAATCTGCATTAAGGGGTTACTGATGCATTTGATATTATGGTTTTTGAGCCTTGTCCCAAAGGCTTGCTTTTCCTTTCGACACACGTTAAGCGGTTGACGAGGTGCAGTCAGAGGCAGCGGCTCTAAGTCCCATTTGTCGGGTGTAACTTTTCAAAATACCCGGTTTGCCTGGGTTATAGAGTGAAGACGAATGCGGCCCTCGCTGTACTTGGTGAACCAGGCCACGCGGGAGCATCCCCCTCGAGCCTGCCTTCCGAACCTTGTGGGGGGTGGGAGGGGGCCGGGCTGTGAGAACTGAGCCTATCAATGGAATGTTCTGTCAGAGGACTTCGCAGGCCTCCTATCTCGTCAGATCCCGGACCGGCGGTGTGTACAAGGGGGGAAAGAAAAAGTACAATTCCGGAAGGTGCTCGACTCATTCTATTGAAATTAAGAGCGTACCTTTTTGCAGTCAAACAACAGACTCTCATACTCTTCCATCACCGTTCTTGAGCAGAGAAACGCAAATAGGCATATGTTTCAAAAAGCAAAATGCTACAGATGTTGGAAATCTGAAATAAAAACAGAGACTACTCAACTCTGTTTCTCTCTCCACAGATGCTAACGTTTCGTCGACATATATTTCAAATGTGCTCTTGATGTTGGGTCAAACCTAACTCTACATCCACCTGAGGCTAACAATCTCTTAATACCCCATAAACCTCCCGCTTTCTTAGTGACTTGTGAAGATCTGTAACGTTTTCGTTGAGTTGTGTTGTATGCGCGTGTGTTTCAGTTAAACTCGACGGCTTAAGCAGTTTGTCCAGCGAGTAACAGCTAGGTTCGGTTCCAGCTCAGTGTCGGCTGAGCTGACCTTGACTTGATTCGGACGGCACAGTTGGTCACAGCACCTCCTGGGTTACGAAGAGAAAAATCAAATCGTGGTTTCTGCTCCCGAGAACCATCCAGTGAGCCCCTTCCTGGAAATGTGCGTCTGTGGATATCGGGCGTGGGTAGGGTTGCATTCGGCTGTGATACCTCCATGTGGTCAAATAGCGTTCCATTATTCACAGTTAATTCTCGCACTGGAGTGAGGTACTGTTATGGTCGACTGTGAGCATGGAATCACACTCCAGTAAGAGAATTGGGGAGAATGTTGCTTTTAATTAAAAGAGAAAGGAAAAAAATGTGATTAACTTATTCTCATAAGGAAATTGTCCTTCTGAACAAATTCCTAAAGGAAAATATGCCTGGCCATGGAGACTTACCCGTTAAACATGATAGCATTTAAGAATAGGTTAGACAGGTGGTTAAAGACTAGAGGAATAGAATGTTATGAGAACTGGGCAAGCACATGGGATTAGGACGACTATCCATGTGAGGGATAAACACCAACACGGACTGGTTGGGGTGAATGGCCTGTTTCCATGTTGTAATTGCTTTGTGATTCCATGTCAAAAAAACAATTGACGGTGATTAATTGGGTGGTTAGAGATGTGGGGGTAGAAAGGGGAATCCCAGGAAGAGTAGTTACATCAATTGCCTTCACCTGTCTAGGCGCTAAGCTCTGGAATTCCCTCCCCAAACCTCTACCCCTCTCTTCTTCAAATCACTCCTTAAAACCTACCTTTTTGACCAACCTGTCCTAATATCTCCTTATGTGGCTCGGTGTCAAATTTTGTCCGATAACACTCCTGTGAAGTGCCTTGGGACGTTTTAAAGGTGCTATATAAATGCAAATTGTTAATAATTGTGAATTGACATTTTCTGTTGACCAAAGCGTGCTGATTGGGATATATTCCTTTTAGTTGGAGTACAAGAGTAAGGAAGTCTTGCTACAATTGTACAGGGCATTGGTGAGACCACATCTGGAGTATTGTGTACAGATTTGGTCTCCTTACCTAAGGAAGGATGTACTTGCCTTAGAGGCGGTGCAATGAAGGTTCACCAGACTGATTCCTGGGATAAGAGGGTTGTCCTGTGAGGAGAGATTGGGTAAATTGGGCCTCAGTGGATCTCATTGAAACGTATTAGATTCTGAGGGGGCTGAGAGGATGTTTCTCCTGGCCGGAGAGACTAGAACTAGGGGGCATAGTCGCAGGATAAGGGGTCGGCCATTTCAGACTGAGATGAGGAGGAATTTCTTCACTCAGAGTTGTGAATCTCTGGAATTCTCTACCCCAGAGGGCTGTGGATGCTGAGATCGATAGATTTTTGGATTCTAGGGGAATCGAGGGCAATGGGGAAAGTGGAATCGAGGTTGAAGATCTTATTGAATGGTGGAGCAGGCTCGAGGGGCCGTACCGCCTACTCTTGCTCCTATTTCTTATGTTCTTACGTACAACTGCTGATGTTAACAGCAGAATTGTGTTGAGTTTCTTTTTAAATTGAGAACATGTCAGCTGATATATTGCAAATATGGGCTAATTATTAACCCTCAACTTACTGACCGGTTAATGTACTACCAGATTCCTCAGCCCAGTTTAACACTGTGACTGTTAAATCCTGTAGTTCCAGTAATAAACCAATGAACTGATCACTCACTGTGCTATTTGAGGAATCATGCTGTGCGCAGTATGGCTGCTGCATTTGCCTACATAATAACAGTGACTGACTTATTTTAAAAAAAAAGTAATTCATTGTATGTGAAATACTTTGGGATGTTTGAGAGATGTGATCAGACTTAATCCATTCAGTTAACATTAACCCTATAGCGCTGATATAAACACTTTTAATGTATTTCAACAGAAACACGAGGGGAAAAGTTGAAAGCCCCATAATTAGGTAAGTGATAACCAGGAAGGGAGTGTAGGGCTGTCGTTTTATATAATGTTTGTATCATAGTTTCTCAGCTTACAATCAATTCTGTTTGTCCCTCAAGTGCTCAAGTCTTTGAGGGCGACTTGAACCCACAACCTTCTGACTCCAGAGGTGAGGATGCCACCACTGAACCATGGCTGACACACCATAAACAGCTTAAAGGCACAGTTGTACCTTCTGTGGGTTAACGGGTAGGAAAATCTGCAGGGATTTAAAAAACGATTTAACATAGAAAGAAAATATGTACTTTATACACTCTTTTTTCCCCCACCCCCCCACCCCCATGTCAGTCTTCTCTCAACGCAAAATCGTCGAGCAGAAATTGATAGCCAAGTTCCGCACCCATGAGGACGGCCTCAACTGGGATCTTGGGTTCATGTCACGCTACACGTAACCCCACCAGCGAAAAAAAGTTATCTGTTTTTAACACAACGGGTCATTCTCTGTCTTTCTCTTCCTTTCGGATGTTTCTCTCTCTCTCTCTTTTGTGTTCTGTCCGTTTGTGTATTCGGTGGTCCTGTAGGTAACATCACTCTGTCTGAACACTTTGATTGCCTTGACAACGGGCAGTTGGAAAGATTACCTGTAATCACCAGGTATTGTTCTCTGACTATAAATGCGGTAACCTTCCATGGAATCCCACACTCGCTCACCTGACGAAGGAGAAAGCCTCCGAAAGCTTGTGATTTTCAAATAAAACAGTTGGACTATAACCTGGTGTTGTAAGATTCCTTACAGTGTTCTCACAAGCAGTTGGGTCTCGACACCACTGACTGGAGCATCCCCATAGAAGAGTGCGGCCTGTTCAAAGAAGATAAGGGAGTTGTCCTGGCCAATATTCCTCCCTCAGCGATCGCAACACCAGAACGGGCTGACTGGTCAGTCATCTCATTTGCTGTTTGTGCAAAAATTGGCTGCCATGTTTGACTGCAATTCATTAGTGCCTGTGAAAGAGCTTTTGAGACATCCTCAAGATGTGATGAATTAAATACAAATTCTTTTTTTTTTCCCCCTTCCCTGTCGACCTTTTTTGCTACTATAAACGTGCAAAAATATCTGGCCGGCAAGCCTCTCTTTTATAGCCGTGCCTCCTTGAGGAGAATTGAATCTGCATGAAGGGAGTTGATTGGTTTTTAAGTCGCGGGTGAGGCGCTGAAACAGAGCATTTTTTTCCGAGGGGTTAAGGCCCGTTACTGGACCTGATATTTCACAGCCAGTCAGGCAGTAACGTGACCCTGAGATAAGTAGCCTGAGCGTTGAAAGTCTTTGAAGGGCCGCTCGTTCGATTCCTGCAGTGCACCAGTAGAACGGAAGATTCCTTTTGTTTCCAGCAGGAATACAGCATTTATTTTTGAAACTACTTCATGTTGAAAGCAGCTGAATGTCGCGTGGATTCATTTTCTGAAGGAGTCTGGTCTTTTTTTAAAAAAAAAATCTCCTCTTGAACTGGAATTCGAAGTTGATGAGCAGCTTTGTGGACTGAAACTTGTGCCAGAAATTGCCACAAAAGATGGCCTTCAGGAAAGAAACGGACTGTGAGCGCTTCTCTCAGGGGTTGTGAGAAGATTTATCCGGATAAGACTTGATAGCAGTCGGATGCTCGTTTTTAGCGGCACTGGTCAATACAGGCAGATAAGGCCCGCGTTCCCAATCCATCAGCCCAAGAGAGCAAACGGAGAGCATTTACACAAGTCTCTGTTCTTCTGCACCAGTGCAAATTGTCTCTGGGCACCAAGGTGGCTTTTGTCATCCGTGGCTCAGTGGTGTAGCACTCTCGCCTCTGAGTCAGAAAGTCGTGGGTTCAAGCCCCACTCCACAAAAACATCTCAGCTGACACTCCAGTGCAGTACTGAGGGAGTGCTGCACTGTCGGAGGTGCCGACTTCTGGACGAGACGCTAAATCGAAGCCCTGTCTGCCCTCAGGTGGACGTGAAAGATCCCACAATACTTTTCGAAGAAGAGCAGATGAGTTCTCCCCGGGGTCCTGGCCAATATTTATTCCGCAACCAACATCACTAAAACAGATTACCTGGTCATTGTCTCATTGCTGTTTGTGGGACCTTGCTGTGTGCAAATTCACTGCTGTATTTCCAACATTACAACAGTGACTACACTTCAAAAGTTCTTCATTGACTGTAAAGTGTTTGGGACATCCTGAGGTTATATAAATACAAGTTCTTTCTTTCCTTGTTTAAATCTGAGATGTTTCAATAGCTGAAAGGGAATTGAAGGTTTCTTTGGGGAGCAGTGGGGAATGGTTATACTGTGTACCTGTGGGAGGGAAGGAGAGTTCCATTCCATCCATTGCACTGTGTACACAAGTGGGAGGAGATTGGCACCATGTGTACCAGAGGGAGGGGAGGAGATTGGCATCGTTCATAACGTGTGTACCAGTGGGAGGGGATTGGCATTGTTTGCACAGTGTGTACCAGTAGGAGGAGATTGGCATTGTTTGCACAGTGTGTACCAGTAGGAGGAGATTGGCATTGTTTGCCTCATGTACCAGTAGGAGGAGATTGGCATTGTTTGCCTCATGTACCAGTAGGAGGAGATTGGCATTGTTTGCCTCATGTACCAGTAGGAGGAGATTGGCATCCGTTGTACTGCTGATTTTTAAAAAAACATCGTTACAACAATAAAATATAATTTTAAAACAGGGATGGAAGGATGTTTCGGCATGAATCATTAGAGAGGGCACTTTATCTTGTCCGTATAATTTTAATGAGCTATGTTCATCATCTCTTTGTTTTTAAGTTGAATCCAAAATAATAGGAGCTGGAAAAAAATTCAGCACAGTGGGTGGGCTGAGAAAGGGCTGGTTAATACACTGAGAGACCAGACAAAGAGGGCGGTGCATGGGGAAATCCTGGAAGTTGGTAATCCTGTTTGACATCCGTATCAGACATTATTAATTACAAGATAACAAATCCAGATTTCGAAGTGCTTTGTGATCCTTAGTTCGCAGTAACGCTCATTCACTGTCTTTCTGGCTCGCGAGGCTGATGGCTGAGAAGCCGCAGCTTGTAGAATGCTCAATGTAAATTATGGTCTATCGGAGGTTGTTCGCATCTTCCTGGCAAGCAGTGCTGGCTGCAACATCTGTAATCGCAGATAGAAAGTTTGGAATTCTACGCTGCACGTCGCCAGAACTTAATAAGCCCCCTCTAGGATTCTTTTGTTACCTGCTGCGTGTCTTCGCTTCGCTAAAGTTTTTTTTTTGCTACCAGCTTTTATCTTCTGCTTTCCCTGTACTTATGCTGATGATTTATTTAAGGGCTTCTATTAAGTCTTGTGGAAAATAGCAGCTCTCCAGGCCAGGTGTAGGCTGCCAAGAACAACACTTGCGAGCCGTCGAGCGGACAGTGTGTAAAGCAGGGTGCCAGTTAGCTTTGGCCTGCGTGGGTTGGCACGCGCTCAACTAAACAAAGAGGTGCTCGATTTGTGGCCAAAAGAAATGCATGCGAGGGGGGCCGCCTGTGTTTATACAGGACTGCTCGGCGCAGTTAACAGAGAGGCCCCGAGGAGTTTCATCAGCTAGTTAATGAGGCTTCTGTAACTCGGGTCAGCGGTTTAAGGGAAAAAAATAAATAAATAAATAACCAGCTTCAGGAGGAATTGCAGTGGATCTCTCCTCTGTGCGTGTCTGACGAGCAGGCCATTTAATTTAATTTAATGGGTGGTGTGTCAAAGCACAAATTGTGTTTGCCGAGGTGGTGCTGTGTAATGGTTCCCCCCCATCCCCCCTCTCCCCCCACTCCCATTTTCTCCTGGAGGCACTGATCGTGCTGGGGTCTATTCCATGCTTGGCTGCAGCCCTCCACTACCTCCTCCTCCTCCACCCCTCCACCCCCCCCCCCCCCCCAACAACATGAGTGGTCGTTCTTCATACAATAAGCACTGACGGGCAATTTGACCGAACCTGTCGCCTCAGATCCACACCCTTTTCTTGAGCTGTTGAAATCAGTTTTACGTGTTCTTGGTGAAGACTTCAGCAGTGGAATGGCTGAAGTTTGCCTGCAAAAGAATACTGACCACTGTTTGAAAAGTTATTGAATTGCCTGTGAGCTTTTGGATGACCTGAATTTGTGAAAGGCACTATCTAAATGCACGTCTATCTTTCATTTGTTTATCTCTCTCTCTCTCTCTCTCTCTCTCTCTCTCTCTCTCTCTTTCATTCCCTTGCTTTTTCTCTCCCTCTCTCCGCCTCTCCCTCTTTCAATTTAAACCTGATTTCACCGTGCAATGTGACAGCACCAAGATAGTTCCACTTACATTTGTAAATTCTCTATTATGTGTATTCTGAGTGTGCCTCTGTAAAACAAAACCCCATGGGACATTTTTCTACGTTAAAGGTGCTACATAATTGCAAGTTGTTGTTTAGTATACTGGTCTATAAATACTGGCTTGCACAGAGCCCTATGGTTGCAATATTGTATTGTATTTATTTTAAACAAATCATGGAATGGTTACAGCGCGGAAGGAGTCCATTCAGCCCATCGAGCCCATGCCGGCTATTTGTAAGAGCAATCCAGTTAGTCCCATTCCCCTGTTCTTTCTCTGTAGCCCTGCAAATTCTTTTCTTTCAAGTATTTATCCAATTCCTTTTTGAAAGCCACGATTGAATCTCCTTCCACCACCCTTTCAGGCAGCGCATTCCAGATCATAACCACTCGCTGCATAAAAATGTTTATCCTCATGTCGCCTTTGGTTCTTTTGCCATTCACCTTAAATCTGTGTCCTCTGGTTCTTGACCCTTCCGCCAATGGGAACGGTTTCTCTTTATTTACTTTATCTAAACTCTTCATGATTTTGAACACTTCTATCAAATCTCCTCTCAACCTTCTCTGCTGTAAGGAGAACAACCCCAGCTGTTATTTGTTATTTATATTAATGATTTGGATGAGAATTTAGGAGGCATGGTTAGTAAGTTTGCAGATGACACCAAGATTGGTGGCATTGTGGACAGTGAAGAAGGTTATCTAGGATTGCAACGGGATCTTGATAAATTGGGCCAGTGGGCCGATGAATGGCAGATGGAGTTTAATTTAGATAAATGTGAGGTGATGCATTTTGGTAGATCGAATCGGGCCAGGACCTACTCCGTTAATGGTAGGGCGTTGGGGAGAGTTATAGAACAAAGAGATCTAGGAGTACAGGTTCATAGCTCCTTGAAAGTGGAGTCACAGGTGGATAGGGTGGTGAAGAAGGCATTCGGCATGCTTGGTTTCATTGGTCAGAACATTGAATGCAGGAGTTGGGATGTCTTGTTGAAGTTGTACAGGGCATTGGTGAGGCCACACTTGGAGTACTGTGTACAGTTCTGGTCACCCTATTATAGAAAGGATATTATTAAACTAGAAAGAATGCAGAAAAGATTTACTAGGATGCTACCGGGACTTGATGGTTTGACTTATAGGGAGAGGTTAGACAGACTGGGACTTTTTTCCCTGGAGAGTAGGAGGTTTAGGGGTGATCTTATAGAAGTCTATAAAATAATGAGGGGCATAGATAAAGTCGATAGTCAAAATCTTTTCCCAAAGGTAGGGGAGTCTATAACGAGGGGGCATAGATTTAAGGTGAGAGGGGAGAGATACAAAAGGGTCCAGAGGGGCAATTTTTTCACTCAAAGGGTGGTGAGTGTCTGGAACGAGCTGCCAGAGGCAGTAGTAGAGGCGGGTACAATTTTGTCTTTTAAAAAGCATTTGGACAGTTACATGGGTAAGATGGGTATAGAGGGATATGGGCCAAGTGCAGGAAATTGGGACTAGCTAAGTGGTATAAACTGGGCGACATGGACATGTTGGGCCGAAGGGCCTGTTTCCATGTTGTAACTTCTATGATTCTATGATTCTCCAGTCTATCCACGTAGCTGAAATCCCTCATCCCTCATCCCTCATCCCTGGAATCATTCTAGTAAATCTTTTCTGCACCCTCTCTAAGGCCTTCACATCCTTCCTAAAGTGCAGTGCCCAGAATTGGACACAATACTCCAGTTGTGGCTGAACCAGTGTTTTATAAAGGTTCATCATAACTTCCTTGCTTTTGTACTCAGCCTCTAATTATAAAGCCCAGGATCATGAATGCATTTTAACCCTTTCTCAACCTTCTACCACCTTCAAAGATTTGTGGACATATCTTTGAAGGTGGTACAAGGTTGAGAAAGGGGTCCCTCTGTTCTCTCATCACCTTTTAAAATTATACCATTTAGTTTATATTGCCTCTCCTCAGTCTTCCTGCCAAAATGTATCACTTCTCTGCGTTAAATTTTATCTGCCATGTATCTGCCCATGCCACCAGCCAGTCTATATCCTCTTGAAGTCTATCACTATCCTCCTCACTGTTCACTACACTTCCAAGTTTTGTGTCATCTGCAAATTTTGAAATTGTGCCCTGCACACCCAAGTCCAAGTCATTAATATATATCAAGAAAAGCAGTGTCCTGATACCGTTCCATGGAGAACACCACTGTTCACCTCCCTCCAGTCCGAAAAACAACCGTTCACCACTACTTCCTGTCACTTCGCCAATCTTGTATCCATGCGAAATATATAATAAATATCCTCCCCTCTCGAAAGTTGGAGTCTCATGACAGAAACATTCAATTTCCATCACTTGGGTCCTTTTGTATCAGCCGTGACTTCATCCCAGTTTACCTCCTTTAAACGTAAAGGAGTGACTTTTATTTTATTCCAAAAGTCAACTATATGAATAGGCGAGTGATTTGCCATTCAAAGTTTACGGCCGATTGTTGTATCTGGTTATGAGAACAGTGACGGTGCTTTAATTGGCTTCAGTTCCCCTGGGCTAAGGAGAGGAAGAAGCTGCCGGAGGTTCCCTGTTTCCGCCGGCAAAATGGATCGAGCTAGGCCACGGCGCTCCTTGCGAACAAATGACCGACTGACGCCCGCTGTGTAACGAAAGAACTTGCATTTATATAGCACCTTTCACAACCTGAGGACGTCCCAAAGCGCTTTACAGCCAATGTCGTACTTTTGAAGTGTAATCACTGTTATAATGTAAGAAACGCGGCAGCCAATTTGCGCACAGCAAGATCCCACAAACAGCAATGTGATGGTGACCAGATAATGTTTTAGGTGTTGGTTGAGGGATAAATATTGGCCAGAACACCGGGGGGAGATCTCCCCTACTCTTCTTCGAAATAGTGCCGTGGGATCTTTTACGTCCACCTGGGAGGGAAGACTGGGCAACGTCACCTCCGACTTGAGGGTTGGCAACTCCTAGATAGGTGCCAGGTAGCCAGAGAAACCCGGGGTGGGGTGGGGGTGGGGGTGGGGGGGTGTTTCACGCCCTGCTGCTGGTTCACCTGTTGCAGGCTGTGCCAGGCTGAACAGTCAAATCCTTGCTGTTTCTCTTCCCTGTCCCCATCCCAGTGGAGGCAGGAAAGGTGGGGAAAGGAACATAGGAACAGGAGTAGGCCATTCATTCCCTCGAGCCTATTCCGCCATTCAGCTAGATCGTGGCTGATCAGTATCTTAACTCCATCTACCCGCCTCGGTTCCTTAACCTCGTCTAACTAAAATCTCTCAATCTCAGTTTTGAAATTTTCAATTGACCCCCAGCCTCAACAGCTTTTGGGGGGAAGGGAGATCCAGATTTCCTTTGTGTGAAGAAGTGCTTCCTGACATCACCCCTGAACGGCTTAGCTCTAATTTTAAGGTTATGTCCCCTTGTCCTGGTCTCTCCCACCAGAGGAAACAGTTTCTCTCTATCTACCCTATCAAATCCTTTCATCATCTTAAACACCTCAATTAGATCTCACCTTAATCATTACACCGGGAATTCTACCACAAACCCCAAGATTTCAGCAGCGAACCCAATGAGACAATCGACAATCCGGAACAGCAGACAGAGGGATCCGCGGTACAGCAACCGAAGAGGAAAGAGTCAAACTGGACTCCTCCGGAGGGTCGCTGCCCTAAGCTTGACATGTATGCTCAAGCTATCAGGAAATGCGTCAATGCCAGATTCATCAGCCGCACTCAGAAGACAGTCCAGAATGTCACCCGAGCACAACGCAACGCCATCAACGCTCTCAAGACCAACCGCAACATCGTCATCAAACCAGCGGACAAAGGAGGAGCCATTGTCATACAGAACAGAACGGACTATTGCAAAGAAGCATACCGACAACTGGACAACCAGGAACACTACAGACGGTTACCCGCAGACCCGACCAAAGAACACACCCACCAGCTCAACAAACTGATCAAGACCTTCGATCCAGACCTTCAAAACATCCTACGCACTCTCATCCCACGTACTCCCCGCGTGGGAGACTTCTACTGCCTCCCAAAGATACACAAAGCCAACACACCCGGACGTCCTATCGTATCAGGCAACGGAACCCTGTGTGAGAACCTCTCTGGATACATCGAGGGCATCCTGAAACCCATCGTACAGGGAACCCCCAGCTTCTGTCGCGACACTACAGACTTCCTACAAAAACTCAGTACCCACGGACCAGTTGAACCAGGAACACTTCTCACCACGATGGACGTCTCGGCACTCTACACCAGTATCCCCCACGATGACGGCATCGCTGCGACAGCATCAATACTCAACACCAACAACAGCCAATCTCCAGACGCCATCCTACAACTCATCCGTTTCATCCTGGATCACAATGTCTTCACCTTCGATAACCAGTTCTTTACCCAAACACACGGAACAGCCATGGGGACCAAATTCGCACCCCAATACGCCAACATTTTCATGCACAAGTTCGAGCAGGACTTCTTCACTGCACAAGACCTCCAACCAACACTATACACCAGATACATCGACGACATTTTCTTTCTATGGACCCACGGCAAGGAATCACTAAAGAGACTACACGATAACATCAACAAGTTCCATCCCACCATCAAGCTCACCATGGACTACTCCTCAGAATCAGTTTCTTTCTTGGACACACGAATCTCCATCAAAGACGGGCACCTCAGCACCTCACTCTACCGCAAGCCCACGGACAACCTCACGATGCTCCACTTTTCCAGCTTCCACCCTAACCACGTCAAAGAGGCCATCCACTATGGACAGGCCCTGCGAATACACAGGGTCTGCTCAGACGAGGAGGAACGCGATGGACACCTACAGACGCTGAAAGACGCCCCAGTAAGAACGGGATATGACGCTCGACTCATCGATCGACAGTTCCGACGGGCCACAGCAAAAAATCGCATAGACCTCCTCAGGAGACTAACACGGGACGCAACCAACAGAGTACCCTTTGTCGTCCAGTACTTCCCCGGACCGGAGAAACTACGCCATGTTCTCCGCAGCCTTCAACATGTCATCAATGAGGACAAACACCTCGCTATGGCCATCCCCACACCTCCACTACTCGCCTTTAAACAGCCACCCAACCTCAAACAGACCATCGTTCGCAGCAAATTACCTAGCTTTCAAGAGAACAGCGTCCACGACACCACACAACCCTGCCACGGTAACCTCTGCAAGACATGCCAGATCATCGACACAGATACCACCATCACACGAGAGGACACCACCCACCAGGTGCATGGTTCATACTCCTGTGACTCGGCCAACGTTGTCTACCTCATACGTTGCAGGAAAGGATGCCCCAGAGCATGGTACATTGGCGAGACCATGCAGACGCTGCGACAACGGATGAACGGACACCGCGCACGCCAAACAGGAGGGTTCCCTCCCAGTCGGGGAACACTTCAGCAGTCATGGACATTCATCCACCGACCTTCGGGTAAGCGTTCTCCAAGGCGGCCTTCGAGACACACGACAACGCAAAATCGTCGAGCAGAAATTGATAGCCAAGTTCCGCACCCATGAGGACGGCCTCAACCGGGATCTTGGGTTCATGTCACGCTACACGTTACCCCACCAGCGAACAAATGTTATCTGTTTTTAATATAACGGGTCAGTTGCTGTCTTTTCTATGTTTCTACCTCTCTATCTCTGTTTTTTTTTGTTTGTTGTTTTTTTTTGGTGATTTGTATATTCTGTGAGACCTGGCAGGTAACACCTGTCTGTCTGCACACTGATTGCCTTGGCAACGGGCAGTTGAAAAAACTGTCTGTACTCACCAAGCATTGTTCTGTGAATTATAAATGCGATTTCATTTCGAGGATTTCATTTCACATCGTTCACCTGACGAAGGGGGAAGCCTCCGAAAGCTTGTGAATTTAAAATAAAATTGCTGGACTATGACTTGGTGTTGTAAAATTGTTTACAATTGTCAACCCCAGTCCATCACCGGCATCTCCACATCATAATCTTCTATACCCGAGGGAATTCAAGCCTAGCCTTGCCTAGCCTATGCAACCTGTCCTCGTAATTTAACCCTTATAGCCTGGGAAGGCGAATGGATTTGTGCCACAGCGTCACTGATACTGGGGCTGGCGTGCTTATCCCAAGTGCCGTTGTTCGAATGCTGAGCTGAGATTACAGCGTGCTAATCTTGTAACAATCCTTAGGTATTCGGGGGGGGGGGGCAGAGAAAGAGTATAAAATCCAGTTTTACTTTAACATTTTAACGTACGTTTCAAGAATCTGAGACTGGGTTCCTTGGAGTTCAGCAGTTCCGTGCTGGGTGTTGTTGTCTAATTGCTTTCAACCCACACGGTTGGTGGGCCTTTTTTTTTGTAAACTTGAGGCCCAGGAGTGACCCTGGTGTGAGCATCCTCCCGTCTGCCACTGTAAGGAAACGGAAGATTATTCAGATCATCTTTCCATCGCAGGGCTTTAAACTGCCAGACGTGAGACCAGTTAATCTTAGCACCCAACCAGTTACAGTGGGGAGTCTGCTCTGACTGGAGTTCCACGAGAACAATCTGAATGTGCTGTTGTGTACAAAAGGTTACCCGTCGGGACTTTAAAAAAAAATAATAAGACTCTCTCCAACCGATACAGGGAATATTCGATGCTTCCTTTATATTCCAGAAATGATTTTTTTTTTTAAAATAGGAAGATTTGCATTTATATAGCGTCTTTCATGACCGTAGGATGTCCCAAAGCGCTTTACAGCCAATGAAGTACTTTTGTAGTGTAGCCACCGTTATAGGGTGGGAAATTCAGGTAAAAATATTTATCCCTCAACCAACACCTAAAAACAGATTATCCGGCCATTATCACATTGCTGTTTGTGGGACTTTGCCATGCGAAAAATTGGCAGCCGTATTCCCTACATTACAACAGTGACTACACTTCAAAAAAGTACTTTAACATAAGAACATAAGAAATAGGAGCAGGAGTAGGCCAATCGGCCCCTCGAGCCTGCTCCGCCATTCAATAAGATCATGGCTGATCTGATCCTAACCTCAAATCTAAATTCATGTCCAATTTCCTGCCCACTCCCCGTAACCCCTAATTCCCTTTACTTCTAGGAAACTGTCTATTTCTGTTTTAAATTTATTTAATGATGTAGCTTCCACAGCTTCCTGGGGCAGCAAATTCCACAGACCTACCACCCTCTGAGTGAAGAAGTTTCTCCTCATCTCAGTTTTGAAAGAGCAGCCCCTTATTCTAAGATTATGCCCCCTAGTTCTAGTTTCACCCATCCTTGGGAACATCCTTACCGCTTCCACCCGATCAAGCCCCTTCACAATCTTATATGTTTCAATAAGATCGCCTCTCATTCTTCTGAACTCCAATGAGTAGAGTCCCAATCTACTCAACCTCTCCTCATATGTCCACCCCCTCATCCCCGGGATTAACCGAGTGAACCTTCTTTGTACTGCCTCGAGAGCAAGTATGTCTTTTCTTAAGTATGGACTCCAAAACTGTATGCAGTATTCCAGGTGCGGTCTCACCAATACCTTATGTAACTGCAGCAATACCTCCCTGTTTTTATATTCTATCCCCCTAGCAATAAAAGCCAACATTCCGTTGGCCTTCTTGATCACCTGCTGCACATTGGCTGTAAAGAGCTTTGGGACGTCCTGAGGTCATGAAAGATGCTTATGTAAATGCAGGTCTTTTCCTTTCGAGACGCTCGCAATCCCAGTGCCGTGGAATTTAAGGCACTTCTATTGCGGCGGCAAATTCCGTCCTGGTGCCAGCAGTGGATGCAGAGGTCGTTGGAGACCTGGGAGCCTCCCTGATGGTTAAATGGAAGCTCCGTACAGGTCAGATGGTCTGTGCACGGAAAGGACTGAGGTGGTCTTAGTCGGTGGCAGTGAGCTTTTTACTTGCTGAGAAAACCACTTGTTGAGTTGTGTGGGGTTTTTTTTTTGCTTCTTCAGAGGTAGCGATGTCACCTCGTTTATATTACAGAGTTGCTGCTCAGGTAGAGGCCACTGCTGCTTGTAAAGCTAAGAATATTCAAGGACTGTATAAATGTGTCTGCAATTCGCCCAAACTATGGGCTTTATCTTTAATTGTAAAATATTTTTTGTTGCCGGTTTCAGATCCTACCACAGGGGCAGACTTGGATCAGTTTATGTGACATTTCAGCAGAGAGGAAGGAGCACAGGTGGCTTCAGGGGAGCCCAAGTGAGACAGCGCAGTGCTTGCCAAGAACTGTGACTTGGATAGAATTAGCAGACTAACATAATCATTGGCAGGACCTCCGATTACCATGATATAGAGAGTATTATGATGATGGTGATGGCCCTGGCAATCAGTGCTGATTCAGAGCCGTTCAATACTTCGCTCCCACTGTTTTTTGCAAGTCGCTCCTCATCTGTTGGGAATGCTGGGCTCATTCTCCCAAATCAACACACGAGTGCAACCCCTCTTCTCCTACTTAGCACTGTAGTGTCGCAAAGGAAATACCCACCATACTTACATTTATACGCTGTACAGTTGGATCGTTTCGTCAGAGCATCTCGCACATTAGACAGAGTAGCCATGATGTGGAGATGCCGGTGGTGGACTGGGGTGGACAAATGTAAGGAATCTTACAACACCAGGTTATAGTCCAACAGTTTTATTTGAAAATCACAAGCTTTCGGAGGCTTTCTCCTTCGTCAGGTGACCAGACGAAGGAGAAAGCCTCCGAAAGCTTGTGATTTTCAAATAAAACTGTTGGACTATAACCTGGTGTTGTAAGATTCCTTACATTAGACAGAGTAGATAGAGAGAAACTGTTCCCGTTGGTGGAAGGGTCAAGAACCAGAGGACGTAGATTTAAGGTGATTGGCAAAATGACCAAAGGCGACATGAGGAAAAACTTTTTTTTACACAGCGAGTGGTTATGATCTGGAATGCACTGCCCGAGGGGATGGTGGAGGCAGATTCAATCGTGGCCTTCAAAAGGGAATTGGATAAATACTTGAAGGGAAAACATTTGCAGGGCTACGGGAGAGCACGACTAGCTGGATTGCTCTTGCAGAGAGCCGGCGCAGGCTGGATGGGCCGAATGGCCTCCTTCTCTGCTGAAACCAGTCTATGATTAACTTACTGCTTTGTAGTTCCTTCTAAGACACACAGGGTGATGGGCTGTCTTTTTTTCTCTCTGTGCCTGTGTGTGTGTCTCTCTCTTTCCTCTTTTCTCTTTTTTTTTCTCTTTCTCTTTCTCTCTCTGCCTGTGTCTCTTTTACCCCCTCCACTCCCCCCCTCAGTTCAGATACTTTGAAAACTGTGGAAGTCCTTTTAAGTGACACCTTTTTTCCATTTATAAACTCTGAATGAGGCAGTGTCCTAAATGGCCCAGAGGTAAAATCACCGAGCCACACAGGCTGACTGGACTGATCTCTGGTGAGCTGCTCCAGTTGGCTTCAAGTGCCCCAGGTTAGGGAAGGAAATAATTGGCCAAGATTATCGTCCTTGATCACTACCCAGTGACCACAATGCACGTTCGTGCGTAGGTGCTGGGTGAGGTGGGCAGGATCGGCCTCTTCCGTGATGTCCTCTACAGTTGAATAGCCTGCCAGTATTCACCGTTGAGGTTCATGCATGAATAATACTCAATTGGCTGAGGTCAAGGAAGGCACCTGTGGCACCTCTTCCCACCAGGAGGGGGAAGGGTGAAAATTGGAGGAAGTAAACGGGAGGAGGTTTAATGAGTTTTCCCCACAGCTTCATGCGCTCTGAAAACCTGGGCAATGTTTAGTTTGAGATAAATGCAAGGCTTTCTTCTCTCCTTCCCCCCCCCGCCCTGCCTTTATTCAGTACACTCTAATCCCATGTCAGTCGGACCCATTAATACACACGTGGTCCTCACAGTGCTGGCTTTCACCTACTACTGTTTGTGGTGGTGCTTCACTTCGCTGTAAACCCCTCAACCCCGATGTGAACTTTGTACCATACACATTCAGTGATATTTTCAACAATATAATTGTTCAGTTAGTTCGATTACCGAAAGTAATTTGGTTTCCCTTGATAGCTTGGTGGATAACTGCAAAGCCTGATGAGATACTGAGCCGTACAGGCCCCATCAGGGTCTCTGCTTTGTTCGCTGGTCTGTTCCGAGTTGGCTGATCCCTCGATTAAGAGACAAAGGCTGCTGCAATTTGGAGCCGTGGAGTCCCTGGGTTGAGAAGGGTGATATCAGAGTTCCTACTCCTAACATTGAGCCCTGTTGGAAACTATGCAGGCGTGAACGTGGGCTCAGGGCAGGATTGAGCTGGCTTCTGACACCTCCTTCAGTCGAATAGCCCACTGACACTTGCTGCCTATTGATTCATGCCGTGGGCACAGGCTGTCCAAAGTACCTACTCAAGTGAGCGATCTTCACGTGAGAGCTTAGATGGTGAAAGGCGGAATACTGTTCGACCGTGAGGGGCTTGAGAACTGAATCCAATCATAGCTTCACCAAATGTCCAAGTTGCTGGATACCAATCAGGAGCAGAAACTTTGTGTGATTGCCTCCCTGTCTCCCCCATGCTCCTTGCCCAGGGGCGCTGGAAATAATTGTGCCCCGGTTGGAATCAGCTGACTCAGTACAGACAAGGAGTTGAACTGAGGGCCTTCCTGAAAAGCACATCTAAGCACCACACCAAGTGATCCATCCAGCCACCTCTATCTCTCTCTCTCTCTCTCTCTCTTGTTCTCCTTTCTCTTTTTCTCTTTCTCCCACTCCGAATTAGAAATTGCAAACTTTTACATTTCCAACCGGTGCAGAGGTTTGTTGCTGTGATTGCCGCACAAAAAAAGTACTCTGCAGCAGTTAGCTCACCTGCTAGTGATCTTTGCTAATGATTTACAGGGTCCCACCGGTAACGGCACTTGTTGTTAAGCCAGTGGTGTCCCCTGCACCATGTGTAGCACCAATCGCTGACCACTGACACAATCTGAAGCCCAGAGGTGCAAGTTTCACATTCAGTTTGTGGTTTCATGTTATTGATTTAGATCTTGTGACGTGATACGGATTGATTTTTTTTTCTCTCTCTTGTATATCTGGAGGATTTTTTTTCTCTCTTATTTTCACTGATCTCAAAAAATAAGAAATATTAACGCAACGGAAGAATGACGTATTGACTCTGGACAGGTGTTGATTGGAAGATGTGTTGGTTTAATCATCATCTACCACAGCAAGCATTTTTGCCCGACAGATGTAAGTCACTGAAGGAATAGATGTTTAAGCCGAAACATGATGCAATTACAAGGTGAACAGTAAGTAAAGCCCATTGCCTTGCAACACAAAATAAGTACAGTATGAGAAATATAGTTGATGCTGGCTGTAGGTCCTTTCTACTATTTTTCTTGTGTTGGAAAAAACTCCAGTCATCTTGAAGTCTTAAGAATATAAGAAATAGGAGCAGGAGTAGGCCATCCGGCCCCTCGAGCCTGCTCCGCCATTCAACAAGATCATGGCTGATCTTCTACCTCAATGCCATTTTCCTGCACTATCCCCATGTCCCTTGATGCCTTTAATATCTAGAAATCTATCAGTCTCTGTTTTGAATGTACTGAATGACTGAGCCTCCACAGCCCTCTGGGGTAGAGAATTCCAAAGATTCACCATCCTCTGAGTGAAGAAATTTCTCCTCATCTCAGTCCTAAATGACTTACCCCTTATTCTGAGACTGTGACCCCTGGTTCTAGATTCCCCAGCCAGGGGAAACATCCTCCCTGCATCTACCCTGTCAAGCCCTGTAAGAATTTTATATGTTTCAATGAGATCGCCTCTCATTCTTCTAAACTCTAGAGAATACAGGCCCAGTCTACTCAATCTCTCCTCACACGACAATCCCACCATCCAGGAATCAGTCTGGTGAACCTATGTTGCACTCCCTCGATGGCAAGTAAATCCTTTCTTAGGTAAGGAGACCAAAACTGCACACAATACTCCAGGTGTGGTCTCACCAAGGCTCTATATAATTGCAGGTGCAGCAAACAATTAGGAAGCCAAATGGCATTTTAGCCTTTATTTCAAGTCTTGTTTCGGTCTCTTTCTTCCCCCCCCCCCCCCCCCCCCCCATTAGTGATTACCCTGGACGTTTGCCAATTGCTAATTACATAGAAGGTACAGCACAGAAACAGGCCGTTCGGCCCAACAGGTCCATGCCGGTGTTTATGCTCCACATGAGCCTCCTTCCACCCTGCTTCATCTAACCCTATCGGCTCATCCTTCTATTCCTTTCTCCTTCAAATCGTGCCCACGGGATTTTTTACGTCCACCTGAGAGGGTAGACGGGGCCTCGGTTTAACGTCTCATCCGAAAGACGGCACCTCCGACAGTGCAGCGCTCCCTCAGTACTGCACTGGGAATGCTGGCCTAGATTTTTATGCTCAAATTTCTGGAGCAAGGCTTGAACCCACAACCTTCTGACTCAGAACCAGACCAGAAACTTAACTGGACCAGCCATATAAATACTGTGGCTACGAGAGCAGGTCAGAAGCTGGGTATTCTGCGGCGAGTGACTCACCTCCTGACTCCCCAAAGCCTTTCCACCATCTACAAGGCACAAGTCAGGAGTGTGATGGAAATTTTTTTTTTTTTATTCGTTCACGGGATGTGGGCGTCGCTGGCGAGTCCAGTATTTATTGCCCATCCCTAATTGCCCTTGAGAAGGTGGTGGTGAGCCGCCTTCTTGAACCGCTGCAGTCCGTGTGGTGACGGTTCTCCCACAGTGCTGTTAGGAAGGGAGTTCCAGGATTTTGACCCAGCGACAATGAAGGAACGGCGATATATTTCCAAGTCGGGATGGTGTGTGACTTGGAGGGGAACGTGCAGGTGGTGTTGTTCCCATGTGCCTGCTGCTCTTGTCCTTCTAGGTGGTAGAGGTCACGGGTTTGGGAGGTGCTGTCGAAGAAACCTTGGCGAGTTGCTGCAGTGCATCCACTTGCTTGGATGAGTGCAGCTCCAACAACAGTCAAGAAGCTCGACACCATCCAAGATAAAGCAGCCCGCTTGATTGGCACCCCATCCACCACCCTAAACATTCACTCCCTTCACCACCGGCGCACTGTGGCTGCAGTGTGCACCATCCACAGGATGCACTGCAGCAACTCGCCAAGGCTTCTTCGACAGCACCTCCCAAACCCGCGACCTCTACCACCTAGAAGGACAAGAGCAGCAGGCACATGGGAACAACACCACCTGCACGTTCCCCTCCAAGTCACACACCATCCCGACTTGGAAATATATCGCCGTTCCTTCATCATCACTGGGTCAAAATCCTGGAACTCCCTTCTTAACAGCACTGTGGGAGAACTGTCACCACACGGACTGCAGCGGTTCAAGAAGGCGGCTCACCACCACCTTCTCAAGGGCAATTAGGGATGGGCAATAAATGCTGGCCTCGCCAGCGACGCCCACATCCCGTGAACGAATTTTAAAAAAAGGATGGCGATGGTTGGCAGGACTGTGGAGGGAGGGCATCAAACTGTTGAGTCCGATCCTGTCCTCACTTGAGATCTACACAGATACACTTTTGACCACTGGTGACTGGATAGCAATCAGGAGTGGGAGCTGGGCTGATATTTTTTTTCTCTCTCTCTGGCTAGTCCAGGCCAATACTGGCGCCCCAGTTACTGCTCTCGCTGTGACCGTGCAACTCAGCATAGAGCAGGAATGGAACCTGATCTGTATAGCTCAGCGACACACCATGTGTATGCTTAATTATTGAGGCACAGTGCGCGCCCAGGGCTAATTACTCGGTGCGATTAGGAAATAGAGACGTGTCACTGTACGAGCAGCTGGTTGCTGGGGGTTAAAAAAAAAATCAATTTGGAGCCGCACTGAGGGTCCGGGGGATGTGGTGAAGGGAAGAGACACATGGTCCGGCATGAAGTGAACAGTGCGCGATCACACCCACCACGAGCTGGGGCCCCTTTCTGTTCAAGGCAAATCATCAGTAGCAGCAGTCTGTACTGTTAAGGTCCCAGCGGGATCAGAGAGTCACGTTTTCACGGGTCTCGTGAGCTGCTGTTAGGATCTCTGCTTGAAACTAAAACTGTGGTCTTGGATTCACTCCCCTTTCATTACTGGAATTGCAGGTTCCCAGCCCCTTAAAGGGGCTTTAATTGGGAGGGAGGCACCAGCTTAAGTAAATGTTTCTTTTCTTCATGTTTCTGGTTTTCTGCCCCTGGAATTTCTTTTGCCCTTTATGGTCAGATGATGTCAAAGTTTCTTGCTTTTTAACTCTCCTCTGTTATCAAAGCACTCTGCTCGATCTGAACCTTTTTATTTAGGTCATGGTGTGCTTCTAATGGGAAGCATCGCTGCCGATAGAAGCTGTGGTGGGGCAGTTTATTTTTGAGAGAATGAGTAAGTAACGTTGCCACTCGGGCTAAAGTAGGGCACCTTGCCCAGACTGTCGTCACTCTGTCTCGGTGTCTCCAGTGACCGTCTCGTGTCGTCAGCTTTGAAAACCCCCGGGGGATTAAAGCAGGAGATCCTGTGGGGAGCCAGCAGATTGGCAGGCGACAGACGTGCTGATGAGGAGTGCTAATCCTTGCAGTTGGCTTTACACTGGATAACCACTTTCCTTTTAAGGAGGGGAGTTGAATTGGCCTTTCATGTCCTATTATGAGACTTTGGTATAGGAGAGAGGGAGGGACTCGCAACACGTGACAAAGCACCCAATGTAAGCTAAAGCAGTTTCACCAGCTGAACATAAGAACATAAGAAATAGGAGCAGGAGTAGGCCAATCGGCCCCTCGAGCCTGCTCCGCCATTCAATAAGATCATGGCTGATCTGATCCTAACCTCAAATCTAAATTCACGTCCAATTTCCTGCCCGCTCCCCGTAACCCCTAATTCCCTTTACTTCTAGGAAACTGTCTATTTCTGTTTTAAATTTATTTAATGATGTAGCTTCCACAGCTTCCTGGGGCAGCAAATTCCACAGACCTACTACCCTCTGAGTGAAGAAGTTTCTCCTCATCTCAGTTTTGAAAGAGCAGCCCCTTATTCTAAGATTATGCCTCCTAGTTCTAGTTTCACCCATTCTTGGGAACATCCTTACCGCATCCACTCGATCAAGCCCCTTCACAATCTTATATGTTTCAATAAGATCGCCTCTCATTCTTCTGAACTCCAATGAGTAGAGTCCCAATCTACTCAACCTCTCCTCATACGTCCGCCCCCTCATCCCCGGGATTAACCGAGTGAACCTTCTTTGTACTGCCTCGAGAGCAAGTATGTCTTTTCTTAAGTATGAAGGAGGGCAGTGTGTCAGTTTGAAGCTGTGCTGGAGTGGGAAGTTTGCGGGTTCAAGCCTCAGTCCAGGTACATGAGCGCATAACCTAGGCCGACACTACTGTGCGGTACTGAGGGAACGCTGTCTTGTCGTTAGTCAGACCTTAACGGAAGCCCCCCTCCGCCTCCGTCTATCTGTTTAGGTGCAAGTAAAAGATCCCACGGCACTATTTGAAGAGGAGAACGACGTTCTCCTGGTGTCTTGGCCAATATTCGTCCCTCAACCAATACTTAATAAATAGATTAACTGAGTCCTGAGGATGTGACGAAGGGCTATATAAATTGTTCTTTTCAAACAACTAATTTTTAAAAAAATTGCTGAGCAGGTGGCATATTGGCACCTATCACTTCAAAACAAACAGTCATGTTACACATGATGAAAAATAAAGCAAGCTCTCTCTCCGCCCCCTAAAAAAAAAACAAATTGTCAAATGCAAACAAAGGAAAAATAGCAAGAAGTTGCATCGATAGAGCTCCTTTCTCTTTCTTAGGATGTCCCAAAGTGTTTCACAGCCAATGAATTACAACTCTGTGAAGTGTAGTCACTATTGTTATGTAGGCTAACACAGCAGTTTGCTCGCCGTGCAGTCGCACAAGCAGCCATGAGATAAATAGCCAGTTAATCTGATTTTGGTGGTGGTGGTTGAGCGATAAATGTCAGCCAGGACACCAATAGAACTCCTCTGCACAACTTCAAAATAGTGCCATTCCCCTGAATAGGCAGACGGGCCTCGGTTTCAGATCTCATCTGAAGGTCGTCAGCTCTCGCAGTGCAGCACTCCCTCAGTACATAAGAAATAGGAGCAGGAGTAGGCCATACGGCCCGTCGAGCCTGCTCCGCCATTCAGTCAGATCATGGCTGATCTTCGACCTCAACTCCACTTTCCCGCCCCATCCCCATATCCCTTGATTCCCTTCGAGTCCAAAAATCTATCGATCTCAGTTTTGAGACCCTCTGAGTGAAGAAGTTCCTCCTCATCTCAATGCTAAATGGCTGACCCTGAGTGCTGGACTATCCAGCCAGGGGAAACATCCTCTCAACATCTACCCTGTCAAGCCCTCTCAGAATCTTTTATGTTTCAATGAGATCACCTCTCATTCTTCTAAACTCCAGAGAGTATAGGCCCATTCTACTCAAATAAAGTTTTTAAAAATGACAGTACTGTAATGAAACAGAAAGTGAGTAATGCGCCTTGGGACGTTTCACTATGTTAAAGGCGCTATATAAATGCAACTTGTTGCAATATGATGACATTGGCACGGCCTTCTCTTTAAGAATGCACAAAGCTCTGCCTTCTTTCAAAAGCCCTGAAGTGTCAGCCTAGATTATGCACATTTTATTTAGATGATCTATTCCTAGTAGTAATAAGAAAGAAACAACTTGCATTTATCTAGCAGGCCATCCTAAAGCAGTTCGCATCCATTAAATTAGTTTTTCAGTGTTAATGTGGGCAAATAGTTGTTGGCCTAGGAAATATTACCTCTTAAGTGAGATTTATAGCAAAATTCTGAATGCATAATATTTGCTATTTCAATCTTCCCCCAATATTAATTTCAAGTCAGTTTCAAGTTGTTTAAATTGACTAAACTCGATCTTTATGTAAAGACAGAACCGTAATGTTTTAGATGTACGGGTGTAGCTGGGGTCTGTGGAAATCTGTGACACCTCCTGGCCGATATCTGTGGCTGTGTAACCCGTATTCCTCACTGATCAGACTTGCTGTGTGTTTTTTTAAAGTTTCTTTTTAAACTCCAGCTCTCTGTGTACTTGGCTTAGAATGAAAGGGTGCTGTGGATCAGTTACTCGAAGAAAATCCGACTGACGTTTTACAAAGTTGCACTCTTGGTTTGGGATTGAATCTGCAGTTTCACAAAGCACTGATTGCTCTTGTTGCATTAGCCTTTTTCTGAGACCTTTGACGCCTGATGCACTTCACAGCCAATGAATTACTTTTGAAGTGGAGTCACTGTTGTAAGCAAATACGGCAGCCAGTTTGCACACAAGAAGGTCCCACGAACAGCATTTAATGTTCTTTGGTGGTGTTGGTTGAGGTTTAAATGTTACCCAGAGCACCTCCCTGCTCGTCTTCGCATTGTGCCATGGTATCTTTTACTTCCAGCGGAACAGGTTTGATGATTCAGGTGAAAGACAGCACCTCTGACAATTCAGCACTCCCTCAGCACTGCACTGCAATGTCAGCCTAGGTTATATGCTCAATTGCAGA
Organism: Heptranchias perlo; assembly: GCF_035084215.1. NCBI lineage: Eukaryota > Metazoa > Chordata > Chondrichthyes > Hexanchiformes > Hexanchidae > Heptranchias > Heptranchias perlo. Next base: position 156,157,295 of record NC_090326.1, read on the forward strand.
AGTGTGATAGATATCAAGCTGCAACCTTCTGACTCAGAGGTGAACCAATCTGACAGAAGAAAGGCAAATTGGTCATGTTTGCAGATAAGTTGGGGAGAAAGTCAAGTCTGATGAGGCAGCCAATGTATTATAAAATGAGCTAAATGAAACCCCATATAGATAAGTGTATGGTACTGCACATTGCTGCAAAATGGGTGACATACATACTCTGTGAAAAGTATTGAACTAGTTGAGTGTTGAAGTTGATAGAGATCTAGAGGTATCAGTAGATCTAGCACTAACAGCACTTCAGCCACCGATCTTCGGGTAAGCGTTCTCCAAGGCGGCCTTCGAGACACACGACAACGCAAAATCATCGAGCAGAAATTGATAGCCAAGTTCTGCACCCATGAGGACGGCCTCAACCAGGATCTTGGATTCATGTCACGCTACACGTAACCCCACCAGCGGAAAAAAAAGTTATCTGTTTTTAATACAACTGGTCATTCTCTCTCTCTCTCTCTCTCTCTCTCTCTCTTCCTTTCAGATGTTTCTCTCTCTCTCTCTCTCTCTCTCTCTGGTTCTGGCCGTTTGTATATTCAGTAGTCTTGTATCTAATGTCTCTCTGTCTGAACACTATTCAATTCCTTTGATTGCCTTGATGACGGGCAGTTGGAAAGATTATCTGTAATCACCAGGCATTGTTCTCTGACTATATATGCGGTAACTTTCAAGGAATCTCACACACACCTGACAAAGGAGAAAGCCTCCGAACGCTTGTGATTTTCAAATAAAACTGTTGGACTATAACCTGGTGTTGTAAGATTCCTTACAAATGCATCTAGTCACTGAAACAAATCAAATAGAATGTAGAACATTTTTCCTGAACCCAGTACAGTGCTTTGGTGAGGTTTTACCTTGAGTACTGGTGTTCAGTTCTGATCACCTAGACACAAGGGAAACTGGAGTTGGTGCAGAGAAGTGCAGTGAAGCTTAATCTCAGCATCAGAGGATTAAGTTAGAAGGAAAAACTGGGCTCTTTGACATAGAAAGGAGATGACTGAGAGATGACCTCATTGAGGTATAGAAAATAGTGAATGATATAGAAAAGATAAATATGGATTGCTACTTGAAGGTAAACCATGACAGGACGAAGGGGCATGTAGCTACAGTAGTTTGATGAAGTGAAATTTCCTAGGCCTTGAAAAGAACATTTAACAGTGATGCAATAGGGGAGGAGAACGAAACCGTGGTCAAAAAGGTAGGCTAGAGGAGGCTTTTGAAGGAAGAGTGAGAAGCAGCAAGATGGATGGGTTCATGCGAGATCAAGATGGCTGAAGACTGTGCCACTGAAGGTGGAGTGGGGAGGATACAAAGGAGGTCCGAGTCGGAGAAGCATAGGACACATCATGGCATGCATGTTAACAGAAGTCGCAGAGTAGGGAGGAGCAAGGCCATTGAGGGATTTGTAAACCAGGGCAACATTTTAAATTCAATACATGGAGGGAGAGGAAGCCAATGGAGGTTGGTAAAGACAGGGGTGTTAAGGGAACAGGACTTAGTGAGGGAAGGGATGCAGGCAGCATCATTTGGGGTGAGTTGTAGGATAGAACCTAGGAGGCCAGTGAGAAGATTGGAGGTGGTATCTCCAATCCCGATGGTAGTGAAGGTATGAATGAGGGTTTCAACAGTGCTTGGGGTTGAGGTCAAGATGAAGGAGAACAGACTATGTTATGGGGGTGGATATAATCTTGGCCCATAGAATATGGGGTTTGAAGCCCAGCTCCGGGTCAAACCGGAAGCCAAGATTACACACCGTCGTGTTTAATGTGAGCGAGCGGTTGGGGAGGGGGCTCGTTTGCGAAGTTTCTGGCAGGAGCCAAACTGAATGACTTAAGTCGGAGAAAATCTTTGCTCATCCAGAACTTAATGTTAGCCGAGCAGTCAGCCAGCCAGCACAGCGGTGATCTGGAGTCGAGGGTGGCAGCAGAGGGGTGGAGTTCGGTGTCGAGAGCACGTATGTGGAAACTGATGCCCGTGCTTACGGAAGATGGCAAAGTGAGGCAGCACGTAAAGGAGGAAAAGGAAGGGGCTACGGAAGGAAATGGAGGTGAAGCCACTGCAGGAGATATGCCAGCTACATTGGGGCTGTAAAATCAAGCAGAGGCAGCCCTTGGAAACCACAGGGGAAAGAGGAGAATGAATGAATGAATGAGGGTTTCACCAAAAAAGAAGCTGAGGGCAGGGAGGAATAGTGCGCTGCGGTTACAGTGACTTTGGTGCCGTGGGCTGGGCAGGGCAGAAACTGGACCAAAGGGATTCGAAGAGGGAAAGGTGGGCTGGCAGCTGGGTTTCAGCAGCACGCTCACTGGACGTGAGTGAAAAGGGAGATTGGAGCTGGGGCAACGTAGAAAAGTACTGAGGGGTTGAGGGTGGGGCCTTTGAGGAAAAGGGCGATGACACCATTTTTGTAATGATGTGGAGATGCCGGTGATGGACTGGGGTGGACAAATGTAAGGAGTCTTACAACATCAGGTTATAGTCCAACAGTTTTATTTGAAAATCACAAGCTTTCGGAGCTTACCTCCTTCATTTTTGTAAGTTACAGAAACTGAAGAGTGAGCCACAGATGACATCAGCAAGCATTGGGCCAAGGAGAAGTAGTGTGCTTTGTTGGGTTGGGATGGGAGAGGCACGAGGATGCAGGAGATATGGGTCCCATGGAGGGAGATGAGGGATGGAAGAAAATTGGGAGAGAAACTAGAGTGATACAAGCTTGGTGCACGAGCTGGGAGGAAGAGGCTGAGGCTGAGGCAGTAAAGCAGATAGTGTTGATCCTTGTAGATGAGCTAATATGGGCCAAATAGCAGTCGTTGTCTGCGTCCGTTGTTAAAAACAATTTTATTGCCTGTCTGCAGTCATGTATGAGGCGCAATAAAAACTGAAAACCTGTGACCAGCAAATGAGCTCATAGCATTGCTCCAGCGTTACTGAATGTCAGTGCCTAACTATCGTAGGGCCTGGCATCACTCTGAAGTTTCATAAGGGGTGCATTGTGCGCATTTGTGTATAAAATATCCCGCGTCTTCCTGTCTGATTATGCACTTCTTGTCATCACCTCCCCGGCTTGGCTGTGTGACTGAGTGGAAGTATTTCAGAGTGCTCACGGCTACCAAGGTCTAAAGAGTTCAGACTCGGATAAACAAAACGGTGCCAAGAATTTAATCTAATGCACAATGTATAACAAAGGAGACGTTTTGTTTATGTTGAAGGGAATGCATTGGAGTCCCTTTCCCATCCCTCTGGGAGAAAGAGCTGTAGTACTGGCCTCTGCCAAATGATAAGATATTGCATTTCCTTCTATAGAATCTAGCACAGTAGCAATTGTTGGGAGAGGGAAGAGGAGAAATGAATAAGGACAAAATGGCAAAGAAAGAACGAGCTTGCATTTATATAGCGCCTTTCACGACCTCGGGATGTCCCAAAACGCTCCATAGCCAATGAACTACTTTTTGAAGTCTCGCTGTTGTAGTGTAGGAAACACAGCAGCAAATTTGTGCACAGCAAGATCCCACAAACAGCAATGTGATGATCAGATCATCAGTTTTTAGTGATGTTGGTTGAGGGATACATATTGGCCGGGACACCGGGGAGAAACTCCCCTGCTCTTCGAGATAGTGCTGTGGGATCTTTTACGTCCACTTGAAAAGGCAGACGGGGCCTCGGTTTAACGTCTCATCCAAAAAAAAACGGCACCGCCAACAGTGCAGCGCTCCATCAGCACTGCACTGGAGCGTCAGCCTAGATTTTGTGCTGAAGCCTCTGGAGTGGGACTTGAACCCACGACCTTCTGAGTCAGAGGCCAGTGTTGCAACTGAGCCACGGCTGACGTCTTAAAGAAGGAGAAGTGTAGGCCTTCGGGGAGTTCTACAATGTTGGAAAATCAGGTTGCCACCATTTGCCAATTCTGTAATCAGACAGGCGGCAGGAAAGAAGCAGGCAAGGGGGTGAGATCGTCATTTAAATTCTGATGTGCGCTTTGGTTTGACGTTGAAAGTTCATTGAAAACCTTAACAAATGGCTCCACATCTTGAGAGAGGAAAATTGTGTTTTGGTGGGTGGGGGAGGAAATTGATTTGAAAGCCATAGTTTTGTGACTGGTTTACAGGTTAAAAATTAGAATTTGATCCAAAACTGGACGGATGTGAGTGCTCTCAGCAGAGCCTGGTAACCTGTTAGCAAATGCTGAATGTAACCAGCAAGAACCAGATAAGATCAGCTCCTGATCAACAACAACCAGTTGTATTTATAATGTGTCTTTTATGTTAAGAAAAAAAAAGTCCCATGGCAGTTCGCCAATGGCATATGGAAAATGGACACCGAGTCAGGAAAGGAGATACTAGGAGAGTTCGAGTGAGATCTAGGAGGGTTGACGAAACACTTGATTGAAGAGGTGGTTTTTGAGGAGGTTCTAGACTTCAGCACTCGAGGGTAACCAAACAGCAAGGTGAAATCTGGTTCTTCCAAATTTGGTGTACCTGTTTTGGTTGGTACAGTGGAACCTCTGTTACCTGAAGGTCCACCTCAGTAGATAACGGGAAGTGATGGATAATCAAGAGTCTGAAAATGTTGGTCTTACACAAGGTTCACAGCAATACCCCAGACATGGGAATGAAGAAGGAAAAATCCCTGAATCTTCCTTGTACTTTGAGGTTGATCTATGTCATCGACAGGAAGTGACTGGTGTTAGTGTACTGTACTACGAGGCTTTGTGGTTAATTGGGGAAGGTGAATAGTTGGAGTGCGGATAATGGAGATTCCACTGTAATTGACACTGGCCAATCTGGCTGCTGAGCAAGCTTCAACTTTCATTGGCACAGACCCATCTTTAGGTTTAAGTGAGTTGCACATTTGAGTTGGCATTAAATTATTTGTTTTAACTTCCAGCTCTACATTTCCATGTCTTGTTTTTGAAGATAGGAATTAATAGAATTTTAATGTAGTTTTCAGTGTTCTATTGTGATAGTGGCCTTGATTTAACCACCCCCCCCCCCCCCCCCCACCCCGGGACAGGCAGGAAAGGGTTGGGCGAAGGGTTCAAATCTTGAAAGTTGCAAACCCACCAACTTCCCAGTGGCTGTAATATTAAAATAAAAACACATGGTTGTTTCTGTCTAGCGTAGTCGGTTGTGACAGTGTTAAAGCTTTTACACCAGAGGTGCCCTTGATGTGGCCCCCCACTAAAAGCAAGCGGGGGTCCTACTCAAAATATGCAAAAGCCATCGGCGTCGCGACGTAACATTAACATCAAGCCGGGAAGAGTTCCGCACTGACTGATGCCCCAGTGCAGAATCACGGTGGGGCAAGTCGACTGGCCAGAATAGGCCCAGGTGAGTGTAAGAAATTTCCTTCTGTTTGAATTCCTTGCGGGCCAGGAGGAGCAGGAGTGTGTAACGTCACTCTCCCAAAAATGTGAACGCAGTGTAAAAAGTACCTGCAGATTCGGTGCTACTCATGGTACAAAGAGCATCACAGGATTGCCTTGTACAACACACGCTGTTAAAAGAGACCTCATTCCTAACTATCTATTGGGGGCGTAGGGCAGGAACAGGCTGTGTCTTTTGTGGATTAGGATCTCAAACTCATTAAAGCACTGTGCTAATGCCTGAGGGCCTGATCAATATTGTTTTGTCCCTTGTTCCCTTGTTCAGACACCATAACAAGGTGGTCTTTAAATAACATTTCTGCATTAGAGATGAAACAGAAAAACCCTGAAAATGATGGAAACCTGAAATATAATCAAAAAAGGTTCTGGAAGTGCACCACAGGTCCGTCAGTATCTGAAATGACAGGTTACTCTGAGTTGCGACATAGGGACTTTGTAAAGTTAGTTGAAGCTTTTAAGCCGACTTGCAGTGAAAGCTGGAAAAACTGGCCTGATCTTCCTGGTGCCAACAGTACTTGAGTTTTTATGGCAGAGACCAGGATTTGTTCTTCAGCCCTGAGCTCTGCCTCTGTGATTGGCAGCAACAATTGGGTTGAGGAGTGGAGGTTAATGGAGCAAGTACACAAACCACACATTCCACAAATTGACCTCTGGTGCAAAAGCTTTAACACTGTCACAACCGACTACGCTAGACAGAAACAACCATGTGTTTTTATTTTAAACGGCAGATCACCTTCTGTAGCACTTAACTGAATGTTTGAAAGGGAAGGAATGATCTCAAGGCAGCCATGAGGCACTGTGTTTTAATACCCCATTCATGTCCCAGTGCTACTCTCTCTAGTGTCAGCCTCGACTCAACAGTAGCACTCTTACTTCTCGAGTCCAGGGACTTGAGCACATAATCTAGGCTGACACTCTCAGTGCAATACTGAGGGAGTGCTGCATTGTCAGAGCTGCCGTCTTTCGGATGAGACGTTCTACTGAGGCCCCGTCTGCATGCTCAAAAACGATCCCATGGCACTATTCGAAGGCGAGCCAGGGAGTTCTCCCAGTATCCTGCTCAGCCTTTGTCCCTCGACCAGCACCACCAAAAGCAGGTTAACTGGTTGTTCATCTATCAGCTGTGCACAGGTTGGCTGCTGAGTTTGCCTACGCAACGGTAACTACACTTAAAAACTAATTCATCGTCTGTAAATCGATTTGGGTCAACCTGAGGACGTGAACGGCACTGTATAAATCCAGGTGCCGCCTTTCGGATGAGACATTAAGCCGAGGCCCCATCTGCCCTCTCAGGTGGACGTAAAATGCATTGCCTGAAAGAGTGGTGGAAGCAGGTTCAATGGTAACTTTCAAAAGGGAATTAGATATATATGTGGAAAGGAAAAGGAAAGATTTGCAGGGCTATGGGAGAAAGAGCAGGGGGAGTGGGACTAATTGGATAGCACTTTCAAAGAGCCGGCACTGGCATGATGGGCCGAATGGCCTCCTTTTGTGCTGTAAGATTCTATGAAGTCTTTTCCTGACGTCTCAAAAAGTCAACTTGCAAAGTGGTTTTGCTTCGTGTCCCTAGGGGCAAAGCACTGCACCTGTCGCTGGTAAATGGCCGTTCCTACCTTTTCAGCCTGCCTGTTACAGGCCAGCAATACAGTTTATCAGGGTTTGGCTTGTATGGGGTTTCAGCCGACGTCTGAATTGTGAAGTCCCAAATGTGCTGTTAGACCAAGTGCGCTTGCAGACTGCACACGGATATTCAGAATAAATTAGAGGGTAAAGTTACAACAGGGATCTGAAGTGCATGTGGTTTTTTTTTTGAACCATTGTGTATGCACACATTACAGTTATAGAAATACATGGGAGATACAACCCAGAAACGGGCCATTGGGCCCAATCAGTGGGTGTCAGAGTTTACCATCCACACAAGCAAATAGCCCAAACTACATTTACCCAACCTGTTCCCATATCCCTTTATTCCCTTTTTCCTTCATCCATCTATCCAATCTAATCTTGAATGTTGACATAGTTCCTGCCTCAACCGTAATTATAAATGGGAATCAAATGTTAATTCACGGAGAGAGAACGACAAGATACCAGTTAATGATCTTTAAGGGGTGCCTGTGCAATAATTGCTTTTGCAAAAATGTCAACTGATTTATCCCATCCTGAGGATTAACCAGGAGAAAAGGTAATCCCCCCCCTCCCCACCTCCCAACCTACTAACCCCCCCCCACACCCACCCCATTCACTTGGGTAGAAGTCCATTGTGCTGTGTGTTTAATAGGGGTGATTTCTCTAGAAGCGTGCAGTTATATTGCCCATACACACAATGCGCACTTAAGCAGGAGACTGACGCCTATTTTCACCTTTAGAGATGCTAATCTGCTCTTTGTTCATCTAATGCAGCCGGTGTAACGCTTCATTATTCACTAACTACTGGAAGTCTAGTCAGTGCGAATGTCTTCAAGATGTCCCACAGTCCCTTTTTGTTGCAAATGTAAAACCCCATTAGTCTTTGCTCGTGAACACGCAGGCAATAGTCAGAAACTTGAGCTACACTTTGTGACGATCAGAGGGTTCTTGTTCTGGCTACTTATTTAAGATTGGAATATTTGGGATTGGAGTTATCTGCTTTATAAGAGGTATCTGCCACCATGTCCTGTTGATCAGAATATAAATCTCTGAGCCCATGTTGCCTCTAGGTAAAGGCAAGTTATAATTATCTCAATGGGGAGTTTTGGCTATGCTCATCCATTATATGTATATTAACAAAAGGTTGAGTGGCTGCAACATTATATTGGTTGTACCGGTAGGGTCAGGGTCACAGTTCGTGACCCATGAAGCACAGTGGGGCTCAACTAATGTTACTTGGCAGCCCCACTGTAGAATCCCTGAGCTCCCCCATAATTGCACTTTGAAGTGTTAGTGGGCATACCATACCCACGTATGGGTATGATCTTGTGGCCATTACAGAAACATGGCTGCAGGGTGACAACGACTGGGAATTAAATATGCCAGGGTATTTAACAATCAGGAAGGACAGGCAGGAAGGAAGGGGAGGTGGGGTGGCTATGTTAATAAAGGAAGGAATCACTAATACAGAGAAATGATATTGGGACAAAGCATCAAGATAATGAAACAGTTTGGGTGGAGATAAGGAATAATAAGGGAAAAAAAACATTAGTGGGCGTAGTATATAGGCCTCCTAATAGTTGCAACTCTGCTGGAAGAAGTATTAATCAGGAGATAGTCGGGGCATGTAATAAGGGAACAGCCATAATTATGGGGGATTTTAATTATCATATTAACTGGACAAATCAAATTGGGCAGAGCAGCCTTGAGGACGAGTTCATTGAGTGCATCAGGGATGGATTTCTTGAGCAGTATGTAACTGATCCTACAAGGGGGCAGGCAACCTTGGACCTGGTCCTGTGTAATGAGTCAGGATTAATTAATAATGTCCTAGTTAAGGATCCCCTTGGAACGAGCGACCACAACATGGTTGAATTCCATATCCAATTAGAGGGTGAGAAGGTTGATTCTCAAACAAGCGTACTGAGCTTGAATAAAGGAGACTATGATGGTATGAGAGCGGAATTGATTAAAGTGGACTGGGAAAATAGATTAAAGGGTAAGACGGTACATGAGCAGTGGTGTTCATTTAGGGAGTTATTTTACAACTTTCAAAATAAATATATTCCACTGAGGAAAAAAGGGTGTAAAAGAAATGACAGCCACCCGTGGCTAAGTAAAGAAATCAAGGATAGTATCCGACTAAAAACAAGGACATATAAGGTAGCCAAACTTAGTGGGAGGATAGAAGATTGGGAATTCTTCAAAAGACAGCAAAAAGTAACTAAAGGATTGATTAAGAAAGGGAAGTTAGATTATGAAAAGAAATTAGCAAAAAATATAAAAACAGATAGCAAGAGTTTCTATAGTTATATAAAAAGAAAAAGGGTGGCTAAGGCAAACATAGGTCCCTTAGAGGATGAGACCGGGAAATTAATGGTGGGAAACATGGAGATGGCAAAAATGCTGAACAAATATTTTGTTTCAGTCTTTACAGTAGAGGACACTAAGAATATCCCAACACTGGACAAACAGGGGACTCGCGGGGGGGGAGGAGCTAAATACAATTAAAATCACTCAGGAGATGGTACTCAGTAAAATAATGGGACTCAAGGCGGATAAATCCCCTGGACCTGATGGCTTCCATCCTAGGGTCTTGAGGGAAGTGGCAGTAGGGATTGTGGATGCTTTGGTGATAGTTTTCCAAAATTCCCTGGACTCAGGAGAGGTCCCGGCAGATTGGAAAACTGCTAATGTAACACCGTTATTTAAAAAGGGTAGTAGGCAGAAGGCTGGAAATTATAGGCCAGTTAGCTTAACATCTGTGGTGGGTAAAATTTTGGAGTCTATTATTAAGGAGACAGTAACGGAACATTTAGATAAGCATAATTTAATAGGACAAAGTCAGCATGGCTTTATGAAGGGGAAGTCATGTCTGACAAATTTGCTTGAGTTCTTCGAGGATATAACGTATAGGGTGGATAAAGGGGAACCAGTGGACGTAGTGTATTTAGACTTCCAGAAGGCATTCGACAAGGTGCCACATAAAAGATTATTACTTAAGATAAAAAATCACGGGATTGGGGGTAATATTCTGGCATGGGTGGAGGATTGGTTATCAAACAGGAAGCAGAGAGTTGGGATAAATGGTTCATTTTCGGACTGGCAACCAGTAACCAGTGGTGTTCCACAGGGGTCGGTGCTGGGTCCCCAACTCTTTACAATCTATATTAACGATTTGGAGGAGGGGACCGAGTGCAACATATCAAAATTTGCAGATGATACAAAGATGGGAGGGAAAGTAGAGAGTGAGGAGGACATAAAAAACCTGCAAGGGGATATAGACAGGCTGGGTGAGTGGGCGGAGATTTGGCAGATGCAATATAATATTGGAAAATGTGAGGTTATGCACTTTGGCAGGAAAAATCAGAGAGCAAGTTATTTTCTTAATGGCGAGAGACTGGAAAGTACTGCAGTACAAAGGGATCTGGGGGTCCTAGTGCAAGAAAATCAAAAAGTTGGTATGCAGGTGCAGCAGGTGATCAAGAAAGCCAACGGAATGTTGGCTTTTATTGCTAGGGGGATAGAATATAAAAACAAGGAGGTATTGCTGCAGTTATATAAGGTATTGGTGAGACCGCACCTGGAATACTGCATACAGTTTTGGTCTCCATACTTAAGAAAAGACATACTTGCTCTCGAGGCAGTACAAAGAAGGTTCACTCGGTTAATCCCGGGGATGAGGGGGCGGACATATGAGGAGAGGTTGAGTAGATTGGGACTCTACTCATTGGAGTTCAGAAGAATGAGAGGCGATCTTATTGAAACATATAAGATTGTGAAGGGTCTTGATCGGGTGGATGCAGTAAGGATGTTCCCAAAGATGGGTGAAACTAGAACTAGGGGGCATAATCTTAGAATAAGGGGCTGCTCTTTCAAAACTGAGATGAGGAGAAACTTCTTCACTCAGAGGGTGGTAGGTCTGTGGAATTTGCTGCCCCAGGAAGCTGTGGAAGCTACATCATTAAATAAATTTAAAACAGAAATAGACAGTTTCCTAGAAGTAAAGGGAATTAGGGGTTATGGGGAGCGGGCAGGAAATTGGACATGAAGCTGAGTTCGGATCGGTCAATGCCCTGTGGGTGGCGGAGAGGGCCCAGGGGCTATGTGGCCGGGTCCTGCTCCGACTTCTTGTGTTCTTTAGATTTGTGGTTGGGATCAGATCAGCCATGATCTTATTGAATGGCGGAGCAGGCTCGAGGGGCCGATTGGCCTACTCCTGCTCCAATTTCTTATGTTCTTATCCCTGAATGAATTCCATATTTAGAAACTTCCTTTTCTGCTCACCCAACCTGAAAGATTGTAAACAATTTTACAACACCAAGTTATAGTCCAGCAATTTTATTTTAAATTCACAAGCTTTCGGAGGCTTCCTCCTTCGTCAGGTCACCTGACGAAGGAGGAAGCCTCCGAAAGAGTAGGGATAAATGGGTCGTTTTCGGAGGGATAAACGGGTCGTTTTCGGAGGCTTCCTCCTTCGTCAGGTCACCTGACGAAGGAGGAAGCCTCCGAAAGCTTGTGAATTTAAAATAAAATTGCTGGACTATAACTTGGTGTTGTAAAATTGTTTACAATTGTCAACCCCAGTCCATCACCGGCATCTCCACATCATGGCAACCTGAAAGATGAGAGCACTAATATTTTGCTCGGTGTCATCTCCTCACACCCCACTGAAAAGCAAACCCAGCCCTGCAAGGGTGATAACCTGGGCCTGGTGTAAGGAAGGGAGCATCCCCCTCTGTACAAACTGAGGTAATTTCCTTGCCATAACCTTATCCTTCCCTGTCCCCAGTCCCCTCCCCTCCCCAATTCTCCATCAACTTCGCCCTACCCTGGTCCTCCCTCTCCTCTGCCCCTTCCTCTTCCCTGTCCTCCCCACCCCCCCCCCCCCCCCACCCCCCCTCTTCCTCCGCTACCCCTTGTCCCTTCGCCCCTCCCCTATCTGTGTACAATTATCCTCCCCTTCTTTAGCCTAAATACTACCCTTGGTCTTGATGTGCTATATGCAAAGCCATGGGGTTGGGGGTAATATATTAGCACGGATAGAGGAATGGTTAACGGACAGAAAACAGAGTAGGGATAAACGGGTCGTTTTCAGGTTGGCAGTGGAGTGCCGCAGGGCTCGGTGCTTGAGCCTCATCTATTTACAATCCATATTAATGACTTAGATAAAGGGACCGAGTGTAATGTATCCAAGCTTGCTGATGATACAAAACTATGTGAGAAAGTAAGCTGTGAGGAGGACTCGAGGGGGGTGACTTTAAACCCCAAGAACGGGTGGGTTGGGGGGGGGGGGGGGGTGGGAGTTGAAAATAGTTGTATTTTTGGGTCGCAACCGCAAAATTTTCGGACTTTGCGCTCCCAGTGGGGAGCCTGTACTTTTCCGCGCCGACGTTAAACCTGGAAATAAAGCCGGGTTGTGGTCACGACCCAAAAAACAACAGTTTTCAACTCCCACCCACCCGTTCTTGGGGTTTAAAATCACCTCCAAAGAGTCTGCAAAGGGATATAGACAGGTTAAGTGAGTGGGCAAGAAGGTGGCAGATGGAGTATAATGTGGGGAAATGTGAGGTTATTCACTTTGGTAGGAAGATTAGAAAAATAGAATATTTTTTAAATGGTTAGAAACTATTAAATGTTGGTGTTCAGAGAGATTGGAGTGTCCTCGTCGAAGAAACACAAGAATTTAGCATGCAGGTACAGCAAGCAATAAGGAAGGCAAATGGCATGTTGGCCTTTATTGCAAGGGGGTTGGAGTACTAGAGTAAGGAAGTCTTACTACAATTGTACGGGGCTTTGGTGAGATGCCATCTAGAGTACTGTGTACAGTTTTGGTCTCCTTATCTAAGGAAGGATATACTTGCCTTAGAAGTGGTGCAAAGAAGGTTCACTAGATTGATTCCTGGGATGAGAGGGTTGTCCTATGAGAAGAGGTTGAGTAGAATGGGCCTGTACTCTGGAGTTTAGAAGAATGAGAGGTGATCTCATTGAAACATACAAGATTCTGAGGGGGCTCGACAGAGTAGATGCTGAGAGGTTGTTTCCCCTGGCTGGAGAGTCTAGAACTAGGAGGCATAGTCTCAGGATAAGGGGTCGGACATTTGAGACTGAGATGAGGAGGAATTTTTCCACTCAAAGGGTTGTGCATCTTTGGAATTTTCTACCCCAGAGGACTGTAGATGCTGAGTCGTTGAACATGTTCAAGGCTGAGATAAATAGATTTTTGGACTCTAAGGGAATCAGGGGATATGCAGATCGGGCAGGAAAGTGGGGTTGAGATCAAAGATCCGCCATGATCTTATTGAATGGCTGAGCAGGGGCTGTATGGCCTACTCCTGCTCTTATTTCTTAAGTTCATGGAAGAGCCACTAATATCTAGAAAATTCCAACAATGCATGGTACCGTCAGTGGCTGAGAAGCTTTCATAACAATGGTCGGTGATGATATTCGGTGCAACGTAAACTTTTCCAGAGTAGGTTCACTCGTTAATAAGATAAATTTCTTAAAACAACTTGCATTTATATAGCGCTTTTAACGTAGTAAAACGTCCCAAGGCACTTCACAGGAGCGTTATCAGACAAAATTTGACACCGAGCATCTTAAGGAGTTATTAGGACAGGTGGTCAAAAGCTTGGTCAAGGAGGTAGGTATTCAGGAGCATCTTAAAGGAGGAGAGAGAGGTTTAGTGACTGAATTCCAGAGCTTAGGGCCTAGACAGCTGAGGGCACGGCCGCCAACGGTGGAGCGATTAAAATCGGGGATGCGCAAGAGGCCAGAATTGGAGGAGCACGGAGATCTCGGAGAGTTATAGGGCTGGAGAAGGTTGCAGAGATCGGGAGGGGCGATGCCATGGAGGGATTTGAAAGCAAGGATGAGAATTTTAAAAATTGAGGCGTTGTACTAGACAATGACACTAAGTACTACTTGATCTTGTATCACTGGGGTCCTGTGTAATTGCAGTTTGAACGGTATTAACGCTGCCCCTAGTTGAACCACACCGACCATGAGAGTCCAAGCTTTGATTTTTCTGGCCTGTGCGGGAGTTAGCTGCTCCCAGTGTAGGGCAGCCGTTGAGTTCTACAGTTTACCTCCGCATCCTTAGGGTGATGGGGTGGAGAGAGAAGGGAAGGAATCGAGCTGGATCACCAGTCCTGCTCAACAGTGCATGGGTGAGGACGTGAGATTGAGCATGGCCATTTCGATGAAATGCCAGATGACCACCTGTGGCAGCATCCATCACCTTCGTAAGAGAAGAAAAAAGGGACAACACTGGAGGGAAAGCAACTTTGTAATGAACTAAATCATGTCCAAATTGGTATTGCAAAGTTTTGCTTTACCAGTTTGAACATCCTCCTGAAAAAGACGGTTACCCTGTTTGTCATTCCCGTAAAAGATCCCATGACACTATTCCAAAGAAGAGCAGGGGAGTTCTCCCCGGTGTCCTGGCCAATATTTATCCCTCAACCAACACCTAAAACAGATTATTTGGTCATTATCACATTGCTGTTTGTGGGAGCTTGCTGTGCGCAAATTGACTGCCACGTTTCCTACTTACAACAGTGACTATACTTCAAAAGTGCTTAATTGGCTGTAAAGTGCTTTGGGACGTCCTGAGGTTGTGAAAGGTGCCATATAAATGCAAGTTCTTTGGTTCTTCCTTCGCTGGGTGTCCACGTTTTGTAAAGCACTCTGAAATGTCTCAACGTTATCACTATAGAAATGTAAGACGATATGACCTTATTTGAACCCCTCTATTCAGTCACAGCCCAGGTCGCGTTGATTTCCCGATGAGAGTTTACTCTCGTGTGTCGTCTCTTTTTTTATTTTGCTCACAACAGCCACAGGTGTGAAGACCTGATAGTATATCTCTCAGCACCCTGGCTAAGGAATCGGCACAGCCACGAGAGAAAGTGAGAGCGAGAATGAATAGACATTGAATCGTGGGTTTGGTCAGAGGCTGTCAGTTTAGCAGTCCCCAGAAATCCTGGTGGCGTTGGTGTTGCAGAGGTTGGATCGATGGCTCCTGCCTTCTGGAGCTGAGTGTTCGACCTCATTTGCATTAGTAATGCCGGAGATCAGGGCCTGCATTTTAATGACTCTTGGGTTGAAAGGTGAGCGAATTGAATGCATCAGTTAAACGGGTGAAAGTGCGCAGTCCGCCCTGTGTCTCTGGCAAATGCCACGTTCATCCAGTCAGCATTCCATATTTGTTCTTGTTAATCCGGGAGTTTTTTGACATTTGTTCAGAAGACCGAGGGGGTGTTCATGTTTAATCAGCGAACGTACTGCTCTCTGCGATCGATGTTAGGCTGGAAATTAAAGTTTCAATTCAGGGCAGCTCGGGCCACGGTGTTCTGAATCCCAATGCCGCCCCCTTGGTCTGCTCCACGAGCGAAGGGTCTTGTGGAAATCTTGCGGGAGGTCCTCGCCGGCCGTTTTTGATTTGTAATGTGGAATAAGTAAGGAGAGTCTGCGGAACTGCTGACCACCGCCCTGCACCCTGGGCAAGGAAACGCTTTCTGTGATACCAAAGGAAATGTTAGAAGGCAAATTTTCTTCCCAGTTTTCATTGTGGTCTTTGCCTCTTTGTAATGCGCACATTTTTTTTGTCTGATTACGCCACTGTGAAGTGACTCAGGTGCTATATAAATGCAAATTGTAGTTAATAACGTAGGTAACTTGAGCTGCAAATGTTTCTACAGACTCCTTCACTAAATTATGTCAACAGAGTCTGGCGTCCTGAGGTCTACTTTCACAACTTTGATTTTTCTGTAGTGGAATACATTCAATATTGGGCCAATTGATTTACTGTGAATCTTGTGCTCCCCTGATGGTTTAGATAGTAAATGTACTGCCTGGTGAGGAAGTGGGCCATTCAGGCACAGACATCCCAATAACAATAACTTGCATTTATATTGCTTTTCTTAACGTCAAAAAGGGGCCTGACACTGGCGTGAGAGAGACAGATGCTGAGCCAAAGGAGGAGCGATTCAGAGGGCTAAACTAAAACTTGGTGACAAGAGGTGGGTCTTTAAAGGAGGGAGCTGAAGAGGTGGAGGAGTGTAGGGAGGAAATTCCAGAAGGTGGGACCCATGTGGCTGAAAACATGGGCACCAATGTCTGGGCAAAGGAAGAGGGGATGCAGAGGACTGGAAAGTTTGGAAGTTGGGGGGTGGGGTTACAGAGATAAGAGTGAGGAGATAAGAGTTTAAAGGCAAGGACAAGAATTTTAAATTAGATGTATTGAGGGACTAGAAGTCAATATTGGTCAGCGAAGAGGGAGGTGATGGGTGAGGAGGAATTTTTTTTAATTTGTTCATGGGATGTGGGCGTCGCTGGCAAGGCCAGCATTTATTGCCCATCCCCAGTTGCCCTTGAGAAGGTGGTGGTGAGCCGCTTTCTTGAACCGCTGCAGTCCGTGTGGTGAAGGTTCTCCCACAGTGCTGTTAGGTTGGGAGCTCCAGGATTTTGACCCAGTGATGATGACGGAACGGCGACATATTTCCAAATTGGGATGGTGTGTGACTTGGAGGGGAATGTGCAGGTGGTGTTGTTCCCATGTGCCTGCTGCCCTTGTCCTTCTAGGTGGTAGAGGTCGCGTGTTTGGGAGGTGCTGTCGATGAAGCCTTGGCTAGTTGCTGCAATGCATCCTGTGGATGGTACACACTGAAGACACAGTGCGCCGGTGGTGAAGGGAGTGAATGTTTAGGATGGTGGATGGGGTGACAATCAAGCGGGCTGCTTTGCCCAGGATGGTGTCAAGCTTCTTGAGTGTTGTTGGAGCTGCACTCATCCAGGCAAGTGGAGAGTATTCCATCACATTTCTGAATTGTGCCTTGTAGATGGTGGAAGGGCTTTGGGGGGTCAGGAGGTGAATCACTCGCCGCAGAATAACCAGCCTCTGACCTGCTTTTGTAGCCACAGTATTTATGTGGCTGGTCCAGTTAAGTTTCTGGTCAATGGTGACCCCCAGGATGTTGATGGTGGGGGATTTGATGATGGTAATGCCGTTGAATGTCAAGTGGAGGTGGTTATACTCTCTTGTTGGAGAGAGCGAATTGGTGTGGGAAATGATATGGGCAGCAGAGTTCTGGAGGAATTGGAATTTAGAGGGTGAAGAATAGAAGGCCAGCCCCAAGACTATTGGAGTAATTGAGTCTGGAGGTGGCAAAGGCAATATATGTGGGTTTCAGCAGCAGATGAGCTGAGGTAAGAACAGAGACGGACAATGTTACAGAGGTAAAAATAAACGGTCTTTGTGATGGAGAAGAAATGGGATCAGAAATTCATCTTGGGATTTGAACAGCACGCTGAGATTGTGAACAGCCTGGTTCAGCCTGAGTGAATACCTGGGGTGGGATCCAGTAACATTTGTGTTAGGGGTTGAGGATGATGGAAGTTAAAACACATCCACCTAGTGAGACAGCAGGGAGACGGGAGGAATTGAGACGACAGGTGGTGGAGGGGTAGAGCGTACATGTGGAAGCTCACCTCAGACCCGCAGATGACGGGGCAAGTTGATGAGGAAGAGGAGGGGGCCACCTCCCAACCCCGTCATTACTACTCCCCCCACCCCTCCGTCATTACTCCACTTCCCCCAACCCACCCCCCTTTCATTATTCCTCTTCCCCCAACCCCTGTTCATTACTCCTCTTCCCCCACACCTCCATCATTACTCCACTTCCCCCAACCCCCCCCCTTTCATTATTCCTCTTCCCCCAACCCCCCCCTTTCATTATTCCTCTTCCCCCAACCCCCCCACATTCATTACTCCTCTTCCCCCACCACCCCGTTCATTACTCCTCTTCCCCCCCCCCCCCCCCCGTTCATTACTCCTCTTCCCCCCCGCCCCCCTGTTCATTACTCCTCTTGCCCCACCCCCCCGTTCATTACTCCTCTTGCCCCACCCCCCCGTTCATTACTCCTCTTCCCCCACCCCTCCGTCATTACTCCTCTTCCCCCACCCCCCTGTTCATTACTCCTCTTCCCCCCGCCCCCCCCGTTCATTACTCCTCTTCCCCCCGCCCCCCCGTTCATTACTCCTCTTCCCCCCCGCCCCCCCGTTCATTACTCCTCTTCCCCCCCGCCCCCCCGTTCATTACTCCTCTTCCCCCCCGACCCCCCTTCCATTACTCCTCTTCCCCCCCGCCCCCCCGTTCATTACTCCTCTTCCCCCCCGCCCCCCCCGTTCATTACTCCTCTTCCCCCCCGCCCCCCCGTTCATTACTCCTCTTCCCCCCCGCCCCCCCGTTCATTACTCCTCATCCCCCCCGCCCCCCCCGTTCATTACTCCTCTTCCCCCCGCCCCCCCGTTCATTACTCCTCTTCCCCCCGCCCCCCCGTTCATTACTCCTCTTCACACACACACACACACACACACACACACACACACACACACAAATCATTTTTGCCAGGTAAGGAACGTGCAAGTTCCAAAAGACATTCAGTGCTCAAAAGGGTTAATATCCGCCGTTTCATTTCAGTGATGTGAGCCAATGGCAAAAAACTTGCTTTGGGTGTTTTTTTTATTGCAGTTCACTGCTGCTACGACTCGTTTACTTTGAACATACACTCCGCACCCCCCCCCCCAAACTTCCTATACTCCCCCTCACTGCCACCCCCACCCATACTCCCCATCATCACCAATGCCCCACGTCATTAACAACAACAACAACTTGCATTTATATAGCGTCTTTAATACAGTAAAACATCCCACGGCGCTTCACAGGAGCGATTATCAACAAAAAATTTGACACCGAGCCGCATTCGGAGATATTAGCACAGGTGACCAAAAGCTTGGTCAAAGTGGTAGGTTTTAAGGAGCGTCTTAAAGGAGGTGGAGTGGTTTAGGGAGGGAATCCCAGAGCTTAGGGCCAAGGCAGTTGAAGACACGGCCACCAATGGTGGAGCAATTAAAATCAGGAACGCATGAGGGGCCAGAATTGGAGGAGGGCAGAGATCTCGGAGAGTTGTCGGGCTGGAGGAGGTTACAGAGATGGGAGGGGGCGAGGCCATGGAGGGATTTGAAAACAAGGATGAGAATTTTAAAATCGAGGCGTTGCCGGACCGGGTACCAATGTAGGTCAACGAGCACAGGGGTGATGGGTGAACGGGACTTGGTGCGAGTCAGGATACGGGCAGCAGAGTTTTGGATGAGCTCAAGTTTATGGAAGATGGGAGGCCGGCCAGGAGAGCATTGGAATAGTCGAGTCTGGAGGTAACAAAGTCATGGATGAGGGTTTCAGCAGCAGATGAGGTGAGGCAGGGGTGGAGACGGGCACTGTTACGGAGGTGATCTTGGTGACAGAGCAGATATGTGGTCGGAAGCTCATCTCAGGGTCAAATAGGACGCCAAGGTTGCAAAACTGTCTGGTTCAGCCTCAGACAGTGGCCAGGGAGAGGGATGGAGTCGGTGGCTATGCAACGGAGTTTGTAGTGGGGACCGAAGACAAAGGCTTCGGTCTTCCTAATATTTCGTTGGGAACACGTTCCCCCAGCACAATTGAATAGCTTGCAGACATTTGTTCTCTACGCTCTCACATGGAGCATTGCCGCCTTGTTGAGGAACCAGGAGAAAGTGCCTGACACCTGTCAAATAATGCTGCAGCAGGCAGCAATAGCTTTCAGTGGAACAAGTGAGAAAATTGTCAGGAGAAAGCCAGACAAAAGTCAAGCCCTTAGTAGCAAAGGAGTGGAGAAAAAAAACTACAACAAAGTGGCTAACATTGATGTGTTTACACTACACAGTGGCCATGCTAATACACAGACTACAGTGTAACATCGGTGTGTTATTGTAACATCTATAATTTGCTTCCACTCAACAATTGATGGGAAATGGCACCTGGTCTTGAGTCTCGCTCTCGCCTGCGCTCGCCCTGCCCCGTGCCCTCCCCCGCCCTCCACCTGGGGATGCACATACACAAATCTTTGAAGGTGGCAGGACAAGTTGAGAAGGCTGTTTTTTTTTAAAAAAGCATATGGGATCCCGGGCTTTATTAATAGAGGCACAGAGTACAAAAGCAAGAATGTTATGCTAAACCTTCATAAAACACTGGTTAGGCCTCAACTGGAGTACTGTGTTCAATTCTGGGCACCGCACTTTAGGAAGGAGGTCAAGTCCTTAGAGAGGGTGCAGAAGAGATTTACTAGAATGGTGCCAGGAATGAGGGACTTCAGTTATCGAGAGAGACTGGAGAAGCTGGGGTTGTTCTCCTTAGAGCAGAGAAGGTTGAGGGGAGATTTGATAGAGGGCTTTAAACTAAAAAAAGGAGGGGGGGGTGGGTGGTCAGTGAGGTGAAATTGAGAAATCTAATAAGAAAAGTTAAGACAATAGAACAGTGTAGTGCTTTGGGTAAAGATAAGCAGAGTGTGGCAGGAAGGGACAGAGAGTTTACCAATAATAGTGCAACAACAAATAAGGTCAAAGCAGGAAAAAATGGTAAAAAGTCAAAATTATAGGCACAGAGCATTCGTAACAAGATAGGTGAATTAATTGCACAGATAGAGATAAATGGGTTTGACCTAATAGCCATTACAGAGACATGGTTGCAAAATAACCATGGTTAGGAACTAAATATTCCAGGGTACATGACATTTAGAAAAGACAGGCAGAATGGAAAAGGAGGGGGTGTATCCCTAATAATAAAGGATGACATAAGGACAGTGGTGAGAAAGGATCTTAGCTCAGAAGATCAGGAAGTAGAATCAGTATGGGTGGAAATAAGAAATAACAAGGGGCAGAAAACAGTGGTGGGAGTAGTTTATCGGCCCTCTCATTGTAGCAATACCGTTGGACAGAGTATTAATCATGACATGATAGGAGCTTGTAACAAAGGAAATGCAATCATCATGGGGGACTTTAATCTAGAAATAGACTGGGCAAATTAAATTGGCAATGGTAGTTTGGAGGATGAGTTCATGGAATGTATTTGAGACGGTTTCCTAGAGCAATACGTCATGGAACCAACCAGGAAACAGGCCATTTTAGATCTTGTATTATGTAATCAGATAGGGTTAATTAGTAATCTCACAGTAAAAGAACCTCTGGGGAAGAGTGATCATAATATGATAGAATTTCACATTGAGTTTGAAAGTAACTTACTTAAGTCAGAAACTAGAGTCTTAAACTTGAATAAAGCCAATTACATAAGTATGAGGGGCGAGTTGTCAAAGGTAGTTTGGGAAATTAAATTAAAGGGTTTAACAGTTGAAAAGCAATGGCAAGCATTTAAAGAAATATTTCAATGTTCTCAACAAATATACATTCCATTGAGAAATAAAAACTCCACGGGAAAAGTGATCCACCCATGGCTAACTAAAGAAGTTAAGGAGAGTATTAGATTGAAAGAAGAGGCCTATAATGTTGCCAAAAAGAGTTAGAAGCCTGGGGATTGGGAGAGTTTTAGAAACCAACAAAGGACGACCAAAAAATTGACGATAAAGGAGAAAATAGAATATGAAAGTAAACTAGCAAGAAATATAAAAATGGGTTGTAAGAGCTTCTACAAGTATGGAAAAAGGAAGAGAGTAGCAAAAGTAAACGTTGGTCCCTTAGAGGCTGAGACAGGAGAAATTATAATGGGGAATCAGGAAATGCCATATACGTTAAACAAATATTTTGTACCTGTCTTCACAGTAGAAGACACAAAAAACATACCAGAAATAGTAGGGAACCAGGGGGTAAATAAGATTGAGGAACTTAAAACAATTAATATCACTAGAGAAAAAGTACTGGACAAACTAATGGGACTAAAAGCCGACAAATCCCCTGGACCTGATGACCTACCTCCTAGGGTTCTAAAAGAGGTGGCTGCAGAGATAGCGGATTCATTGGTTATGATCTTCCAAAATTCTCCAGATTCTGGAACGGTCCCAGCGGATTGGAAGATAGCAAATGTGACCCCGCTATTCAAGAAGGGAGGGAGAGAGAAAACAGGAAACTAAAGGCCAGTTAGCCTGACATCAGTCGTCGGGAAAATGCTGGAATCTATTATTAAGGAAGTGGTAACAGGGCACTTTGCCTAATCATATTATGATTTTCTGAGTCAACATGGTTTTATGAATGGGAAATCATGTTTGACAAATTTATTAGTGTTTTGAGGATGTAACCAGCAGGATAAAGGGGAACCAATGGATATCTTTTATTTGGATTTTCAAAAGGCATTCGATAAGGTGCCACATAAAAGGTTGTAAACAATTTTACGACACCAAGTTACAGTCCAACAATTTTATTTGAAATTCACAAGCTTTCGGAGGCTTCCTCCTTCCTCAGGTGAATGTTGTGGACCTGAGGAAGGAGGAAGCCTCCGAAAGCTTGTGAATTTCAAATAAAATTGTTGGACTGTAACTTGGTGTTGTAAAATTGTTTACAATTGTCAACCCCAGTCCATCACCGGCATCTCCACAACATAAAAGGTTGTTACACAAGATAAGGGCTCATGGGGTTGGAGGTAATATATTCGCATTGATAGAGGATTGGCTAAAGGACAGAAAACAGAGAGTAGGGATAAACGGGTCATTCTCAGGTTGGCAGGCTGTAAGTAGTGGGGTGCCGCAAGGATCAGTGATTGGACTTCAGCTATTTACAATCTACATTAATGACTTAGATGAAGGGACCGAGTGTAATGTATCCAAGTTTGCTGACGATACAAAGCTAGGTGGCAAATCCAGCTGTGAGGAGGACACAGTCTGTAAAGGGCTATAGACAGATTAAGTGAGTGTGCAAGAAGGTGGCAGATGGAGTATAATGTAGAGAAATGTGAGGTTATTCACTTTGGTAGGAAGAATAGAAAAACAGGATATTGTTTAAATGGTGAGAATCTATTAAATGTTGGTGTGCAGCAAAACTTGGGTGTACAAGAAACACAAAAAGTTAGTATGCAGGTACAGCAGGCAATTAGGAAAGCAAATGGCATATTGGCCTTTATTGCAAGGGGGTTGGAGTATAAGAGTAAGGAACTCTTACTACAGTTGTACAGGGCTTTAGTAAAACCTCACCTGGAGTACTGCATACAGTTTTGTTCTCCTTATCTAAGGAAGGATATACTTGCCTTGGAGACGATGCAATGAAGGTTCATTAGATTAATTCCTGTGATAAGAGAGTTGTCCCATGAAGAGAGGTTGAGTAGAATGGGCCTGTACTCTCTGGAGTTTAGAAGAATGAGAGGTGATCTCTTTGAAACACATAAGATTCTGAGGGGGCTTGACAGGGTAGATGCTGAGAGATTGTTTTCCCTGGCTGGAGAGTCTAGAACTAGGGGCTATGGTCGCAGGATAAGGGGCCGGCCATTCAAGACTGAGATAAGGAGGAATTTCGTCACGCAGAGGGTTGTGAATCTTTGGAATTCTCTACCCCCGAGGGCTGTGGATGCTGAGTCATTGAAAAATATTCAGGGCTGTGATAGATAGATTTTTGGACTCTAGGGGAATCAAGGGATATGGGGATCAGGCGGGAAAGTGGAGTTGAGGTCGAAGATCAGCCATGATCTTATTGAATGGTGGAGCAGGCTCGAGGGGCATTGTGGCCTACTCCTGCTCCTATTTCTTATGTTCTTTCTTCTAGGTGTTCAAGGTCATGAACGGTTTTGACACAGTACATAACAAGAAACTGTTTCCAGTGGCAGAAGGGTCGGTAACCACAGGGCACAGATTTGAAGTGATCGGCAAAAGATCCAGAGGCGAAATGAGGAAACATTTTTTCCGCAGAGAGTTGTAATGATCTGGAATGCACTGCTTGAAAGGGCGGTGGAAGCAGAGTCAATAGTAACTTTCAAAAGGGAATTGGACAAATACTTGACGGGGAAAAAATTTACAGGGCTGTGGGGAAAGAGCAGGGGAATGGGACTAATTGGATAGCTCTTTCAAAGAGCCGGCACAGGCATGATGGGCCGAATCACCACCTCCTGTGCTGTAGCTACTGTGATAAACGCAAGTCCCTCTCGCTGTCCCTCTCGCTGTCCCTCTCGCTGTCCCTCTCGCTGTCCCTCTCGCTGTCCCTCTCGCTGTCCCTCTCGCTGTCCCTCTCGCTGTCCCTCTCGCTGTCCCTCTCGCTGTCCCTCTCGCTGTCCCTCTCGCTGTCCCTCTCGCTGTCCCTCTCGCTGTCCCTCTCGCTGTCCCTCTCGCTGTCCCTCTCGCTGTCCCTCTCGCCCACTGCAGGGTTTTTGACACTTTCACTTCTGATGAAACCACTGTGCAGTAAGTGCCTTTACAGGCAGTGTTTAATGTAACTTAAGTTGACATAATGGAGTTCATCAGTCCTTGTAAAAGTGAAGGGACGCCATTTACTCATCTTTACGAGGTGTCAGTTTATATAGAGGTTGCACATCCTCGAGGGTTAGTGGCCTTCAGTTGGCGAAGTTTGTTTTGCGACCTCATAAATAGCGACTTCGAAAGGAGTGTGAGCATGTGTTGACCATTTACGTTCAACAAATGTAGCGGAGTCTGTGTCCTTGGTGTGCTGACATTTATTTTCATTAGTCGCTGGGCGCTTGGAGCTGACTCATAACAGGCAGTGAACTAGAGCCCAGATTTGGAGCCATCTCCTCATCAGACTTCTGAATTCAAAAACTCTTTCTGAGAGTTCCCCATACGGTTTAGTAAAGGCACTGAGCCATGGAGACCAGAAGGTGCTACGATCGATTATTGGTCTATCTTAACTTATCTGGTCCCAGCTGGGATGGTGACAGGGAACTGCTTTTGGCCTCGGCACAGCTGGGCTAGGGAAGGGAAAAGAAATCTGTCGTTGTTCCCATTCCTAATCGCTATCCAGTGAGCCTTGCACCTTCATGGATGTCTGATGATGGGAACATAAAATTACAAAGAGACATTGATAGATTAAGTGAGTGGGCAAAACTATGGCAAATCGGATTTCAATCCAAGTAAGTGTGAGGTCGTCCACTTTGGACCAAAAAAGTGTCCGAGTATTTTTTAAATGATGAATAGCTAGGAACAGTGGAGGTCCAAAGAGATTTAGGGGTCCATGTACATAGATCACTAAGATGTAGTGGTCAGATACAAAAAATAATCAAAAAGGCTAATGGAATGTTAGCCTTTATAACTAGGGGGCTAGAATTTAAAGGGGAGGAAGTTATGCTACAGCTATACAAAGCCCTGGTTAGATCACATCTGGAGTATCGCGTACAGTTCTGGGCACTGCATCTTAGAAAGGATATATTAGCCTTGAAAGGAGTGCAGTGCAGATTCACCCAAATGTTACCAGGGCTCCAAGGGTTAGATTATGAGGAGAGATTACATAAAGTAGGCTTGTATTCCCTGGAATATAGAAGGTTAAGGGGTGATTTGATTGAGGTTTTTAGGATTTTGGAAGGAATTGATAGGGTAGATAGAGGGAAACTTTTTCCGCTGTAGGGGAATGTAGGACAAAGGGACATAACCTTAAAATCAGAGCCAGGCCATTCAGGGGAGAAGTTAGGAAACACTTCTTCACGCAAAGAGTGGTAGAAGTTTGGAACTCTCTCCCACAAAAAGCAGTAGATGCGAGCTCAATTAATAATTTTAAATCTGAGATCGATAGATTTTTGCTAGCCAAGGGTATTAAAGGATATGGAGCCAAGGGTGGAGTTAGGATACAGATCAGCTATGATGTTATTGAATAGCGTAACAGGCTCGATGGGCTGAATGACCTACTCCTGTTCCTATGATGACACCTATGAATTTCTCCCCCCACCTCTCTCCACCCACCGTTCTATGGTCACTACCTATCCTAGCTCACAATGAAGAATGGCCACTTGAGCAAGGTGCTGGGAGGATATTGGTGTCTTTGCAAGCATAACAACAACTTGCATTTATATAGCGCCTTTAACGTAGTAAAATGTCCCAAGATGCTGCACATAAGCGTAATCAGACAAAAATTAACACCGAGCCAAAGAAGGAGACATTGGGACAGGTGACTAAAAGCTTGGTGGAAGAGGTAAGTTTTAAGCAGAGTCTTAAAGGAAGAGAGAGAGAGAGAGAGAGAGAGAGAGAGGTTTGGGGAGGGAACTCCAGAGCTTCGGGCCTAGATGGCTGAATGTGGGGTGAAGGAAGTGGCAGGGATGCACAAGAGACCATGGTTGGAGGAACGTAGAGTTCTCTGAGCAAGATTCAACACCTTCAGTGGTGGAGATGAGAAAATTAGGGCTGAGGGAACAGAGTTGAGGGGAAAAAGCACTCCTCCTGAATTGACTTGGTCATTGATATTGGTGATAGGCTGGTCCAACTTCCTAATTCAACCATCTGTATTCTGACAGGGAGGGAACTGTAGTAGCATACATCTAGCTCTTAATGAAAAAGCCACTGCAGTCAAAGTCAAGGACATCAGATGGAAGGGAGTGGATTACAATCCAGTAATCCAGTCAGAGTTCAGAGAAGGTCAGAAACCACAAGAGTAATCACTCAGCAGAGAAAAAAAAAATGGGAGATGTAGGGAGTCAAAAGAAAAAAAAATATTTACAACCTCCTCCTTCTCTAACCAATTCTTGGTACATGCATTGAATCAGCAGCAAGGCATTTATATTCGATCCGATCTGTATTCTGCTTGCTTACTAAGGGGATTATTCCATTGTCGTACATTATTTTGTAATACTTCCTTAGGAAATATCCTAAACGTGTTGAGTGTTACTATGGGCATGGTCTTGTTTTGTGCCAGTCAATAAAGTATGATTTGAAAACTGGTCCATACACAGAGTTTAATGACCTTGATTCAAAGCCCTCAACAATTTTCCAGCTAGCCCAGCGCAGTTCAAATCTCCCTCGCTGGACAGATAAAACGCAGTGAACCGGCGAGCATGTTAAGATGAACTCAATAAATCATGTGCAAGAAGCCAGACTTGCAGCTACTGAACCATCAGGAGATTGCAGGAAGTCACCATGTTTCTCTATATACTACAAAAAATAAATTAGGCCTGGAAACAATATCGGGGCCACTGAGGGAGGTGCTCAGACATTTTCTTTTGTTGAGAGATGCGCTTATATAACTGTAAGTTGTTGTCTGTCAAATGTTCACCCTGTGGTTAGTAAGTTTGCAGATGACACCAAGATTGGTGGCATTGTGGACAGTGAAGAAGGTTATCTAGGATTGCAACGGGATCTTGATAAATTGGGCCAGTGGGCCGATGAATGGCAGATGGAGTTTAATTTAGATAAATGTGAGGTGATGCATTTTGGTAGATCGAATCGGGCCAGGACCTACTCCGTTAATGGTAGGGCGTTGGGGAGAGTTATAGAACAAAGAGATCTAGGAGTACAGGTTCATAGCTCCTTGAAAGTGGAGTCACAGGTGGATAGGGTGGTGAAGAAGGCATTCGGCATGCTTGGTTTCATTGGTCAGAACATTGAATGCAGGAGTTGGGATGTCTTGTTGAAGTTGTACAGGGCATTGGTGAGGCCACACTTGGAGTACTGTGTACAGTTCTGGTCACCCTATTATAGAAAGGATATTATTAAACTAGAGAGAATGCAGAAAAGATTTACTAGGATGCTACCGGGACTTGATGGTTTGACTTATAGGGAGAGGTTAGACAGACTGGGACTTTTTTCCCTGGAGAGTAGGAGGTTTAGGGGTGATCTTATAGAAGTCTATAAAATAATGAGGGGCATAGATAAAGTCGATAGTCAAAATCTTTTCCCAAAGGTAGGGGAGTCTATAACGAGGGGGCATAGATTTAAGGTGAGAGGGGAGAGATACAAAAGGGTCCAGAGGGGCAATTTTTTCACTCAAAGGGTGGTGAGTGTCTGGAACGAGCTGCCAGAGGCAGTAGTAGAGGCGGGTACAATTTTGTCTTTTAAAAAGCATTTGGACAGTTACATGGGTAAGATGGGTATAGAGGGATATGGGCCAAGTGCAGGAAATTGGGACTAGCTTAGTGGTATAAACTGGGCGACATGGACATGTTGGGCCGAAGGGCCTGTTTCCATGTTGTAACTTCTAAAACCAGATAAGCGGGGTGGGGGAGGTGAGGGGGTGGGGGAGGGTTGGAATTATGGCTTGAGTTCGACTGTTTGTTTTGCTACTGATGATGACTAATTGAAAACCTCAGTAATTCTGAATCATTGGACACAGAAGTAAATGGGGAAGGGGGAATGGAATTCTACTTAAAACCAGACTTTTGGTGTCTAGCCTTTGTATGGGTACACGTCTGTAAATCGGACTGTCTGGTCCAGAACCTGGCCGGTCGCTAACATAACTGGGTCTGTGCGAGATGACTTGTTGCCTCCCAGCGGCATGTGGTCTATAATAAATCAGCATGTCTGATCCAGAGAACCTCACGAGCTTTTAACCATGCACCTAATTTGTCCTCCTTTAATGGTGCATTAAATAAATATTTTAGTGTGACACAAAGTGGTAGAATATTTCCCACCAGGCAAATAACCCAATCACAGCTTAGGCTCAGATAAAGAAAGCCCCTTTTGCCCATTTGAGTTCATCCTTCGTAGGTGCCGACCCCACCCACATCCCTGCCCAGTCTCTGTGGGAGACACTTCCCATTAGGAGGCAGGTGATAATGGGCTTCTGGAATATATAAAGGCATCAGCACTGGTGCCTCTACCAACACGGGGAACCTCCATCCAAAAAATGCTTTCTCCCCACACCACCTATGAAAACCCACACCTAAGTTATGGTACTTGTTCTGACCACTCGGTTTTGCCTTGCTGGCATGTCCAGACCTTTCCTTCAGTATTGGTCAGCCACAGTCAGAACCTTAGAATTGTGACTTTTAGATATTCGTAGATGCAGCCTTGCCACCAATATCTGAAATCCACCTCGCAACATAAACGGGGCAAATTCCACCAACCTTGACTTTTCTAGAACTGTCTCTAGTTGAATTATAAATGTGGAGAGAGGGTGAGTGACTCACTATGGACTGTGCTGGTGGGATTCCTAGTGACTGATAATAGACCAATGCTGACAGAAGCCTGGGAGCAAGATTTCTTGGCTGGACCTAAAGACTGAGCTGCGTGGGGAGGGAGACCGTCTACTGTAATCTTATCTATCTGTTGATGTGTTTGTGGATGAGACAGTTTTGGTATAAATACAGTCAACCCACAGAGTTGGGGAAATGATCGATCAGACCTGTTAATTGCTCGAGTTGCACATGCTGTAGGCAATGGGGCGATTTGGTCCCAGGATTCAAAAATAGGCCTGACCAGCATTGGGTTTGCAGTCCTTTGGAAGATTTAATATTCTTCATTTTTTGCAATATGAACTTCTATATAGTGCCTTTTAACATAGCAAAATGTGCCAAGACAAAGAGGAGTTGGACATTGCGGTGGGGGGGTGAGGAGTGTCCAAAGGCTGGCTGAAGAAGTCTGTATTGAGAAGGCTTTTGAAGGTGGAGCGAGGCTCGGGGAGGGAGGGAGGGGAGTGGAGCGAGGCTCGGGGAGGGAGGGAGGGGAGTGGAGCGAGGCTCGGGGAGGGAGGGAGGGGAGTGGAGCGAGGCTCGGGGAGGGAGGGAGGGGAGTGGAGCGAGGCTCGGGGAGGGAGGGAGGGGAGTGGAGCGAGGCTCGGGGAGGGAGGGAGGGGAGTGGAGCGAGGCTCGGGGAGGGAGGGAGGGGAGTGGAGCGAGGCTCGGGGAGGGAGGGGAGTGGAGCGAGGCTCGGGGAGGGAGGGAGGGGAGTGGAGCGAGGCTCGGGGAGGGAGGGAGGGGAGTGGAGCGAGGCTCGGGGAGGGAGGGAGGGGAGTGGAGCGAGGCTCGGGGAGGGAGGGAGGGGAGTGGAGCGAGGCTCGGGGAGGGAGGGAGGGGAGTGGAGCGAGGCTCGGGGAGGGAGGGAGGGGAGTGGAGCGAGGCTCGGGGAGGGAGGGAGGGGAGTGGAGCGAGGCTCGGGGAGGGAGGGAGGGAGGGGAGTGGAGCGAGGCTCAGGGAGGGAGGGAGGGGAGTGGAGCGAGGCTCGGGGAGGGAGGGAGGGGAGTGGAGCGAGGCTCGGGGAGGGAGGGAGGGAGGGGAGTGGAGCGAGGCTCGGGGAGGGAGGGAGGGAGGGGAGTGGAGCGAGGCTCGGGGAGGGAGGGAGGGAGGGGAGTGGAGCGAGGCTCGGGGAGGGAGGGAGGGAGGGGAGTGGAGCGAGGCTCGGGGAGGGAGGGAGGGGAGTGGAGCGAGGCTCGGGGAGGGAGGGAGGGAGGGGAGTGGAGCGAGGCTCGGGGAGGGAGGGAGGGAGGGGAGTGGAGCGAGGCTCGAGGAGGGAGGGAGGGGAGTGGAGCGAGGCTCGGGGAGGGAGGGGAGTGGAGCGAGGCTCGGGGAGGGAGGGGAGTGGAGCGAGGCTCGGGGAGGGAGGGGAGTGGAGCGAGGCTCGGGGAGGGAGGGGAGTGGAGCGAGGCTCGGGGAGGGAGGGGAGTGGAGCGAGGCTCGGGGAGGGAGGGGAGTGGAGCGAGGCTCGGGGAGGGAGGGGAGTGGAGCGAGGCTCGGGGAGGGAGGGAGGGGAGTGGAGCGAGGCTCGGGGAGGGAGGGAGGGGAGTGGAGCGAGGCTCGGGGAGGGAGGGGAGTGGAGCGAGGCTCGGGGAGGGAGGGAGGGGAGTGGAGCGAGGCTCGGGGAGGGAGGGAGGGGAGTGGAGCGAGGCTCGGGGAGGGAGGGGAGTGGAGCGAGGCTCGGGGAGGGAGGGAGGGGAGTGGAGCGAGGCTCGGGGAGGGAGGGAGGGGAGTGGAGCGAGGCTCGGGGCGGGAGGGAGGGGAGTGGAGCGAGGCTCGGGGAGGGAGGGAGGGAGGGGAGTGGAGCGAGGCTCGGGGAGGGAGGGAGGGGAGTGGAGCGAGGCTCGGGGAGGGAGGGGAGGGGAGCGAGGCTCGGGGAGGGAGGGGAGGGGAGGGGAGCGCGGCTCGGGGAGGGAGGGGAGGGGAGCGAGGCTCGGGGAGGGGAGGGGAGCGAGGCTCGGGGAGGGGAGGGGAGCGAGGCTCGGGGAGGGAGGGGAGGGGAGTGTGCACAAAAGACCAGAGTCCAAAGAGCAGAGGGTGCGAGCTAGGGTTGGAGAACATTGCTGAGGTAGAGTGGGGTTTCTAGAGGCCGGGAGGAAGAAAAGGTGAAGACTGGTCTGATTGAGAAAAAGCAGCTTTAAAACAGGGAGTAAAACTTCGAGGAAAAAGCATAATTAAAGCTTAGTGTTGTAAAACCAGTGGTATTTACATGGACTTCTCATTTCACAGCTTCCTCCAGGTTTGTTGAATTTCACAGATAGCCTTAGTTTAAAAATAATTCCTTATCCAGTTTCCTCCTGTCCAAAAGATGCAGACTGCTGCCGCGGTACACAGGAGATACTCTGCCTGCCCACTAGTACAGGGCACCTGTTTGAGTCTTGACTATAAATATAGACTGGCCATTCAAACGTGAGGGGTATCTTCCCTACAGAGATGTGGCTCTGTGCGCACGGGCTGCCCTCTGGTTACCTGACACTTGTGGGAGCCGAGACTGTAAGTGTGGGCAGGCCATACGATCATAGGGTGCATCATAGCGGAGTCCAGAGTTGTCTCTAAACCAGCATCCACACGCGTGTGTGTGCGCTTTTCAACAGGAGTCGAAGGATAATATCGGCTCACCACCACCTTCTCAAGGGCAATTAGGGATGGGCAATAAATGCCGGCCTCGCCAGCGACGCCCACATCCCGTGAACGAATAAAAAAAAATATTCAATGGCAGCCACCCTCCGCCATGGCTGGGGGGGCCACTGAGGCAGCTTGTGGTATTCCTACCGTCTCCAGGCTGACATCAGTGAAAGTCAACGCAAACCTAGGGCCAAACCTGGTACTTCGCTGACCTGTAGTTGAGAATATACCTCAAAAACTCACTGCGTTAATGGACTGAGACTTGGTTTTGGTGGAGGGGGAACATGTTTTATTTTTAGAAAAAAAAAAGACATTTACTCAAATTTTGCGACAAATTGTAAATCTCACATTAAAACTGCGATCTGCTGGCAAACTAACCCCTCACCCCTCACCCCCCACCCCCCATTCCCCAGCGCCCACTGATGGGCGTGAACACGAGTAAAATTGGTCCCAGCGTTTCATCTTGATGTCTGCCCGTGGAGCTGCTGTTTCTATTTGTGTCTTCATTACTGTGAAGAAGGGCAGGAAGGCAGCGAGGACGATACCAGAACTGAGAGGATATCCTTGTCAGGAAAGGCTGAACAGGCTGGGGCTCTTTTCTGTAGAAAAAAGAAGCGGAGGGGTGACCTGAAAGAGGCGTTCAAGATGATGAAAGGCTTCGATAGGGTAGACGTGAAGAAAAAGTTTCCACTTGTGGGGGTGTCCAAAACTAGAGGTCATAAATTTAAAAGATAGTCACTAATAAATCCAATAAAGAACTCAGGAGAAACGTCTTTACTCAGAGAGTGGTTAGAATGTGGAACTTGCTACCACAGGGAGTAGTTGAGGCGAATAGCATAGATGCATTTAAGGGGAAGCTAGATAAACACACGAGGGAGAAAGGAATGGAAGGTTATACTGATCGGGTGAGATGAAGTAGGGAGGGAGGAGGCTCGTGTGGAGCATAAACACCAGTATGGACCAGTTGGGCCGAATGGCCTGTTTCTGTGCTGTACATTCTATGTAACTATGTACAGTTAAAAGCAGTGTTTTTTGGGAGCCGTGTTTATTACAGCAACACTCACCGGCAGATCAAGGCTGGGGCTTGAAACACTGGCTATTTGAAGTTCAGCCAATGACATGTTACCAGCGTCGCTATTAATAAACTCCTGGCATTTGCTGCTTTTCTTCCTCCTCTTTCCCCCCCACCCCCCCCCCAACCTCCCCATTTGACTCAATTGAAAAGGTAGCTGCTCCTAAGAGAGTTTAAATTTATATTAATCTTGCAGAGCATTGTTTGTGTGCATTTGGACAGCGTTTCAGAGATGTGATTTTGAGAGCCTCCCTCCCCCCACCTGTTTTTCGGTTTTCCCCGATCTCAGGCAAGTCCGATTCCTTCTCCCGGTCCTCTGTCAGCGTCTCTACAGAGACTGCGGTATTTGGCGAGTTTTATTTTTTTTCCCTCTTTTGCTCCCTCCCTTTCCCTCTCCCACCTTGCCGAACACTCCTTGACCCCATTCTCCATTGGGCACCTCCTCCAATAGCTTGTGTTGAGATGTGGAACTCCCAAGGGTCGGGATGCACACGCCGTGTCTGTGATACCCCAAGTTCAGGGTTTGCCATTTGTGTTTCCGTAAAGCGGGTACGGTAGCATAGTGGTTATGTTACTGGGCTAGTAATCCAGAGGCCTGGACTAAAATCCAGAGTCATGAGTTCAAATCCCGCCACGGCAGCTGGCGAATTTAAATTCAATTAATTAAATAAAAATCTGGAATTAAAAATACTAGTATCAGTAATGATGGCCATGAAAACTACCGGATTGTCGTAAAAACCCATCTGGTTCACTAATGTCCTTTAGGGAAGGAAGCCTGCCGCCCTTACCCGGTCTGGCCTATATGTGACTCCAGACCCACAGCAATGTGGTTGATTCTTAATTGCCCTCTGAAATGGCCTAGCGAGCCACTCAGTTGTAAAATCTCGCTCAAGAAGGCGGCTCACCGCCACCTTCTCAACGGCAATTAGGGATGGGCAATAAATGCCGGCCTTGCCAGCGATGCCCACATCCCGTGAACGAATAAAAGAAAAGAACCCCCCCCCCCAACTCCGATTTTAACAAAGGCTTTTCACATCTCGTTTACTTGAACTGTGAAGAACACCCAACTGCAGACTGTGTCCCCCCCACCAAACGTGGAGTGTTTTGATGTGCATGCCTCAATTATAAGATCGTCGCCAATAAATCCTAAAAGGAATTCAGGAGACCCAGAGAATGGTGAAGTTGTGGAACTCGCTGCCACAGGGAGTAGTTGAGATGAATAGCACTGACGCACTTGAGGGGAAACTGCAAAAGTACAAGAGGGAGAAAGGAATAGAAGGATAGGACGAGATGAAGTAAGGTGGGAGGAGGCTCGTGTGGAGCAAAAAGACCAGCACAGACCTGTTGGGCTGAATGGCCTGTTTCTGTGCTGTTAGTACCAAGCAATTCTGTGTAATGCAGGGCTGGAGTAGTGATGGAAGCAACTTGAGCAGCTTCAAGTGATAAATTGAGGGCTTCGCAGGAGAAGCATGTTTTCGCAATGTTGAAGTGCTTTGCCTTAAACGTGCTAGATTATGAATGGTGAGTGTTCCCCGCTCTGTTCACTAATTTTAGTAAAAATATAGCATGAAAATGAGTCACAAAATGAAAGAGAGAAAATTGCCAAAGTGCTTCTTTAAAGGGGCGGGGGGGGGGGGGCGAGGAGGAGGGAAACGTCGTAACAGCAGCATGTGATCTTTGCCTCACCTTTTCCCCACTCCCAAACTTAAAGCTTGCGGTTTTATATAAAAAAAAATCAGTGTCCAACAGATGTTCACTTGTGTTGAGTGTAACCTCTCCTGACCTGTTCTGTTAACTTTGTGTAACCTCGCAGGTCCAGGACACGGAGAAGCCGAGACCAGAGTGTGTGCCTTCTACAATGCAAACTGGGAGCAGGAGAAGACGAACCAGAGTACTGTGGAAAGGTGTGAGGGGGAGAAGGATAAACGCCGTCACTGCTATGCTTCCTGGCGGAATAATTCCGGGTCAATCGAACTGGTCAAGAAAGGCTGCTGGCTGGATGATTTCAACTGTTACGACAGGTAAGGTCCGAAACGCAGGAAGGAGCCTGGCACGGCCACGGGAAAAAAAACTTGGGATGATGGGGTCAGAGTGCTACTTCAGGTATCGCAGCAGGAGCGAAGCCGTGCGGCTCAGGGTCGGATACGTTTTAACTCGTGAAGCTGCAGCCCAGCGGGAATCGGCTCCTTCAGGAGAGGCAAAGGGGAGAAAATCACCAAAAAAAAGTGAATGGAGATCTGACGTAGCAGGTCTGTAGCGGCTATTCAGAGCTCGGGCGTGCTGGCACAGCACCATCCCACGGGCTGTACGCTGGAGCTGTGATACCAGCTTTGCTCAGCTCTGCTTTTGAGTTGTGCCTGTCTTTGGACAAGTAAGGTGGGGAATTCAGACAGGTAGCTGAACCTGTACTGCTGCACCACATCCTTCCGAGTGGGCAGAGAGCACAGAGGATCATATCTTGCCCAGGGTCCTCTCTGAGCTGTCCAATTAGTCCCGCACCCCCACTCTTTCCCCATAGCCCTGCAGATTATTGCTTTTCAAGAATATATGCCGTTCCCTTTTTGAAAGTTGTTATTAAATCTGCCTCCCTTTCAGCCAGTGTATTCCAGATCATAACAACTCGCTGCTTTTAAAAAAAAATCTCCTCATGCCGCCTCTGGTTCTTTAGCAAATTGCCGTAACTCTTGTGTCCTCTGGTTACTGACCCTTTTGCCACTGGAAACAGTTTATCTGCTGTATCAAAACCCTTCATGATTTTGAACACCTCTGTCAAATCTCCCCTTAACCTTCTCTGCTCTAAGGAGAACAACCCCAGCTTCTCCAGTCTCTCCACAAAACTGAAGTCCCTCATCCCGGGTATCATTCTAGCAAATCTTCTCTCCACCCTCTCTCAGGCCTTGACATCCTTCCTAAAGTGCGGTGCCCAGAATTGAACACAGTACTCCAGCTGGGGCCTAACCAGTGTTTCATAAAGGTTTAGCATAACTTCCTTGCTGTTGTACTCTACGCCTCTATTTATAAAGCCAAGGATCCTGTATGCCTTTTTTAACAGCCTTCTTCACTTGTCCTGCCACCTTCAAAGATTTGTGTATGTGCACCCCCAGGTCTCTCGGTTCCTGCACCCCCTTTAAAATTGAACCATTTAGTTTATATTGCCTCTCCTTGTCAAGGTTGGCCATTTGGGTGAGATACAAAAGAGCTGCTGGCACCTGTGGATCCGTACTCCAGCAAAAGCCTGGGTCTTCCAGGAGAGAGAGAGAGAGAGAGAGAGAGAATATGGAGGGGGGCCGGGTAGCGGGGATGTAGGGGGGGGATTGGCACGGAAGGGAGAAAAAAAATATCTACTGGAGTTTTCACAGCAAGGAACAGTGATGCTGCTGATGGAAAGGTTGCTCGTGAAGTTCTGTTGTCATAGAGTTATACAGCACGGATAGAGGCCCTTCGGCCCATCGTGTCCGCGCCGGCCATCAAGCCCTGTCTAATCTAATCCCATATTCCAGCATTTGGTTCGTAGCCTTGTATGCTATGGCATTTCAAGTGCTCATCCAAATGCTTCTTGAATGTTGTGAGGGTTCCTGCCTCCACAACCCTCTCAAGCAGTGAGTTCCAGACTCCAACCACCCTCTGGGTGAAAAAGTTCTTTCTCAAATCCCCTCTAAACCTCCCGCCTTTTACCTTGAATCTATGCCCCCTTGTTATAGAACCCTCAACGAAGGGAAAAAGCTCCTTAGTATCCATCCTATCTATGCCCCTCATAATTTTGTACACCTCAATCATGTCCCCCCTCAGCCTCCTCTGCTCCAAGGAAAACAAACCCAATCTTCCCAGTCTCTCTTCATAGCTGAAGCGCTCCAGCCCTGGTAACATCCTGGTGAATCTCCTCTGCACCCTCTCCAAAGCGATCACATCCTTCCTGTAGTGCGGCGACCAGAACTGCACACAGTACTCCAGCTGTGGCCTAACCAGTGTTTTATACAGCTCCATCATAACCTCCTTGCTCTTATATTCTATGCCTCGGCTAATAAAGGCAAGTATCCCATATGCCTTCTTTACCACCTTATCTACCTGTTCCGCCGCCTTCAGGGACCTGTGAACTTGCACACCAAGATCCCTCTGACCCTCTGTCTTGCCTAGGGTCTTCCCATTCATTGTGTATTCCCTTGCCTTGTTAGTCCCTCCAAAGTGCATCACCTCGCACTTTTCCGGGTTAAATTCCATTTGCCACTGTTCCGCCCATCTGACCAACCCATCTATATCGTCCTGCAGACTGAGGCTATCCTCCTCACTATTTACCACCCTACCAATTTTTGTATCATCAGCGAACTTACTGATCATACCTTTTACATTCATATCCAAGTCGTTAATGTAGACCACAAACAGCAAGGGACCCAGCACCGATCCCTGTGGTACCCCACTGGCCACAGGCTTCCAGTCACAAAAACAACCTTCGACCATCACCCTCTGCCTTCTGCCACTAAGCCAGTTTTGTATCCAAAGTGCCAAGGCACCCTGGACTCCATGGGCTCGTACCTTCTTGACCAGTCTCCTGTGCGGGACTTTATCGAAGGCCTTACTGAAATCCATGTATACCACATCCACTGCGTTACCCTCATCCACACGCCGAATCACCCCCTCAAAAAATTCAATCAAATTAGTCAGACATGATCTTCCCTTGACAAAGCCATGTTGACTATCCCTGATTAATCCTTGCTTCTCCAATGGAGACTAATTTTGTCCTTCAGAATTTTTTCCAATAATTTTCCTACCACTGATGTTAGGCTCACTGGCCTGTAGTTCCCCGGTTTTTCCCTACTCCCCTTCTTGAATAATGGTACTACATTAGCGGTTCTCCAGTCCTCTGGCACATCCCCTGTGGCCAGAGAGGTTCTGAATATATGTGTTAGAGCCCCCGCAATCTCCTCCTTTGCCTCACACAGTATGAATATATGTGTTAGAGCCCCCGCAATCTCCTCTTTTGCCTCACACAGTTGTGAACTGAAATAAATCCTTTTTTTTTTGGTCCATACAAAAGCAGCTGTTGCCAGGCCTATTGGTGTCAAACCAAAGTATAATTTGCTGCTCGCGCACCTTTCGAGTGTGAACTGCTGTCTGAGCGAGGAATGTGGGGAAGCAGAAGGGACCCTGGACTGATGCTTGAAGGCAGAACGTTCCACAATAACAAAGGAATGCACCAGGGAGCGAACTGTTGGCTGAATTGAGGGCTGCGCCAGAGATGTGTATACATCCGTGCCATTCTCCCTGACGTCCTGCCTTCCTTTTTAATAATCTTTGGAATTATTTTAGTCAGTCTCTTGCAAAGCTGGGCGGCAGAGTTATAAATGTTCCTGCCAATCCTTTCTTCAGTCACCTGATACTCTGATAATGAAAAGGCTGCAGTTTAATTTTCTCGGTGTTTGTACACAGCACAAATCTAATTCCGATGATGCTTAAAGAAGGGAACTCCAATGCAGTGAGTGGATTCTACAGTTATCAAAGCACAATTCATAAATGTCAACAGCAAAGGATAGTGATCAGAGCTGGAGAGAGATGAGTTCTAATATTGTGACCCCCAATGAGAGGCCTTAAACACACTGTTAATCTTGTATAAACTCTGACAGAAAATGTTTGCCCTTTTTTTGCGATTTGTCCTGTTTTTTCCGAAAGTTACTTGTCTTGAAGAGCCTAGGTATATTAACTAC
Organism: Heptranchias perlo; assembly: GCF_035084215.1. Classification (NCBI taxonomy): domain Eukaryota; kingdom Metazoa; phylum Chordata; class Chondrichthyes; order Hexanchiformes; family Hexanchidae; genus Heptranchias; species Heptranchias perlo. The sequence continues at coordinate 156,195,638 of NC_090326.1, forward strand.
TTACTGCTTACAAGGCTGGTTTACACCTGGAGATTGTGTTCATTTTGGATCTTCATGTTGATCTGAAGTGAGTACAGTCAGCTGTTGTTTGTATACTCCCCACCCCATAGCAACACTCTGATCATATGGTACACTCCCCACCCCATAGCAACACTCTGATCATATGGTACACTCCCCACCCCATAGTAACACTCTGATCATATGGTACACTCACCACCCCATAGCAACACTCTGATCATATGGTACACTCCCCACCCCATAGCAACACTCTGATCATATGGTACACTCCCCACCCCATAGTAACACTCTGATCATATGGTACACTCACCACCCCATAGCAACACTCTGATCATATGGTACACTCCCCACCCCATAGCAACACTCTGATCATATGGTATACTCCCCACCCCATAGCAACACTCTGATCATATGGTATACTCCCCACCCGTAAACATCCCCATCCTCAATGATGGCAGAGTCCAGCACATGAGTGCAAAAGACAAGGCTGAAGCATTTGCAATCATCTTCAGCCAGAAGTGCCGAGTAGATGATCCATCTCTGCCTCCTCCCGATATTCCCACCATCACAGAAGCCAGTCTTCAGCCAATTCGATTCACTCCGCATGACATCAAGAAATGGCTGAGTGCATTGGATACAACAAAGGCTATGGGCCCCGACAACATCCCGGCTGTCGTGCTGAAGACTTGTGCTCTAGAATTAGCCGCGTCTCTAGCCAATCTGTTCCAGTACAGCTACAACACTGGCATCCACCCGACAAAGTGGAAAATTGCCCAGGTATGTCCTGTCCACAAAAAGCAGGACAAATCCAATCCGGCCAATTACCGCCCCATCAGTCTACTCACAATCATCAGCAAAGTGATGGAAGGTGTCGTCGACAGTGCTATCAAGCGGGACTTACTCACCAATAACCTGCTCACCAATGCTCAGTTTGGGTTCCGCCAGGACCACTCGGCTCCAGACCTCATTACAGCCTTGGTCCAAACATGGACAAAAGAGCTGAATTCCCAAGGTGAGAGTAACTGCACTTGACATCAAGGCAGCGTTTGACTGAGTGTGGCACCAAGGAGCCCTAGTAAAATTGAAGTCAATGGAAATCGGGGGAAAACTGTCCAGTGGCTGTAGTCATACCTAGCACAAAGGAAGATGGTAATGGTTGTTGGAGGCCAATCATCTCAGCCCCAGGACATTGCTGCAGGAGTTCCTCAGGGCAGTGTCCTAGGCCCAACCATCTTCAGCTGCTTCATCAATGATCTTCCCTCCATCATAAGGTCAGACATGAGGATGTTCGCTGATGAATGCACAGTGTTCAGTTCCATTCGCGACTCCTCAGATAATGAAGCAGTCTGTGCCCGCATGCAGCAAGACCTGGACAACATCCAGGCTTAGGCTGATAAGTGGCAAGTAACATTCGTGCCAGACAAGTGCCAGGCAATGACCATCTCCAACAAGAGAGAATCTAACCACCTCCCCTTGACATTCAACGGCATTACCATCGCCGAATCCCCCACCATCAACATCCTGGGGTCACCATTGACCAGAAACTTAACTGGACTTAACTGTGGCTACAAAAGTAGGTCAGAGGCTGGGTATTCTGTGGCGAGTGACTCACCTCCTGACTCCCCAAAGCCTTTCCACCACCTAGAAGGCACAAGTCAGGAGTGTGATGGAATACTCTCCACTTGCCTGGAGGAGTGCAGCTCCAACAACACTCAAGAAGCTCGACACCATCCAGGACAAAGCAGCCCGCTTGATTGGCACCCCATCCACCACCCTAAACATTCACTCCCTTCACCACCGGCGCACAGTGGCTGCAGTGTGTACCATCCACAGGATGCACTGCAGCAACTCGCCAAGGCTTCTTCGACAGGACCTCCCAAACCCACGACCTTTACTACTAGAAGGACAAGAGCAGCAGGTACATGGGAACACCACTGTACATTCCCCTCCAAGTCACACACCATCCCAACTTGGAAATATATCGCCGTTCCTTCATCGTCACTGGGTCAAAATCCTGGAACTCCCTTCCTAACAGCACTGTGGGAGAATCTTCACTCACGGACTGCAGCGATTCAAGAAGGCGGCTCACCACCACCTTCTGAAGGGCAATTAGGGATGGGCAATAAAAATGCTGGCCTTGCCAGCAATGCCCACATCCCTTGAACGAATTTTAAAAAAAACATATCAAGACTCTGATCTTATGGTGTACGCCCCACCCCATATCAAGACACTGATCATGTAGTGTACGCCCCACCCCATATCAAGACTCTGATCATGTAGTGTACTCCCCACCCCATATCAAGACTCATTTTTTTACGCAGCGAGTTGTTATGATCTGGAATGCACTGCCTGAAACGGTGGTGGAAGCAGATTCAATAATAACTTTCTAAATGGAATTGGGTATGTACTTTTCAAAACAAAATTGCAGGCCTGTAGGGAAAGAGCAGGCTGTGAGACTAATCGGAGAGCTCTTGCAAAGAACCAGCACAGGCACGATGGGCTGAATGGCCTCCTTCTGAGCTGGAAGATTCTGTGAAAAGGATTACTTATCTAGTGACCAGCTTTCTCTTGTACCCTGTTCCAAGAGTGTGAGGGTGGCATTAGAGTTTCTGTCGATATGGGAGCAATTTTCAAGTCTTGGACAGCCTTGGATTTATAGAGTAGTTGTTGAGGGTAAAAGAAGTGCTCGGAATAAAAGAGGAAACCGAGTTTCACTGTAGCAATGGAGGAGTTGTAGAAATTCCATTTAATACTTGAAATGGTGCAGCCAAGAATGTCAATAAATGAAGGGGGGCTAAGGGTGGAGCCCTCGAAGGCGAGGAAAGGAAGCTGTTAGTTAGACTCGTGAAAGATGTGACAAAACTATATTGTTAAAGAATGGAAAGCAGTAAGATTTTCATTGTCCCACGAGGAGCCCCCCCCCCCCCCCCCCCCGCCGTGCCCAAGCATCATTTTGGGCTTTTATGGGAATATATTGCTGACTATTGCAACCTTAAAAAGTGACTGTTTATATTGCTGTAACACTCAGCACCAATTGATTACAGGCTGAATAAGCTTAAAGTGCAATGTTTCTCTGCTGTTGTGTGGGGGAAAAAAGTGTAATTTCAGAGTGTGTTTGTAATTGGAAATACAATGTAGTAGGACCTCGATACAATGCTGACCATTCATTTAACGTGGATTTCTACACCATCGCTGGTTTACTTTGCTCTGAGATGTGATGGTTGAAGCCTAGAATTAGTAAATTGGGTTAGGCCTGGGGGTGGGGAGTGGGAACTGGATAATATTGCACAGTTGCCACTGTCTCATGTTAGACAGGATCATCTGGGCTGGGCTGGGCGCAAAGAAAATGCATCTACATTTTTCCGCATTCTACAGAACTATAGTCAGTTTGCCAGTGGCTAAAATGTTAATAGTCCATGAGGTATTCGAGGGTGATGGTTCATTGTTCTGAAATCACTGGGAGGGGAGGGAAACGGAGGGGAGGGATACTGGCTGGGGGCTGTGGGATAGATGCTAGCTTTTCATCTCTTGGACTAGAGTTCAAATTCAGTCCAGAGTGGGATGAAAGTACCCTGTGACTGCTGGCTGCAGGGGTCCTACTTGAAATGAGTTTGGGATAGTCTACAGCACAACGCTGGCATTAATTGGCAATCAGAGAGGTCAAAGGTGGCTAGTTCCAAAATAGAAGATATCATACCTGGTGCGTTGGGGTGGTGGTGTCCCAACCTATGGCCCTCAGACACTGTCAAGCCACCCCTAAAAACCCAGGCGACTTGGTCCTGTTTGTGCTTGTGTTTGTCACTGGTTTGTTCTGTTTAGAATTTAGTGGGCCTGGAGGTTTAGAAAGAGCCGTTTTTCGTGTTGTTGCCTCATTGGCGGGTAAATTGGATTTAAACTTTTTATGCGGCGTCTGAGGCTCTTTCGTAGGCATCGGTGCGTGCCATGAAGACAAAAAGCTTGGTCATCCCCCTTCAGCAGCGAGCGTTTCTCCAAAGTTAGGGCTGAGGTGCATTGTTGGGGCAGAGCGGAGTGAGCTCGACTTAAAGACACTTTTACACTTGGGCACTTAGAACATAAGAAATAGGAGCAGGAGTAGGCCATCCGGCCCCTCGAGCCTGCTCTGCCATTCAACAAGATCATGGCTGATGTTCTACCTCAACGCCATTTTCCTGCACTATCCCCATGTCCCTTGATGCCTTTAATATCTAGAAATCGATCAATCTCTGTTTTGAATGTACTGAATGACTGAGTCTCCACAGCCCTCTGGGGTAGAGAATTTCAAAGATTCATCACCCTCTGAGTGAAGAAATTTCTCCTCGTCTCAGTCCTAAATGGCCTACCCCTTATTCTGAGACTGTGACCTCTGGTTCTAGACTCCCCAGCCAGGGGAAACATCCTCCCTGCATCTACCCTGTCGAGCCCTGCAAGAATTTTGTATGTTTCAATGAGATCACCTCTCATTCTTCTAAACTCTGGAGAATTTAGGGCCAGTCTACTCATTCTCCCCTCATGCAACAATCCCGCCATCCCAGGAATCAGTCTGGTGAACCTTCGTTGCACTCCCTCTATGGCAAGTATATCCTTTGTAGAAGAATATACTCCTGTAGTTCCAGTTACAGGAGAGCGATGTCCACGTGCTGGCTCACTATGTTTTTTTTAATTCATTCATGAGACGTGGGCATCAGTGGCAAGGCCAGCATTTATTGCCCATCCCTAATGGCCCTTGAGAAGGTGGTGGTGAGCCGCCTTCTTGAACTGCTGCAGTCCGTGTGGTGAAGGTTCTCCCACAGTGCATTTCGAAAAGTGGCTTCCCTATCCCAACGCCCAAATTGTAGGCTCAGGTGTTCAGGATGAGGGGAGCTGGTACACCAACGTCACCCTCTCCTGCTTACTGAGCTACGGATGCGCTAAATGTAAAAACCTCTTCACTGTGCCGTGCCTGAACCGGCAGTGAGATATCTGAGAGATATGGGGATACAGACAGCTGGGCGCCTGAAATGAAAAATGTTTCGTAATTACTGGGCCGGGGGTGGGGGGAGGGGGGGGGAAGGAGTTAATTTGAGTTTAAAAAAAAAGTAAAGGAACCGCAGGAATTGGCCTCCAAGGGTTAATGTAGATTGAATACAGGGTCGGTTCAGTGCTTGTCTTCATTGTGCAAAGTAATTAAATCATACATCAGAATTCCAGGCCCAATGTGCTGCAACATATATAATGGAATTAATTATGTAATGAACCTTGAGGTGATCTGTGGTCTTTTTTTTTGACATATTACTCACCGTCTTGTGCCAGGTTCCACACCTGCACCTGTGGGTGATG